>NC_136471.1:46053187-46653187 GCF_902686455.1 Sciurus vulgaris | reverse complement strand
GAGTAGTCAATAAGACTCTGAAAGTCCCACAAAATTTTCTCCTACTCAAACTCTGACCCAAACTGTGCCAGACTATGACTGTTGTGCTCATGAAGGTGTGGCACTAAACAACCTGATTTAAGGGTTTTGCCTTCAGCCTTTCAGTCTGTTGCTTTCCAGCTTTCAGCAGGTCTGTGCCACAGACTTAGTCCTGTTCCCAGACTGATTTTTTTGGACTGCAGACCTGCTGTTCCAGTGAGAAAGAAAGAAAAACAGAAAGAAAAGAAAAAGTGATTGAGACTGTTGGAGTCTGTAGGGTCTTGTGGATGTTGAAAATAGGAGGTAAAAAATGATACAGGATAGAAAAAAAGTGTGAAGGTCTCTGTACTTCCATGCATACGAAGTTTTTTTTTTGTTTTTTTTTTTGTTTTTTTTTTTACAATGGATCCTGTTCCCAGCTAACACTGTCAGAACTTCTCCAGTTGGAAGTGCAGATCTCGTCCTAAGTCATACAGGTTTTTTGTGGTATTTAAATCTCCTTTCCTAGATGCCCTTCAATTGATGAGTGGATAAAGAAACTGTGGTATATATATATAATGGAATATTACTCAGCCATAAAGAATGATAAAATTATGGCATTTGTAGGCAAATGGATGAAATTGGAGAATATCATGCTAAGTGAGATAAGCCAATCTCAAAAAGCCAAAGGACGAATGATATCGCTAATAAGTGGAGGATAACACATAATGGGGGGGAGGGAAGGGTTAGTGTTAGGGTTAGAGTTAGGGTTAGGGAGGGGGGCAAGTATGGAGGAAGGAAGTACTGTATAGAAGGTAAAGAGGGGGGAAGGGAAAAAAATAACAGAATGAATCAAACAACATTACTCTATATAAATTTATGATTACACAAATGGTATGCCTTTATGCCATGTACAAGCAGAGAAACAACATGTATCCCATTTGTTTACAATAAAAAAAATAAAAAAAATAAAAAAATAAAAAAAATAAAAAAAACATAAATATTTACATATAAAAAAAAATCTCCTTTCTGCTTAAAATGTGTATCTGTCTGATGGTGAAGCCTGAAGTTCTCAAGATTATGATTTCTTTTTCCTCTTCTGTGGCACTCTGGAAGGGGGTTTACCCTCCCTCACTGAGCAGTCACACACCTGGCATTGTTGTAGAATATTCTTTCCCCCTCAAACTCCCTTACTTTTCTTTAAAAAAAAACAAACCAAAACAAAACAAAAAACTCCAAAACCAAAAAACGCTGTCGTTCCTGTGCATCTGTTGATCATTGCTTTTCTGTGTTGAAATCCAGCTCTGCTCCCAGCATCTAGACAACCACTGATCCAATTCAATCAGGGAACTGCTAGTAGGAAGTGACTGTTACTTATCCACCATATTTTAATAATTCAATTTTATATTTTGATGTTCCATTTTATAAAGCCTGTCTCTTAATATAAAATATAGTTTTAATTCTATTTAATTGTTTGGCCTTTCAGTCTTCATACTAAAGATATGAATGTTTACATACCATATTTACAATATTGGATCATTCTAAATTTATCTGTGTAGTAACTCTTACTGGTGAAGTTTCCCTTTTCATCTTTTCTCCTTACTCATTCTTATTCTCAATTTCAGTTTGAACAACTCCCTTCAGTATTTCTTGTAGGACAGGTCTGGTGGGGATGTATTGTCTCAACTTTATCTGGAAATATCTTTATTTCTAAAGGGAACTTGGCTGGGTATAGTATTCTTAGTTGTCAGTTTATTCCTCTCAGTACTGTGAAAATATCATGCCACATTCTTCTGGCTTGTAAGGTTTCTGCTAGAAGTCTGCTGTCAGGCAAATTGGGGCACCCCTATATGTTGTTTGTTTCTTTTCTCTTGCAGCCTTGAGAATCTTCTCTTTTTCTCTTAAATATTTGAGCTTGATTATAAGTGTCTTGGGGTAGACTTTGTTGAATTGAATCTAATTGGTCACATTTGACCACCTTCTACCTGGATAATTGGATTCTAGTTTAGGTTTGGGAAATTCCCTGTTATTGTGTCTTTGCATAAACTTGTTACTCCATTGGCATTCTCAAATCCTTTGTTAACTCCAATAACCCAAATATTTGCTCTTTTAGTGCTGTCCTATGGTTGCATATGTATTCTTCATTCCTCTCTTTCTTCTTTTTCCTCCAAGTGTATTTTCAAATAGACTTTCTTTGAGTTCACTTATTCATTATTCTGTTTGACTGATTCTGCTATTGATGGCTTTTATCCCATTTTTCATTTTGTTTATTGAACTTTTCAGCTCCAGTATTTCTATTTGATTTTAAGAATTTATCTTAATCTCTTTGTTAAGTTTCTCTGATAAATTACTGAATTATTTTTCTGTGTTTTCTTGGAGTTCATTGAATTTCCTTGAAGCAGCTATTTTGAATTCTCTCTTTGAAAGATTAAACATAATGATAACTTTATGGTTCAATTCTGATGCCTAATTTTGTTAATTAGCTGAGATCATGGTATCCTGAAAGTTCTTGATATTTGCTTTTATAAGACAAAATGTTATTCAGCTTTCCATCACTGACAAAATACTTAAGATAGTCAACTTAAAGGAAGAAAAGTTTATGTTGGCTTAGTTTTGGAAGTTTTAGTCCATGGTCAGCTAGCTTTGTTGCATTGGGCCTTTGGCAAAGCAGAACATTGTGGCTTGGAGTGGATTGGTAGAGCAAAGCTACTCACCTCATGGTGACCAGGGAGTTGGAAAGGAAGGGTTTGGTACAAGACATACCCTTCAAGGATATGCCCCAAGTGACCAACTTCCTCCAACTAGGCACTCAAAAGGTAGTTGATATGCTGGCAGACTGCAGGTGATCACAGTAGACAAATGGGGTAAAGAGCAGAGAATTGATAAGCAACAAAAACTATCTCACCGAAAAACAGATATCCTCTGCTTGAAACCTGAGTTATGGAGTAACAAGGAATGCAGCCTCCCTCTATTCTGCCATCTTGGATCTCCACAAAGCCTCATGTCCTAAAGTTACCACCCCTCACAATAATGGCACTAGCTGGGCATCAAGTTTTCAACACTGGAGCCTTTGGGCAACATTCCAGATCCAAATTATAACAGATAACATTTGCACATTGAAGGACTAGGTATTTATTCCAGTCATTGTAATTTGGTTTTGTGCTCATGTTTCCAGAAATTCTAAGCAGGCTTCTTATTTTATGCTGTGGTTGTCACTACTATTATTTCAGCACTAGGTGATGCCCTAAGTCCAACTTTGCTTCAAGTCTGAAGTTGGTATGTTATCACTGTTTCAGACCTAAAGGGTGCCCCAAGCCCAAGGTTGTCACACATATGCTGTTGGTGTGTTGTTCTGTATCAACTGGGAGTGTACCTGAAAAGGGTAGTCTGTCTCCACCGAGTCTTGGAGCCTTTGCCTGAGGCTGAGATGGGCCCAGATGTTTCGTACAGAATCACTGACCTGTAGTTGGGCACTATAGGATTCTGTTTGACTCTGGGCCTCACTGGAAAGTCTGGCCCTAGGCTCCAAAGCGATAACATGTGCTTACCCCTCTTTTCCTTCCTCAAACACCTAATGAATCCATGTTTTTATTCCTGGGGTTATAGAAGGAATGGGGTGGACAACCCATGACCACTGTAGCTGCTACAGTAGGTCACATCCAGGCCCACCACTCACTGACAAGTAAACACAAGGACAGGACCAAGACCTGTGTTGCTATAGTCTTCCCGCTGCTGTGGTTTATTGGTGGGGCAAGAACCCTGTGGCTGGCGAGAGATAATGTAGGCTGGAACACAAGTTTGTCCCTCTGGAACTGTGGGTCTCTGCCTGGCAGTGGGGCTGGTCCAGAGGCTCCTTCTATGGGCAGCAGCCTGGGAGTAGGAGGAAGTTGGTCACTTGGGGCATATCCTTGAAGGGTATGTCTTGCATTCCTCCTTGTGCTTGGTTTCACTGTTGTGGGCCTAACACTAAGTCCCAATGTAAATCCCTACAGTTATTTATCTGTTTGAACCCACCATGGATAAAGTCTTCCTCTGTGTCGTGCTGGCCACATTTCAGGAAGAGATATAGAGGCAGTCCATTGGTACCAAGGCTGACTCTGAGTCATAACTGAGGCTCATGGCCACCGAGACTGGCACAGTTCCAGGGGCATGCTCCAGGCCTATATCATAGCTACTGGTGGTGCATTCCAAAACATGAGTTCATCCTCTTGAGGTCTTGGTCTCTTGGTGCTATGATGGGTCCAATGGCACTGCCCAGTGAACAGGTACTGAGGGTATTGGATTTCACCATTGCAGGCCTGGTATTGAGTTCTAAGTTCAAGGTGTGCATATAATTTCCTCTCCCTCCCTGAAGTGAGAAGCATCTCTCTCATGTTGCTCTGCTTGGAGTAGAGGGACATGTGATCTGGGAAACTCTTTCCTGTTTTCCTCTATGCATCTTCCTTATTTTATTAAAACCAGGGACTATGATCTCTCACCTGGTTTCCTTAGCTATTGTGAAGGTATTTTCATGAGTGAATAGTTGTTCAATTTGGTGTTTCTGTGGGAAGACAATGGTTGGGGGTCTTATTGCACCACCATCTTGCTCGGCCCCACTTCAGGCTAAGGTATTGAGTAACAGGTGGAAATGAGTCCCTGTAGAAGTCAGGCAATATTCCTCCTGTATCCTCAGAAGCAGTGTTCAGACACTTATGATGCTGTCCTGGAATATGCTTTGAAGACAGGCTTACTTTAAAGCTCCAGCATAGAATTATAAATACATTTGTTTCAACCAAGTGTAGCGTCTCTGATGATTACTAATGGATATGCTAATTCTAATCAGAACAGGACTTTTAAAAGAACTATCAGAATGCATTTAATGTTTTGCACTGGAAAGACGACAATATTTCTTTCAGCTGAGATAGAAACCAAAATATTTCAGTCACTCCTGTGACACTAATGAATCATAGACATGGTGAGCTTGCCAAAGATATAGAAGCAAAATGTATTCTTTGTTGTGCCTGAAGCATGTCAGGATAGAACTAAATTTTTGTTCAAGCTTTGACTTTGAATGAATTATGAGAAGTGCTTTGGGTCCTTTTTAAAAATGTCCTGTTCTCCCCCTTAAAATTCTGAAAAATATTTTTTCATAGAAGCAGTGTTAGAATGGTGTTATTTCTGTCAGTCTGAAAAGTCCACTAAAATCTCTCAGCACATGAATTATAAGAATGACCTTATTGAACACCTACTATATTCCAAGCATTTTGTCATATGGTCCTCACAAGAGCCATATGATATTCGACACTTTGATTAAAATAATTTTACAAATGAGTAAATAGGCTCAGAGAGGTTTTTTCTTGACCCAGGTTACACAACTAGAGGCTGGTGATTTTATTTGACTTCAAAACTCACTCCTTTATCCTATGTTGTACTTCTTTAAGTATTATATGTATAGAGTACCTTTAAGTCACCAGTTCAAGATAAAGAACATAGGTAGTCATAATGACAAAGGATTGAACTTAGGCAGTTGTTTATAAGGAACTGAGTATTTAACTACTACCTTAGAATCTCAGAAGCGGCTAACTGTAGTAAGAACCAACCCAAAGTCTATTTGTGTAGATATATATAACCCACATAGTGTAATTCCTGTCATTGATTGTTACAGGGTAGGAATGGAAGAACAACATGACCACCTTTCTACATTGTATGTATGCCAAAAGTTTATTGTTCTTATGCTCAAAAACTTTTAGTGCCTACATATTGCCTAAAATTCATATACCTTCCCTTGATATTCACAACCTGTCACATGATGGTGACAATTTAGTTTGGCAGTTGGATCTTAGGTTATTTATATATGCCCCAGACTAGCTTCATCACATAGTCTTCAAATATGCTGTGTGCTTACCTTCAATCTTTGTGCTTCTGCTTAAGTTATCCCCACTCTCTGTTGACCTTTGAAACTGATCTCTCTTCTGCTCCTTCTGTGCTCTGCTCCCCCCAACAATTTACACCTGTCGGATCTTATTCATCTTTCAGTGCCCTTCCCAAATACCACCTCGTATAGCCTTTTTGAATCACCCTTTATCATGAAATGGAAATGATTTCAACCTCCTTGCTACCTACTGCACACTTGTTTTCTGTATTGTTGTGGTTAAGCTGACCATGTCATTTGTTGTTCAAACTGGGACACTTTTGGGAATGAAAGGCTCTGCCAGTAAAAATTGTACCAGGATAACAGATGTAAACTAGAACTATTCCAGGAAAACAAATCCAGTACTATTGGACACACTAGTTATGGTGCAGGCCTTATTTTATCCATATCTTAGGTGCTTACAAATGTAACACAACGATTGCATGGACACTTTGACATCATTTTCCTATTACTTGAAGTTTCCAACACAATAGTTTGAGGATACATAGAAACCCACTTATCTAAAGTGACTTGTACTTAGTTAATTGAAAAACCCAGGTTAAACAAAATCTTAAACATGATATATGCTTACCTTAAAAATTGTTTTCAGGGCTGAGGTTGTAGCTCAGTGGTAAAAGTGCTTGCCTAGCACATGTGAGACCCTGGGTTCCATCCTCAGTACCACATCAAAATAAAATAAAATAGAGGTATTGTGCCCATCTACAACAAAAAAAAAATTAAAAATTATTTCAAAATACATTATATAAAATTATAAAATATGTAAATTTATTAACTCATTTTTTGAGAGTGTCCATTGACTGATATTCCACATGATCTCTCTTTTGGAGAAACCACACCTGTAAGACATTAGCTGATGTCCATACTTTCTTTAAATCCTAAAGACAAGTGAAAGTTAGTAAGTAATAATTATCTCCTTAATTTTAATAGTTGTTTCACCAACAACTAATTGGACAACAAGTTTTAAGTGACTCCTCTTTAGGCTTTCCAAATCATTTAATGTGGTTTTTGCATTTAAAAAAAACTCTTTTCTCATACATACTTCATTTATTTGTGTAACATTTTGTTAAACTGCACAATCAAATATTAAATTGCATTGGCACAAACAGATTTTAAATTGCATTGGCACAAACAGATTTTAAATTGCATTGGCACAGTTTTTAGAAACAAAACCAACTGACTTTTGGTAAGCTGAGAGCACTGTGGAAAATAGTGTCGAGAGGAGAAGCACAAGGGAAAATAATATCAGCCTATCAAAAGCAATGGTGCAATGAACCCCAGACATTAGTCACCAGGCTTTTTTTTTTGTACAGGGGATTGAACCCAGGGACACTTTACCACCATGCTACATGTTCAATCCTTTTTATTTTATTTTTATTTTTGAGGCAGGATCTCACTAAGCTGCTTAGGGCTTCACTAAATTTCTGAGGCTCATCTTGAACTTGTGATCCTTCTGGCTCAGCTTTCAGAGTCACTGATATTAACAGGTGTGCACCACGTACCTGCTAGTCACTAGGTTTTCTATAGGGAGTACAAACGGTTTGCAAATCTGGTGAGCTGGTTAAGTGGAGAACTGTTTTAAGAAAGTATTTATGATAGAAGGTTCTAGTAAATATTTAAGGTATTTAATTGAGTGTTTAGGAAGTTTTTTTTCCCATCATCCATTTGTACTGTCCATTAAAGGGGAAATATACATGGTATGACCAGTTTTATTAATATTAAAATTTCAACCCTTATCCCCTAGCCACTCCTTATCCTTCCTCTGTACTTATTTTTCTCCTTAGTATTTGACACCATTTGACATGTTAAATACATTAATTATTTAGTTTTTTTTTTTTTTTGTCCTCCAACACTCAAATCAGAGGTTAATAAAGGTAGGAATTTTGGGGCTCCTTTATTCTCTTATTTGTCCCTAGATCCCAGAAACAGTGGAGAGTAAATAGTGCTCAGTTAATATTAATTGAATGCATAAATGAATGAATGAATGGTTTCACAGAAGACTGAAGCTTCAAGAAGCTTTTGAGATTATTTAGTTCAATATACCATTGCGGAGGTTCAGAATGGAACATATAGTCAGATAGAGCTGAGTTCGAAACCATCACTAAGTGATTGCTATGTGATTTTGGGCAAGTTACTTAACCTTTCCATGCCTCAAGTTTCCTCATCTATAAAATGGGAATAATAATAGTGAACAATATTATAGGCTAAATTGTGAGGATTGAATGAGATGCATGCAAAGCCCCTAGTATAGGGGTAGTTTTGCATTAGTCAAAGTTTAGAAATAGAACCATTCTAAGGGTTGACAATAGAGGAAATTTAATGAGAGAATTTAGTAATAAAGGAAAGAAAGAGCGAAGAAATTGTTATGGTTTGGATGCAAGATGTCCCCCAAAACCTCATGTGTGAGACAATGCAAGAAGGCTTGGAGGAGAAATGATTGGGTCATAACCTTAACCTAATAAGTGAATTGATCCCTTATGGAATTAATTGAGTGGTAACTGGAAGCAGGTGGGGTGCGGCTGGAGGAAGCGGTTCATTGGGGGCGTAGACATGGGATATATATTTTGTATCTGGAGAGTTGAGACTCTCTTTCTCTGTTTTCTGGTCATGTGAGCTGCTTGCTTCTGCCACACTCTTGCACCATGATATTCAGCCTCACCTTGAGCCCCAAGGAATGGAGGTGGCCTTCTATGGACTAAGAACTCTAAAACCGTGAGTCCCCAAATAAACCTTTCCATCTCTAAAATTTTTTTTTTTGGTCGGATCTTTTAGTCACAGCAGCAAAAAAGCTGACTAAAACAGAAATCAAATAGGAGATTGTAAGATAACCTGTAGTTTAGCAACTGCACAAAGCTAGGACTCTGAAAAGTGTTGGCAAGGGATGTTATTATCAGAGCCCAGAGGCTTGATCATCTGAAGTAAGTTTGACCTTAGTGGGCCTGTCTATGAGGAACTGAACCAACAGGGAAGATTTAGACACTATAGGAGATGCAGCCTTAGGTGAAGAGGAATGCAGAGAAATACTTTGGTTTCTCCTTTCCTACTGCTTTTGGTGTCCCTCCAATACTCACATTGACTGATCCTAGCTGGAAACTAGCTCACATGGAATCCTGGGAAAGGCAGCTCGCTGAAGTCAATCCCTTTCCCTTTCCATACAGAGCAGAGCCTGAGAAGGATGAAAAATAGCATGCTGTTTAATCAACATCTATTATTGCTATGATTGACCTCACTAACATGATGCTGAGCTAACCTGCTAAAGACAGTCTGTTGCATACGAGAGAATGTATTAAATGATGAATCAGAGCCAGATTTTGTCATGTTCAACCTCATTTACATTAGTTATGATTTGACTGACTCAGAAGGCATTGGCTGGATATTATAACCCTTTGAGGTTCAACACATTGTGCTTCAGAGTTGGTATATTATGTGTTAGTTATGGACATAAGCTTTTCTCTACACGTAAACTTAGGCCAAATCCAAATTTCACAACTAACTGTTACTTACAGTTCCATAAGTTCCAACCAAAATTAATGTAAACTGAAATGTTTAATTTTTTGATGCTCAGCTTAAAGAGCCCAATTATGGACTAAATTTAAATTAAAAACTCAGCGTGAATTGGATGGCTTATGTCTCTGTGTGATGGCTTTTATATTAAATGGTTTACATGAATGCTGTTGTTTATCTTGGAAACAGGTTGTCATGCATATTAATGAGACCCAGGTGTTAACTTCATGCTGTTTTCTTTCCAAGGAAGAAAATCTTTACATTAAGTAAAAGGGTTTTTACAAGTATTTGTTGTAATAATTATAAGACAATGCTTTGTGCATCACAGTGTTTACCAGGTTCATTTTCTAATTCCAATTCATTTCTTAATTATTCTCCTTTCCCATTGCACTTTTACTTTTGGATGCTGAGGGCTTCCATCCAGACATGGTAGCCTGGACATCCTGAGGATCTGCAGAAGGATAAACTTTCCTCCAGCAGCTCTTCCAATGGCAAGTCTTTATATCTGCCCAAGGTCATATTGTCATAGAAGAGACATCTCTGAAGAAGAGTCCACTCTAAAGAGTTCCTGGAGAGAAGAGAGCTTGACCAGTGGGATTGTTGCTATACCTGATGGAAAAGAATTTTAGCACATTCCTGTCAGAGATAGAGAGGTTTATTTAGGAAAGCAAAGGCACATTCAAGGGAGAATGTGGGCTGTCTTGAAGTGAGAAGCTTTGTGGGTAAAGCAAGAAATCACATTCAAGGGTCCAGAGGGAAAAGCAGCATCCTTTTGTTGTGGCGTGTTAAAATTTATAGAGGGACAGTTGCTAGGGGCTGCCAGGGCAGAGATACCCAATTTCACTGCAGTTTCCCTGTGCTTCCACATTGCCCCTGTGCTACTTTTTGCAGACCAGGACATGGGTAAAGGGCAGGGTGTGATCCAAGGGCGGACACTGGGTTGCTCAGGAGTTAATAACTGTTGGTGGTTGCTTTCGTTTTTGCATTTCAGCAGTCAATAAGCATTTCCTGAATTTCAGTGGTTCTAGGTCACTTCCTTTGTGATTTCCTATCTCTCCCTTTATCCATGGTCCTCCTTCAATGGTATACTCACCCCTTGTAGTTTTTCTACCAAGAAAGGATCATGGTCAAGAATTTATAAATTAAAAGATCCCATATCTTTTATATTTTCCAATTTTCTTTTGGGTCCTTTTTATAAAAATATTTTTGATATTTTCTTGGACTTCTCTGTAGCTTTTAGGCTTTTCTTAAGATGCAGAAACCTGGGCTGGTTAGAATTTGCTAAGAGGAACTGACCATTATTACATATAGTAGGACAGTGCTTTGTGGATCTTGCTCATTATACAGAAGGTTCTCATACCAACAACAGTCTACCTAATTTTCTAAGACTGGCACTATGAGGTTTTCATGCCAAGGGGACACACTGAGTAGTATAGACACACCTTTCATAATTTTACAGTTCTTGAGTATGAGTATCAGCTGTTTGCTGGGCACTGTGCTATGTACTAGGAATACAAACATGTCTAAGAAGACATTCCAACCCTTGGAAAACATAGTATTACAGGACATATAGATTTTACAAGGCTAGTGTGGTATTAAAGGTATCCAAAGTGATTCTGGAGCTCGGTAGAAGCAACCCAATTTTGGGATGTGGGGTAGGGGTCCTAGAGGAGATGACACTTGGAGTTAAGTCTTGAAGAAAAAAATCTGGGTTATTTGGCTGAAGAGGTGAGGGGGTGTTCCTGGAAGAGAGGACAAAAGCAAGGAAGTACATAGACTCACCCTCTACTCAGCAGTTCAGCGTTAGTATGGATTTATGATTAAGATGAAATGTTATGTGAGAGAAACATTGAAAGGGAGGTAGGATAGGTTGTGAAAGGCCTTCTTGCCTTTGGCTGTTCTGCCATATATGCCTTTGCCCTTGAATTCACTCTTGGGGTAGAGGTGAGGTCAGGTGGAATGAGGAGGGATGGAAGAGTTTAAAGAAGAGTATTTTCTCTGAGATTAGAAAGGAGGTGATGAGATGAGATGAACAATACTTTATCTTGAAATGACACTTTTTTCATTTATAGATTTTTCAAAAGCTGACATGTATACCCTGAGGCTTCTGTCTGTGTTTATGGGCGTGTGAACATTTTTTTTATCATGAAAAAAAAAGAGCCAAAATCCAAAGAACTCAACTTTTAAAATAGCATTTATTGTGTGTTTTTCTGATTCAAAGTAACACATGTTCATTTTTTAAAATGTGGAAAGTACAGAGAAGCACAAAGAAGAAAATTAAAATTACCAATAATCTTGATATTCAAAGATAATACTGTTAGTATTTTGGAGCTTTCCTTTCAATCTTTTCTACACACACACACTCGCACTAATACTTATATGTACACATATATATGCATTTTACATAATGGGGTTCATATTAAAAACATTGCTTTGGAACCGGCTTTTTTCACTTAACATTGTATGGTGAACACTTTTCTAGGTTATTAAAATTCTTTTACAAAATAATTTTAATAGCTCTTCACTATTTTGTTAAACTTATGTGCACAGTATGTATTTAGCACACCTTTCTTACTATTCGTTTTTCCTCATTTGTTTTACTATTATACATAATACTGTGAGGATCATGCTCCTACATAAATACTTGTGTATCTTACTGATTTTTTCTATTATGTAAATTCTTATAAGTGATATTTTTAGAACAATATCTTTTTAAAGACTTTTAATGGATTTCACTAAATCATCCTCCACAAATGTTATACAAGTTTTACTTCCACTTGTTATAAATGTGAAAGGGTGCTTCTTTTTTTTTTAACAGCAGGAACTCGTTTATTGAGGAAGTCACACAGCTTTTATGTAGGGTGGAGGCTAGGCTGGAACCAATCAGCTTAAAGGTCAGCAAGGGGGGGGGGGGGTGTCACGCAGGCCAGAGTCCCATAGGACTATATGGCAAGCACGAGCTGATCACATTCACAGAACTGTTGTTAACCAATCCCTGACGGTGGTCCAATTTATCATCAACTTTTGAAACCACCTTTGAGGCCTTGATCTTGCTCACCCGCCAGGAAGTAAGGAGTCAGCCTGAGTTAGTTAACTTGTCATTAGTCCCAACATTTCCCCTTTTTTGTTTTATATTAAGGGTGTGTCTGTCTTAGGTTGCCCCTGGGAGGGTCTTACCCATCATGGAACATCACCCTAGCAGTTTGGGGGTCCGCCTTACTCGAAGGTGTGCCTGTCTTAGGCTGTCCTCCTCTGAGGATCTTACCCGTCATTGGCTACCACCTTAGCACTTCAGGCGGGCCCCTCAGGAGGAGCAGGGCTTAAGGGAGAGACACTCAGACCCCAGTGTCCTGATACAAGTGATCCATGATCCTATAGGGCTCCCAATCATCATTATGAAGAAAGGGCGGTATAATGCTGTCAGACTACCATGAGCCGCACAGACTTAGCCTGGCTTTTCAGGAAATGGATAAGCTTATTGATTGTGCAAGACCCAAAGGTGAACACAAGGATAATGGTGATTAGTGGTCCTCTAAGTGGGAGGAGATAGGGGAGCCACCTGTGTAACCCAGTCCAGAGGAAATTAAGAGTGGAGCTCGCTCCTACGACATTCCAGATCTTCTTGTAGGTTTTTGATTTTTATCTTGTACAATGCCAGAGCGGTTGGCGTAGAAACAGCACTCTTCACCAAGGAACAGGCAAAGCCCTTCTTCCTTAGCCGTTCCAAACCACAAGGATTTTGCAGGACGACAGTGGCCAAGGAATCAAGTTGAGCCTGTAGATCTAAGATGGTAGAGCTGCAAAGTGCAATGTTAGGAGCTCTGTGTAGCTCTCAAGGACGTCCACTGTCCAAAGTCATGAGGTCAGAGACCCCAATCTCAATCACTGTTGTCCCATTTTTGCTACTGCACATTACACTCTTTCTTAAATGTTATTTTAGGAAGTTTACATATATTGACTCCTGAGTCTATATGAACATTAGTTAACACAATTTAACATTATATCTAAAACATGAATTAAAGAAAGGCTGAGAGAGCTTTTAAGTTTCCTTTTGTGTGGGAAAGTGGCAAAATGCGTTTATGTTTCACAATATTAACCTTTAAACAAATCAGGCTCTAATGTTTAGAAATACATTTACATTTAAAATTCTTTATCTCAGTGTAAAAAGTAACAAATTTTACATATACCAACTTGATAACAGGTCCTATAATAGAACATTAAATGATAGAAATAAATTCCTAATAATTTACTCTTTATAAGTTTAAAATTACCATTACAGACAAGTTTAGTTTGGAGAATAGTAGCTTGATAAATTCCCTGCTTTAAAACTTGTATACCTGGAAAATATGAACACATTTACTATACAAAGAGTGACCATTTCACAATTACCTTGACACTTTTATATTACCAAATTTAGTTTTTAAAGAAAAATTTAGACTGTAACATATTACAATACTCTAACAGTTGTTTAACCATAATTGTATAAACCCCAATTTTTAAAGACTAATTGTTTTAAAGAATAAAACTTAATAGAGACAAAGTTAAGAGTGAATTAGTGTTTCTAAGAAATCCTTGTCATTTTACCATATAGACTAAACTTCGGTTTATATCAGAACATTAGTATTTCACCTTAGGAAAAACCTTAAATAGCTTTAACTGTGTCACATACATAAAACCAACTTAGTTACACGCAAACTTGTTGAAACTTGCCCTTTACAGACTTTCTTAGCACTTACTTAGACCCTCATGTATTTCATCACATAAGCACTTTCTTACCCAGAAACATTTTGTTCTTCACTAAATATATTTCCATATCTAGAACCTTTTATTTTTTCTTTCCTATGTGTCGACCTTTTTGTTCACATTCTGAGACAACTCTTAAGAAATTTAAAGGATACTTCTTGTTTCTTCACATTTTTTGCAAATTTTGTAAGCAAAATTAGTATGTCATTTGTTCTAATTCATTTGATCACTCGTGAACTTTTCCATCTTTTCTAATGTTTGCCAGTCATTCATATCTCTTTCATGAATCTGTGTGTATTCTTTCTGCAAATTTTATTGGTATGCTGTTTTCTTATAGATTTTAAAGAGTGTAAAGTAATATTCATTACTGTTTGTCCTTTATGTTGTAGTTTTCCTAGTTGCTTTCCTTTACTTTCATTCATGGCCTTTTACATACATTTTGATGGAGTCGAATATAACTTCTCATTAAGGTTTCTGTTTTGCTTTTGAAAATATTGTTTATATGTAGATGGATACAATACTTTTATTTATTTATTTTTACATGGTGCTGGGGATGGAACCCAGTGCCTCACATGTGCTAGGCATGTGCTATACCACTGTGCTACATCCACAGCCCTCTTTTTGCTTTTATTCTTAGAATAAAGGTTTTGTTTCATCTATAATCAGATATCCACATAATTTCTTCTGTTTTTAAAACATTTTTATTGCAAATCAATTTTATGTAGAGTTTGGTTGACACATATTGTGAGAAATGGGTCTAAATTTATTGTCAAATATTGTGCCAATTAGTCTAGTATTAGGTGAATAATTGATCCATTTTCCTGACATGACATGCTTATTATATACTATATACTGAACACACATGTAAATCTGTATCTCTTTCTGGTCTTCTTCTTCTTTTTTTTTTTTTGGTACCAGGGATTGAACCCAGGTGCACTTAGCTCTGAGTTACATACCAGCCCCTTTTTGTTTTTTATTTTGAGAGATGGTCTTGCTAAGTTGCTGAGGCTGGCTTTGAACTCCAGATCCTCCTGCCTTACCCTTCTGCAGCTGGAATTATAGGCATGCACCACCACACCTGGCTTATTTTATTCTCTTGTTACTATCTGTTTTGGCACTGGTGTCCTTTACAATGATTGTAGCTTTATAATATGTTTAATATATGACTGTGTATTCTTCCTTAATAGTCTTCTTTTAAAAATTTCAGGGGCTGGGGAGATAGCTCAGTCAGTAGAGTGCTTGCCTTGCAAGCACAAGGCCCTGGGTTCGATTCCCAGCATCCAAAAAAAAATTTCACCATTCTTTCCTGGGTTTTATTCCATATGACCTTTAAAATTATTTTTTCCACTTCGCAGAGTAATATCCAATTGTGGTTTTGACTGACATTATGGTATATTCATAGATTAAAGAGAGAAAAATTGAAATTTCGAACTTCACAGTATTTGGTCCTATTATCCAGGAACATTAATTTGATTTTTAAAAAATTTACTTCCTTAGAATTCAATTTTGAAAATACCTTTACTCTTACATATATGAGGATAGACAGTTTGTGTGTAGAAACAGCATTTTTGTGTTGAGGACAAACTAGTTCATCATCTGACCTAGTTGGGCAATTCGACAACTGCAGACACTGAAAGAACATATCACAAAAAGATTGGTAAGGCTCTTTTAACATTCTGTTCTCAGTGTTCCTCAAATGTCCACAGTCACACATATCCTCCTAGGTCACTTTGGGTTTTTATCCTGTTAAAGGCATCCTATTCATGTTTTATTACTGTTACTGAAGAATGTGGAGTTTCCTGAGTGAACAGCAATATGTCAACACTTTACTAATTAGAAGAGACCTTACAATTTAAAAGAGTCAAAGAAAGGCTGGGATTTTTAAGTACAGACCTAATTTTAAATCATAAAATGTTGCCAGGAGACTCTAAGTGATGAGATTCCCTATCTTGGTTGTTATCATTTCCCAGACACACCCACGCAGTGTCAAAAACCACACACACATGCACACACAATTTTCTGTTTGAGTTTGAAGTAGGAACAATTTCATTTTTCAAAAGAAAAAAATTACTATTATATCACTTTATCTTATTTGAAAATTGGAGCTAGTAAAAAAGTTTATTCATTCGAAGAAATATGAAGATTATTGGGCCTCTAACCTTTTGGAGATAATTTGGAAATGTGAAAATCCAAACTCTGAAGCAAATAATCCACAGTGGTGGAGGCTTATTAATAGTTATTTCAAAGAATAGAATTCCATTGGACAAATGGATTTGAATACTTTGGGGGCATAAAATTAAAATCATTATTGGACTCCAAATAGTAATATTTGTTGAGATAGGGTTAATCTGTGAGGAATGGTTCATAATGCATTTTGTTATATGTTTATAACTATGAGGGTTTGTGTCATACCAGGTTGTAGGTAGGTGTCAACAGGATTGGGTTGGTTGAAAGGGGGTAGAAAAACGGTATCTCTGAAGTGGTGAAATGAAAACCTCCATAGGGATGAGTCTCAAAAATATTATGCTAAGTGAAAAAAAATCCAGTAACAAAAGGCTATGCATTACACAATTCTATTTATATTATATATTTAGGATAAGAAAATATCTAGAGACATAAAGTAGATTAATTATTAATTACTTAAGATTTGTTTTAATTAGTAATGGTTGCCTAGATATAGGGCAGGGCTTAGGGAGAATGGAAAGTAACTGTATACACTTAACTGTCTATACTTTAGGTATTCATTTTTGGGTGATGAAAATTTTCTAAACTTAGATTTTGGTGATGATTTTACAACTTTGTAACTATAGTCACCCCTCTGTAGGTTCTACATCAACAGATTCAACCAACTGAAGGCTGAAAATATTTGGAAAAAAATTTCTATACTGAATATACGTAGATATATTTTCTCATCGTTATCCCTTAAACATTACAGTAAAACAGCTATTTATACTATCAGGTATTATAAGTAATCGAGAAATGATTTAAAGGATCCAGGAGAAGCCAGGATGATGGTAAAGGCCTGTAATCTCAAACTCAGGAGGCTGAGACTGGAGGAATGTAGGTTTAAGAACAGCCAGGACTGGGCCGCTTAGCAGGACTGTATCTCAGAATGAAAAAGGGCTGGGGTTGTAGCTCAGCCGTAGAGTACCCCAGGGTTCAATGCCTAGTACTGTGGGAAAAAACATATAGGAGAATGTATACAGGTTCTATGTAAACATTACATTTATTTATATAAGGGACTTGACCATCCTTGGATTTTGGTATCTTTGGATATGGGGTGTATGTGTGTGTCTGTGTCTGTCCTGGACCAGTCCCCTGTGGATACTGAGTGATAAATGTATAGTTAAAAACTACTCAGTTGTATATTTTGGGTGAATTTTATGCCATATAAATTAAATTTCAATAAAACTTCCTTTTTTTATAAGGATATATAATAAGATTTAGCTCATTTACTGATTGGGCTGACACTATCAGTCTTGAGCAAGTACCTGATTCTCATGGTTTCTTCATCTATTAAAATATAAATATCAACTTCAGAGAGTTGTTCTTATAAGTAAATGAGGTAATTTTACAGAAATTAACTCAGTATCAAAGAATAGGCTATCAAAAAATAGGCAAAATTAAGATGGCTAGTTATTAAGGTTGAGAAAATAAGAACAGTAGATCAAGTGGGATATCCTGATCAAGGGTCCAAGAAGTCAGAGAAGGAACAGAGAGGAACAACACAATTGTAGGGTTGATACCAATTCCTAGAGTCAATGTCCTATATGCTTCCTTATTTTATATTGCTTTCTTACTATCTAGGATTGTGCAACTTGTGTGAGTATCAGGGGAGGGGAGAAGCAACAGGTAGTGATTTCAGTTAGCTGGGACAAGGACCTACAGGTAAGTATGCCCTTAAGTGAACACAAAGTTCCTTACTTTTGTTGACTTGGACCCAAAACCTGGTTGTTATAGCTAATGTCCCCCATCAGAGAGAAAAATGCAATATCCAAACTGGATGCAGTTGCACATGCCTGTAATCACAGCTACTCTGGAGGCTAAGACGGGAAGATCGCCAAGTTCAAGGCTAGCCTTAGGAACTAAGTGAGCCTTAGGAACTCTCTTAGTGAGACCAAGTCTCAAAATAAAATAAAAAGGGCTGGGGATGTAGGTCAGGGGTAGAACTTTTGCTTAGTAAGTGCAGGGCCCTGAGTTTGATCCCTAGTAACACACACGTACACCATCTGCCAGAGAACCTCCCTTCTCATTGTCACTAAGTTAAAAAGCTCTATTTTTTCATGAAATGGAGTGAAAAGTTATGATTTCTGAACTGACAGTTGGCTTGATACCATGTTTTCACTGTGTATGGGGGAATCAGTCATCCATTTGCTAGTCCTAGGGAAAAAGGGTGGGCCACCTTCCCCATTGTTAGTATATTCACTAACTCTCCACTTGGCTTTCCAATCACAATTGCTTGCTTGGTCAGCTTCTGCTAGGTGGTCTGGGGGCAATTGGTGCACTGTTCAATGTGTCCCTGAGCACTTGTCTGGGGCCGATATAGTTATTTCCCTTTCACCGGTTAACTTAATGAAGTTCTTCAGCATGGCTCCACTGAGGTTCCGTAACAATGAAAAGGAATATTGAAACAATTAAACTTTAGTCTTGGGGAAAAAAAGCATAACCAGTGGATAGAGTGTTACTACCAGAGATAGCAGTAGCTCACAGACTTGCCTGTGAATGATCATGGTACAGCTGGTGAAGAAATGGAGGCAGATGGGATCCTGGAGGTTTGAAAGTTAGAAGAGGCCTGCTAGTCAGAAAAGTATTGTAAATCACTTTCACCTCATGGAGATGCTTAAAGAAAGGTTGATCTGTAGGTAACCAAAGTTATTCTCTATTAAATCTGCTACTGCTTTTCATCTCAGTGGGGATAAAATAAGTCAGAATTTGGGGATTCTTCAGGAGAAATTATAGACATGTTAAATGTTTTAATAGGATTACCTGAATCTCTCAGTCCTCGACTGATTAATAAGCACTAGTCTTGAGATGTGGTATGACAGTTCTGCAATTTTATGTGGCAGTTTGATGATAAAATTTTGGCTGCTTGGTAATGAGACAGCTTAAAATACCTTGAAGGCATTGCTCCAGTGAAGAAACAGGAGGCTCTTGAGAGGTCTATGAGGGGAAGTCAATTGTTAGGAAGAGCAGGGATGTGCTCTGCATGGTACTAAAGCAAATTTGTCAGGACATTAGCAGTAGCAAAAAGAGGTAGGTATTCTGGAAGCTGGTGGTGTCAAATAACAGCCTAGGGATTGAGTTTGCTCTCAATGGAAGAAGATGATTATGACACTTGTAAACACTGCTGGGAATTATTTCAGCTGAGGTGACACACTTTGGTAATGGATTCCTTTAAGCACAGAATGCTTTGGAGGAAGTGAATAATTATTCTTCTCCTTTCACTTCAGCAGGGACCAGGTGGCTAAGTAGAAGAAACAGTGCCAGGTACCTGTAGGTCCCTGATGTAACCTCACTGGTGACTTCCTATTGTCACTGGGCCTTACTATTTAATGACTCATTTATAAAATTTCTTGTGTGTTGAGTGGGGCACTAGATTTCTTTATTAACATTATTTAGAGAAATGTCAAATCTGAGCAGAAATAGTTATGGTTGAATGTCTTGCTTACAGTAAATGCTACTTCTTGTGTCTCAATGTAGAAAAATGAAATACTAACTTAGCCCTTATGAGGTGTGATTATAACCCTATGAGGTGTGATTATTATCTCCATTACACAGATGAAGAAACCATGGCTTAGGAAAATGAGGTAATTTGTCCAAATTCACATACTATATGAGTGATATATCTAGCTTTGGAACCCTGGTCTGATTCTGAGGCTTAACTTTTTTTTTTTTTTTTTTTGTACCAGGGATTGAACCCCGGGGCACTTAACCCCTGAGCCACATATGCAACCCTTTAAAAATATTTTATTTTGAGATAGGGTCTTGCTGAGTTGCTTAGGGCAACTAATTTGTTGAAGCTGGCTTTGAACTTGCGATTCTCCTGCCTCATCCTCCCAAGCCACTGAGATTACAGGCATGCACCACCATGCCC
Source organism: Sciurus vulgaris (assembly GCF_902686455.1). Taxonomy (NCBI): domain Eukaryota; kingdom Metazoa; phylum Chordata; class Mammalia; order Rodentia; family Sciuridae; genus Sciurus; species Sciurus vulgaris. Next base: position 46,632,941 of record NC_136471.1, on the reverse strand, counting down.
AGCAGGCATTCCATTTTAACCACAAAACTATGCTGGGTTGTTGCATGGGGAAGTGATTTTCCTGAAGCAAATAGAGCTTGCAATTGTATTCATGTGAAAAGTAGTTGGCCTAGATGAAGCTAGAGAAGAGACCATTTTCAATTGCCCATAATCATATCAAAATAGGTTTTCTGAGGTACATTTTCTGGTTAACTGAGGCTATCATTCCTGTTTGTTCCATTTTTTCTCACATGTTAAGGTTTGCAGTTACAAGCAACAAAAGTGGACAAATCTCAATGTGCCAGCGCTTGTACTTTTTTTTTGTTTGTTTTTGTACTTGAGAATGAACCCGGGGTGCTTAACCACTGAGCCACACCCCCAGCCCTTTTTATATTTTGAGATAGGGTATCACTAAGTTGCTTAGGGCCTTGCTAAGTTGCCAAGTCTGGCTTTGAACCTGAGAACCCGCTACCTCAGCCTCCTGAGCTATTTGGATTACAGGTGTGTGCCACCATGCCTGGCCTGTGCAGGCACGTTTTAAGTCTCATAGTTGCTTTGGTCAGATTTTCTAGAACAAATCAAATGACCAAGCCCAGACTTAAAGGGTGGGTAAATAGTTGATTTTCAATGGTAGGGGATGGCAAAGTCATTAAGGGGTGCACATAAAGATATCTGTGGGCAAATTTGGAGCCATGACATTTACCTATTTCATGTCTCACTTGGTCCTAATGCTTATTCTTTAGCCATATAGAATTGTTTTCCCTTACCCAGACATGTCAGGCTGTTTCATATTTCTGTACTTTTGCTTGTGCTATTCCCTTTGTTTGAAATATACCCCTAATAACCATCTAGTTGATTAATAGTATGCAGTCCTTAAATATTACCTTCTGTTTCCTCAATATTCTCTGTGCATATTTCCATTATTTCATGCTACTCTGTTTAGTAATCTATCTCATTTTACCAGGCTTTAATGCCCTTGAGAGCAAGTAGCACATTTTATTTTGTGTCCCCTGAACGTGGCAGTATACTTGCTACATAGCAGGTGGTTAATACATGTATGCATAAATGAAATGCTTCTTGATGTTTTGGTAGCTGTGACTGCTATCAAGTGAAAACTTGTTTTGCTGAAGCAGTAGCTGCATGTCCTGATTCCTCAAGGTGCTAAATGAGATATCTTGAGATATGAGGAGATATTGTGGGATGACATCAAAACCAGGATTGGGAAGCACTTGCTTATGTGGACTCTAGCCAAAACTATTCTCCTGCTTTGCTGAGAAGAATGTTTCATATCTCACATTTGATGTGAAAATTCAGTCTCATAGGTACAAAGTGCTAAGTAAAGCAGCCAAGAGGAAGGGAAGAGTGTTGCCTAGCAATTGAACATGTGTATCATACACGGTATTTATGTTTCTGGACGACAGAGGTCGGAGAGATAGCTAACATGCTGAAGAAATATGGTGACAGGCATTTGTACCTAGAGATAAGAAAATGAAATGTGGCTCATGATGTACAGGAGGTGCTGAAAATGATTGAAAGTCTGTGAACTTGTATGTTTTCATGTCTGTCAGCGGGTGTTTTTCTCCTTCCTTCAAAGCTCCAGCCGTTTCATAAAGTCTTTATTCTTCACCCCCTTTGAAAAAACAAACAACAGAAAATCAACCCAGCATTTAATAGCCTTTGCTGAGAAAGAAGTGAACACATTGTGATGTGTCAGGTACTCACTTAGCCTAGTCTGGCAGAGGCCCTCATTTAGAAGGCTGCCATGACAGACCCACAGAGCATTGACTTCCCAGGAATTTCAAAGGCTGGAATGATCCCAGTTTATTGTTTTCCACCAATGCCTTCATCTCTAACACAGGAAACAGTGGCCCCAGTGAGGCTTTCTGGCCTTGCTATTTATTTCTGCAAACTTCATCTCCTACTGTCCCTGCTTAATCTTCATTTCTTGCAAAAGCCTTCATATCATCTAACTCTCCTGCAGGTTGGATGTAACACTTACCTTTTTTCCTTCAGTAGTATCTAAAGAAGTTCAGGGCTATGAAAAGATGTTGGAGGGAAGGTAGAACTTGGGATAAATATTGAAAAGCCAAATGCTATGATTTTTTTCCCCAACATATGACCTTCAAAGCCAAAGTCTCAGATCCAAAGGAAGCTCTTTGTGGGGCTTTGTTCTTGAGGATTTGATGACCTGATTTCTGAGGGCCACATTAGCTCATATTGTATCTTGCATTTACTACTTGAATTTTTGCAAAGCACAAGGCATTGGCATAGCCATAAAGTCACAAAGGTTGGCTCCATCCTTTTTAGCTCTTTTCCACTAGTCAGGTTTGCAACTTATCCACTTCCAAACAAACACCTACCATTTATCTTCAAGGTTTTGAAAGTGCTTCTTCAAGTCTTACAAGCAGGAGCTTCTCCAAGGAATCTATTAACAACAAAAACCGAAAGTTTTTCAACAGAACTTGGGGGGATGAATGGGATTCCGAAGGACATAAAAGCATATAGAAGTGTGGTATAGTGGGGGAATGTAGTATTTCTAATTTCCTCTAAAATGTTGTTGGAAGAAGAGGAAAGAATTAGATTTGACAGGAGGGCATGAACTCCTGAAGGGAATGGAGGGAATTTTCATGAGGATCCTCTAATACACTGTCATTAGTTTCCTGTGCATCACTCTAGAATTTTATTTTCTTTATGCAAACAAATGTGAATGTATGATTACACCCACTTTCTGACACAAATGGAATTTTTATATGTGATATCTTTATGAACTTTTTTTTCTCAGAAAACTTGGAAATATTTCAGTGTGAAGATACAGCATGATAGCTTGGTAAGGTGGCACATGTCTGTAATCCCAGCAACTCGGGAGGCTGAGGCAGGAGGAATGCATGTTTTAGGCTAGCCACAGCAACTTAGAGAGACAATGAGCAACTTAGTGAGTCCCTGTTTCAAAATTTAAAAAAGGGCTGAGGGTGCCTTAGGGGTTGAACACCCTTTGGTTCAATCCCCAGTACTCCCCTGCACCAAAAAAAAAAAAAAAAGATAAAGCATATTCATTCATTTTTTTGCTGCATAGTATTCTATTTAATGAGTGTGCTCTGCTTTTTTCTAAGTCTCTATTGATTGGTTTGCATTTGTTTCCAAATCTTGGCCTCCATGTATTTGCAAGTACATTTGTAGAATATATTACCTGAAATAGAACAGCTGAATAAAAGGGTAAAGACATTTGTAATAAATGTATTTTTATGGTGCTAAACCACCTTCCCTTGAAGTACATTGATTACACTCTCATCAACAATGTATGAGGATGCCTTTATAAACTCACTATGCAGTGTATTTTCATATTTTTGATTTTGTCAGTCTCATGAATGAAAAGGTGTATTTGTTTTATTTGTTACTTATTATTTATGAGGTTATACATATTTTCTTGTATTTAAGAGTTACTTGAATTTCCTTTTTGGTGAACTCTTAGATTTTCTGATAATTTTTACATTGAGTTTTTAACCTTTTAACATAATATAGTAATCCTTAGAATCTGAACTTAAGAACAATAGAGGGAAAGGAGTGGGGAGAGGGAAGGGGAAGGAGAGGTACTGGGGTCTGAATTAGAACAAGATATATCCCATACTTGTTTCATTATGTCAGAATGGAATCTACTGTCGTGTATTGTTGAGAACAGGGTGATATCTGTGCAGCTAGCTGTCTTAATTACCAGGATGCAGGCAGTTGCGACTGCTCCCTCAAAAGCCAATACAGCGCAAACAGGACTGCTGGGCCCCCATGCTTATCGAGGTTGTTAAGAAATATTTGACTGAGAAATGTGCAGCTGCCTAGAAACCTTATCTATCAAGGACAGGGGGGCCTAACTGCAACTCATCTCCTGCACAGTTCACCCCTTCCCTCCTCCCTTCTTCCTCTAGGACCGTTCAGTTCTGGTGGGACCCAATGAGAATCAAATAGATTGGCAGGACCCAACCAGAGGAGGACTAATGTTTAGCTGTTCAAATGTTAACCAATTAAAAAGAACACTGTAAAACTGTTTGCCTTTCATTATAAAAGCCTGCTGAACAAAGGCTCAGGGCCTCTTAGCGTCACTGGTTACCGAGTGCGCGGAGGACCAGGCTCGAGCTTGCTAATAAATGACTCTTTGTTGCTTGCCTTGATCGTGGTCTCTGGTGGTCTTTGTGGGGTCTCGAGCCGCTGGGCACAACAGTATAACTAGAAAGAACCAATAAAAATAAAAGAGAAGCCTTCTCCTGATGATATAAAAATTGAATGTAGAACTCCTATAAATTTGTATAAAATATTAGGTATAACAATGTCAGGGGTAGAGCTGGGGGTAAGTAAGAGGAGCACTACTGGATGAGGTTGTTCTCTCTCAACCCAGTCACTTTTGTTGTTTTTTTTTTGCACCAGGGATTGAACCCAGGGGTACTTAACCACTGAACCCCTTCCCCAGCTCTTTCCTTTTTCTTTTGGAGACAGGGTTTCACTAAGTTGCTTAGGACCTCCCTAAGTTGTTGAAGCTGGCTTTGAACTTGAGATCCTCTTGCTGAAGCCTCCCAAGTCTCTGGGATTACAGATGCACTAGGCATCCCAAGTGCTTTTTTAAAGGAGTGCTTTTCCTAGTATTGTAAAGGTCTATGTTGACTGTGATGAAAAGACACCTGAGGATACAGCTCAGGTCAGTATAGCTTCATTCTACCTCAGTCCCTGCCCTCAGTTGGAATCTGGCTCTTTTCCTACTGACTGCTGATGAATGGTTACATGTGAATAGGGTTATCTAAGTAGTGGCAGCTTTAGGACAACGTAGGCAGATTTCTGTGAATGCATCATTTTCTTTATATTTTTAATTTTATTAATGTATTTTACTATATATCCAAAATATTATTTCAACATCTAATCAATATAAAATGGTAAGATGTTTTATATTATTGGTTTTCATATTGTCTTTAAAATAAAATGCATAATTTACACTAATAACATTTAAGTTTATACTAGACACATATTAGGCATTTGAGAGTCACATGACCTAGGTACTGTTGTATTGAACAGCACAGTTATAGGCCATGGAGAAGTATTGAAGCATTCTTTCTTCCATAACTGGTCTTGAAATTGCAGTCTTCTTGTCTCAGCCTCCTGAGTAGCTGGGATCACATGCATGTGCCATTACACCCATCTTATTTCCTTTTTTTTTTTTTTCCAGTACTGGGTACTGAACCCTTGGGCACTTTACCACTGAGCTACATCCCCAGTCCTTTTTATTTATTAATTTTTTTATTTTGAGACACAATGTCCATAAATTTGCCAAGGCTAGCTTTGAACTTATGTTATTGTGTCAACTTCCCACCTTGCTAGAATTATAGGTGTGTACCACCATGCTCGATAATTTCAGCTTTTATAGAGAATTCCCATAATTAGTTCCCACAATAGTAGTGTTTTTACTTTTTCTATTTTACAACACTTTATCCCTTTGTCTACTTTCTGGAAGATTTCTTCCATTTACTCATTAAAAATCTTGAAATCTATGTTTTGTTTCATATTTTTAATTTCGAAGAGCTCTTTCATGTTCTCCAGATGTGTTGTGGGAGATGCATGAGGAAAAGAAGTTTAGGGGATCAACATTTCATATGTGGAGTTTATTAAGTGCCTTTCATTTATATAGGATTCTTTGCTTATATCTTCCAATGTTCCCAGTGGACTCATGTTCAGATCCTGTCTGGTTTAACCTGACTAGAAATTGCTCTGGATGGAGTTTAAATAGTTGTATTCCCTTCTGCATCTCTTCTTTTAGTTTATATCTTGGTTTTCTATTTATTGAAAATTTCCAAAATTTTTGAGTCCCATATAGGTTTGTTCTTTGGTGACTACTCTAACTGAAGATTTCAACTTTCTCTGACCTACTAAGTCAATTACTGCTTAGATCTCAGTGTTCTACTTTTCTAAGATATTTACTTCATTTTCTGTTGTATCTCCTTCAGTTCTCTTTGCACAAATGGACTTACGCTTTTTAATTAGCTTCTTATCGTTGTAGTAGAGGTTTTGGAGAAAGTGGAGATGAACCTGTGTGCTTACTTATACATGTTTAGACAAAAATCTGAATGTTCAATAAGAATTACCATTGTATGAAAATGGTTGCTTCCATGGGGCTTGTGTGCTTTATTACTGCCAGAGGCTCAAGAATATGTCCTGTTTGAGCTTCAGTATGTTTCACTGTCCTGAATGCTTAAAATTTCAGAGAGCTTTTCTGGACACACTAACCCAACTGCCATAAAGTGAATAAGTGAATAATTCTAGTCTCATGTAAGTCTGTGATTTTTCTCTAAAGGTACAAAAGGACAGAATTATAGCCTGCTGGAAGTGGAAGAATATTTACAGATCATTGATCACAGGGTTTCCCAAGTTGTGATCTATGGAGCATTTGTTCCTTGTGGTTTCCTGAGAGAAAAGGCTTCTGTGGTCAAATAAATTTAGGAAATTATAGTAGAGGCTCACTTTGAGATTTCACAGAATATTTTTAGCGTCAAAGAAGTTTGCAGAAACTTCTACTTCCAACATATGGCAGACTTTGCTGAGCTGGCACAAAAGGAAGAATTCTACAGAGGCTAAAACTGTTGAAAACAGGAAGAATCTTGAGAGGGAAATTAGCCTCCAAACTGGCTTTTCCCTGGAGGGCTTTTTCTTAACTCTAGAGATCTTGAGCCCCCCCCTCTCTTTTAATAACTCCATTTGGAATTGGGAGCAGGAATGAAGCATAGAGCCTAGATAGACAGTATATATAAGAAATTCTTGCAGATAGTTGGAAATCCAAAGGCCACACCCTTAGCATGATTGTGTATGGTTACCAGCCCTATAATTACTAAAGAAATAAGTAGTTTTAAATCTTTCCAGGTTTTTAAAAGGAGAATTCAGACAAATAATTTATACAAAATATTCTAGAAAAAGGGCAACTGAGTATATACCTCAACTTTTTCCATGGAGCCTATAAAACCTTAATAACAAAATCAGATAACAAAAAAGGAAAAAAAAAAAAAAAGGACTGAGTCAGTCATGAATACAGCTTTAAAAATCAAACAAAATACCCTAAAAATAAATGTAGTAAAGTATAAGAAAGATAATTTTTCAGAACCAGACAAAAGTTATCCTGGAAATATAAGGTTGATTTCACATTAGAAAATCACTTAATGTAATTCACTGTATTAATAGAAAATAATATATGGTGATCTCCGTTGATGCGAAAAAGCATCAGACAAAATACAAAGTTCACTGATTTAAAAGGAAAAGCTTTGCAAACTAGAAATAAAGGGAATTTATGTAACCTGATACAAGAAATCTAAAAATCCTTTAGTATACATCATTTCTGATGAAAAAATTCCCTATAAATTAAGAAACGAGAAGGATGCTGGCCCTCATTATTTCTGCTTATATAGTATTGTGCTTGAGGTTCTAGTCAGTATAAAGACAAGGTAGAAAAAAATCCAAAAGACATAATAGGAAGGAAGAAATAAATTATCATTATTTTCATTTTATGATATGCTTCTACTTTGAAGAGCTTAAACTTTCTAAGGATAAATTATTAGAACAAATAATAACAGCAAGATTGACAGATTTAAAAAAAATCAATGTACTTAAATCAACTGCTTTTGTATTCATGAGGAACATTATTAGAAATGTTAGTATAGTAAACAAGAAATCATGTGATAGTAACCACAAATATAAGGTGTCACAGGAAAGCAAGGAACTGAAACTCCAAACCTCAGTTCTTGTGTTCTGACGAAAGAAGATTTAAAGTCAGATACTAAAAGTAAGAGAACCTTGTTAGAAGTGAAAGTGCGGTGAAAATAAAATAAAAGCAAAGTGAGGCTTAAGCAAAAAACTTGGGCCATCTCCAAGCACAGAATGATAAAGGAGATAATGCTATCCCCAATTTTATTAGTTTCATGTTTACCAGGATAACTGGGGACCACATTCTGTACGCTTTGCCAATCAGATGTTCAAGTCCTCCTTCACGTTGGGTGGTGGAATTTTTGACCTTAGTTGTTTCTCTCCAGAACTGTCATGGTGGTCATCCTATTTAGGGGGCTTCATCTGCAAGTCAATCCCATGTTAATGTGGGCACTGGAGTCAATAGTTTGAGTTATCTTAGTGTACCTGCACTACTAAAGGAATCTTCCTTCTAGACAATTGGAGACACTTATAATTTCTAGCTTTATGTCAACATCAATGGATCCTGTCAAGAGTTAGTTCCATTAATTTTTTTCTCTTGACATATTTCCCAAATAAGCTCCTTTTGCTTCTGTTTATTTTCTACAAATTAACTACCACCCTTTACTTTCTTGTCTACTTTGGAAGTAGTTTAAAGAAGTAGTTGAAAGAACACTTGTGACCTTGCCTGCCTTCCACTGCTCATTGCTAGCTACTCCCTAACATAAGGCAGACAAAAATTAAGAAGAAAAGACACAGGTTTTTTATGGGAACATTGTAAAAATGGAGAGATTTACTTACCATGGATAGAAGATGCAATACCAGAAATCAGCCCTACATTCACTTATGGATTCAATACAATTCCATTCATATTCTCAATAGAATTTCCAATAGAGATTCTCAATAGAATCTCAATTCAATTCCATAGAATTTCATAAATTGCTTCTAATGTTTATATGAAAGTCAAGAGCTAATAATTACATTTCCAAAGAAAAAGAATGAGGCTGAAGGGGTGGGGCATTTCCTTTTTCATATTATAAAAATTGTAATGGTGAGTATATAAATAACAAAACCAATTTCTTTTTTTTTAAATATTTTTAGTTGTAGATGGAAAATATACCTTTATTTATTTATTTTTATGTGGTGCTAAGGATCAAACCCAGTGCCTCACACATTGTAGGCAAGCACTCTACCACTGAGCTACAACTCCAGCCCAACAAAACCAATTTCATGATTTCAATTTCATTGAAGTACAGTTTACATACAATAAAACACAACTGGGGCTGGGGCTGGGGCTGTAGCTTAGTTGCAAAGCACTTGTGCAGCACCTGTGAGGCACTGAGTTTGATCCTCAGCAACACATAATAATAAATTAATAAAGGCCTGCTGTCATCTACAATCCCCAAAAAATTAAAAATTAAGGAAATAAGGACCTTGGAGAGATAAACACACAATAAATAAATAAACACACCTAATTTAAGTGTACAGATTAATGAATTTTGACATGTGTATACAATGGTGTAATCACTGGGGACAGTTGCTTCTCCTAAACCCTCAGTCCCTGGCAACCACTGATCTAATTTTTCTAACTAGGTTTTTTTTGGAATCACTACTTTTTTTGGTACGAGGGATTGACCCCCAGGGTTTTTTAACCACTGAGCTACAGCCCGTTTTATATTTTATTTTGAGACAGGGTCTCACTAAGTTGCTTAGGGCCTTGCTAAGTTGCTGAGGCTGGCTTTGAACTTGTGATCCTCCTGCCTCAACCTCCCAAGCCACTGGGATTACAGGCATGTACCACTGTCATGTGCTTGAATCATCACTTTTGAAGCTTGGTTAAAGTTGAAATTCTACTTACCCTGTAATTCAGAAACTCTCCCATGTATGCCCAGGAAGCAGGCCCATGCATATCGTATCCATGGGCATCATTCTTGCTTGCTATATCCAGTCCTGCTCTGCTGCATTCCTGTTCTTTTGGTATGCAGCCCTCTTTTTCCCAATTTTTCTTCTTTTTTTCTTGTAAATTGTGTCTTATTATTTTTGTGTCTTTCCCGTTGTTTTTTCATTGCTTCTGAGCTTTTGTGTCTCTAGCTTATTTTTTCAGGTCATTACCAAGCAGTGAACCTTCCTTTGCATTTGCTTTAACCTTAGTATTTGTGTTTTCTCAGCTATTTTTGTCATTACCCACTCTTCAGCAGCTGTTTTTTGCAAGAGATGCAATTGAGAAAAAAAAAAAAAAAACGACACATGAAAACAAAAAAAAAAATCCCTCAGATTTCATGCCTTTCTGTATGCTAGAGGTGACAGAAGATCAACCTCAAAGGAACTGGTTGGTACTGAGATCACAATGCCACATCTACCTGGCAGTCAGGCTTCCAGAAACACAAGACAACTGGAATAGTGGTGACTTCAAGGAAGTGAGAAAGGCCTCAGAGTAGTTAGGAACATAACAGTCATAATAACTTGCAATTTACACTATAGGAGAGGTGTGGAGTTCATTTTAAGGCAGGTATTATTTATTTAAAATTGTATGACATTGGTTAGCTAATACCATCATCCTCCTTTATCATTCTCCTGTTGTTGTGGGAAACAGACCAGTGAAGAAACAGCAAGCACCACTCTGAGAACTCCAACCTTTATTGTATACCTGCTGACCCAAGGGAGAACAAACTCCAAATTCTGAGCCCTGTTCCATAGTTTGTCACAACATTTGTAGGTTATTTGGTGTTATCTTAGACCCATCCTGTCATTGGAACTTTTTTCCTCTTTTTAAAAAAAATCCTAATCTATGTGGCTGAAGGCCTTGTATAGGGTCTCTAACATAAAGCATACTCACAGAAACAGATAAGAAATGGCTCTTTTTTCACAGGCCTTGAAAACCTGGCACAGGGGTGTTTACATTTCAGGAGGGAGTAGTCAGACTCCTAGAGACAGTTATTTACAATAAAAAAGGTAGGGACTGATGATTAATTAGGCTTCCTGAAGAAAGACTGAGAGGGATGGGGAACTGACCCTTTCCCCAGGCATTGATTTCTTACAATAACATTGTTATAATTTCGTTTTACATCCATGTCTGGTTTTGCCATCACATTCCATGTTTCTTGGTTTCTTGGAAGAATTGCCTACATTCCTCTTTTGCTTCATTAGATGTGAGTTGACATCTCCTATGTCTAATCTTAATCTCTTCCATTCAAGTCTCTTGTTTGAATTCCAGGCCCACATCTCCATCCTCTCTACTTAGACAATCTGCGCTAACATGAACCTCAGTTCTGCAATATGAAGAACAACAAAGAAATAGTCTTCAGTGTTTAAAAAAACTTGATCAATACCTGAAGTATACTTTGTATTTTCCATCCACATGGACTCCACATTAGCTCTTTCAGAGCTGGCACTAAATCCTGGTTCTTTTAAAATGAAACTGTAGCCAAGTCACTTAACCCCTCTGAGCGTTTGGTTTCCTCATTCATGAAATGGGGATCACCATGATACCTCTGGTTATCAGCGACCAGTTCTACTTTCTCAAATGTTGAAGTTTGAACATTCGAGAAGCCCATTGAGGCAAGCGTAGAAAGCAGGTTTTATTTAAAATATAGTAACAGAGGCTTTTTCCGGGAGGGAGAAGGGGACCATAGCTGGTGTCCCAGTATCCCAAGAAGTGTGAGTGTCCTGCCCCTTTTATACATCTTAGGTTTCTTTGTTCTGCCCTCTTCCCTCCTTCCTTTCCCCATCCAGTGTACATGATAGGACCAAGGAGATGCAGGAGATGCCAAAAGGTCAGAAGTGGATGGGCAGGGGGAAGGGCCAAATGGACTGATCCAGGCATGTAGCAGCCCAGGGGACATTAAGTAGCAGCTCCCTGTCTGCTCAGGGTTTGCTTCATTAACAACCTTCTGGGAAGGGCAGTATAGGCAGGCAGTCTTGGTAATCAAAGGGCTCTGGCAGCATTGACATTCCAATCTCCCAAGGGTGATCTTGAACTTCCACGACCCAAACTGGCCTCCATTTTTGGGATTTAATCTGATTACCTATCTATGCTGACTGCCTTCTCTTTAATTCTTGCTTCAATGATAGTAGTACCTTTCATGTTGGGTTGTTTTAAAGACTATATTATTAAAAGATTAAATGCATGGAAACTCCTTAGTATTGGTTCTGGAACTTGGTGAAAACTCAGTGCAAGTTCAAATTAGAAATCATGTTAATAGTATTTTTGTTACTGCATTGTTTGAATCCAGGTTCAAGTTAATAGTATTTTTGTTACCACATTGTTTGAATCCAGGTTCTCCTATTTACTACCTATTTTAAGCCTTATCTTTATATCTTAAAAAATGGGAATGACACTATAACCCTGGTGATATATTTTTTGTGTTAAGCATGAAATACAATAACACACAAGTAACTTTTCCTGTAAAGGGCCAGGTACTAAATATTTTCAGCTTTGCAGGCCATACAGTCTCTGCTTTTGTAGCACTAAAGTAGCCATAGATAATACATAAATGAGCAAGTGTGGCTGAATTCTTATACAGCTGTATTTATGGACACTGAAATTTGAATTTCGTGTAATTTTAATGTTTCGTGAAATATTATTCTTCTTTTGATTTTTAAAAATCATTTTGAAATGTAAAAACCATTCTTAGCTCCTAGGACATACAAAAACAGGCAGGGATGAATTTGGCCCAAGGGCCATAGTTTACTGATCCTTGAAATAATGTATGTAAATTGGAGATTCTAGCAGAGGACTGTAAGTACTTGTATTTGCTTGACTGGAGAACAGTTATTCTCTATCTGGGAAGGTTAGTTCAAGGAAAGGAGAAAATTGAGCCTTCCCCCATAAGAGAGCTAACACTGGCCCTTTTCTTTTCTATTGTATGGGGAAAAGAGAGTAATCAGTGTTACCCCTTGGAAAACTCTACCTCTACAAAATAGGCCCCCACCCAAATTCCATTTAATCAGAACACCAGATCACTAATTCTCTACTTAGGAAGAGGAGAGTGGCTCTTCAGTCCTTTCCATTTAAAATCTAACTTGATCAGAGAACGAATATCTTTGGAGTCCTTGTCTCCTCCTCCTTGCTTTCCCTCTTCCTTCCAGAAATATTTATTGGTTATTCACTATTTCCTAAGTACTGTTCTTGGTACTGGAAATTCAGGAGGAATAAGATAGACAAGATTTCTGTCCTCATAGAGCTTGCATGATAATAAATATTAGTAAATATTTGTGGGAAATATCTTTGACACTAATTTATTTAGGTACATCACCTTTCTCCTTTTCTCATCAACACTTTTGATTCATAGCTTTGCTTGCTTACTTGACATCTCCACTTGGATGTCTCACTAGTTTCTCCAAGGTAGCATGTTCCAAATGGAATTCTTGATTGCCTTATGCCACTTCCAAACCTGTACTTTCCCATCTTAGATAGTTGCATCCAATTACGTAAGCCAGAAATAGGAAGCTTTCCTTACAGTTCTCTCTCTTTCTTTTCTTACATCCAGTTGATCACTAAGTTCCGTCACTTTTTCCTCTAAAATCTAGTCAGAATCTGATCCCTTCTTATGACTTGTAGCATCAACACCCTTGTCCTAGTCATCATCTAGCCTGGACTACAACAACAGCCTGCTGCTTGGCCTTTGTTCTAGTGTTTTAGCTGTCTACATAATGAGTTTGAAATCAGATCGTATCCCCCGCAACAGAAATCCTCAAATAATTTCCCAATGTGCTTTAAATAAAATCCAAATTCCTTGTCATGACCTGTCAGGTCCTGCATAACTTGACCCCTGTCCACGTCTTATCTCACCTTGTACTACTTTTTCACCCCATCATCCCCATTATTAACTCAGCATAGGCGTGTTGGCCTCTATTTGTCAGGCAAACTAAACACTTCCTATAACAGCCTTTGCTCTTTTGTTCTCTCTGCTCTCAAATTTCCTTATGGCTTATTAATTCTCATTCTTCAGGTACCTCATTTAAAGGTCACCTCCTCTCATAGATTTTCTCTAACTGCCCCATCTAAATTAGCTCCACTTACCCTTACATACCTTATGAGTATCATATCACCATAGTTTATTTTCTTTGTACTGGTAATCACTACTTGACATTGTACTTCTATTTACTTACTTATTTATTATTTATCTTCCCCAATTAGAATGTAAGCTCCCGGAAATCTTTTCTATCTGTAAGAATCTTATTTTACATATGGTAAGGTTTGGGTACATATAAGACATATAAGTAGTGATATCAAGTAGGTAACAGAATATATTTAAGTAAAATAAGTGCTTAGACTAGGGCCTGGCACATTGTAACATGCCCAATACCTAGTAGCTGCTATCATCTTCACTATTATCATCATCATTATCCTCATTGTCATCACCATCATCACTATCATCATCCAATTTGGTATTTTTACAAGTAGTTGATCACCTTTGATCTTGTATTACATATCATCCAATCAACCTGATTGAACTTAGTAACTTTTTTCAACCTCTAGAGTCCACAGTCAGATAATCAAGTAACTGAAAAAATTAGGAACCCTCCAGGATTTGTGTTCTGGCAATGATTGTCTTTATGTGGAGGAGACAGTGTAACCCGTAGGGACCCGTAGGTGTCCCTCAAAAAAACTAAGTCGGTTATAATTTGGATGTCATTTAGAAATTCTTCTTTCTACAACAATGTTGCCACCAGTATGTTTTGAGGCTATGCTTGAGTTAATCCTCAGGCAGTGGCAACTTGTAAAGGATGTTCCTTTTGAAGCCAGAATTGGGAACAGGTAGTTAGTGTAGAAATAGGGGATCGGGTCAAATCGAGGAAATGGAGGCCATAAAATCATCTGCCTCTGGAAGTTGGAAACTGCCCCTGGAAGAATGGAATGTCAAGGATCTCCGGAGCCCATTGATTACCAAATTTACCTGCCCTTATCAAGAACTGCAAGCAAGAAGCTGCTAATTAATGCCCCCTGGGCCCTTGCCTGCCTGAATCACCTTGGCCCTCCCCCTGCCCATGGCTTCTCACTTAATGCAAAACCAGGCCTAGTCACCAGGCAGGAAGGAGAGATAAGGGGGGAGAGAACTGGAGAACAAAAGAGAATTTAACCTATAAAAGATGTAGGGTGCGCTCACTTCTTGGGACTTTAGAACATCAGCCATGGCCCCCTTCTCCCTGCCGGGAGAAGTCTGTATTATTACCTTTAAATAAAACCTGCTTAATATGCTTGCCTTGGCGTGCTTCTCTAGTGTTCAATCTTCAACATTAGAAGGAGCAGAACTCGTCACCGGTAAACGGCGGTATCACTTTCACAGATCTTGTTATAGCTTATAAACTTGCTGTCAGTTTCCTTCCCTCTGCTTTCAATTAAATATCTCTCCTTTGTGATGGTGACACCTGTATTTATACAAAGCACTAGATAAAATATGAAATGTATGGATGTATTAGCATGTTTTCAATGCTTTAAGGAAGTTTAATAAATCCCAGCAAACTTGCCCTTTCTCTTGACATTTATGCCTAATACAGTACAGTAATAAGTATGAAGCTGAGTCTCTCCTCTATTATCTTTCTAGGAACAGGTGCCTGAGGACATCCTTGAAAACAAGAAGAAAATAATTCATATACACATGCTGATACCTAATCACCCATATTTACTTCCTTTCCAGCAAAGGAGAGGTAGAAATGGATAGATAAAACTTAGGGACCAGCATCTTCATAGGCAAAAGTTTTAACAGAAGGTAATGACATGTAATGATCTGGAAAGCACCTGAAGCTCTGTATTTTAGTGCCAGACTCTAGTTCCTAACATAGATTTTTGCTCTGTGAGCTTAGAAATGCTCTTTAAATGCTTTGGACCTCAGTTGTTTTATCTACAATGTGAGAAATAATTCTTACTTCTTGAGTATAGAAGGATAAGTGCTATGGCATAATTGGAAACTGTAAGAATAGAAAATCTATGAGAATATTTCTCTACATTTCCTGTCTATTCATCTCTAGGACCTTTCTTTCATGTTGCTTGACTTATGTACCTGCCCCACAGTTCTCCTATCCATATTATTCTATGTCATCTGGATAAATGGTCAGTACAGCACCCTGACCATCATCAACCACATGTTTCTCCCTGCTCCACTTGAATCAACCACAACCATAGGTTGAACATTTCGAAACTTCAAACGTCTTCCTGGATATCCCTACTTTCTTGGCTAGCAGAGACCCCATCACCAGCCATACCGCTAATGGTTGCTCTAATATCCTTGAATTCTACACCCTTTGACTTTACCCCATGCTCAGCAGGCCATTCCGTACTTTAAAATCCCTAATGTGTGCTTTCTCAGCATCTGTGTGCTGACAATTGTGAAAGAAAGGTATGGAAATTTCTTATATACTATCTACCATTACTGCTCCAGTCAGCAGTCGTTCTGTTCATCTTTGTTGACAACCTGTCATGTTCACCACAATGGATGTTCCAGATATTTTCTGTGTACAAATTCTGAATCCTACTCCCTTACATTTCAGCAGCGGAGCTTGCTTGGTGCTTTATGAGAAGAAATGTTGTCCACTCTGGAATACCAGGTATTTCCTGTTTCCCATATTTTTATATTCTCTTTACTGGCTAAGAATTCCTCTGTATCTTCAGTTTCCTGTCATTTTCCCTCCTGTGTTAGCCAAAGAAGTGTTCCTATTCTTCATAAGGCTGATTCCTATATCTGAGTTGTTAATTTTCCTATTCCTTCCTGAGGTGGGGTTGTACTCCATCAATTTCGCCTCAGTCTCTAATATCATCAGTCTCTTTCTTTTCATTACCTTCTACTCATGAGTTCTCTAAGGTGAAATAAAAGTCCCTCAATCATTCAGAGCTTGTATCTTATCTCTTTGCTTCCTTTTCTTTCCAACTTCTGAAAATGGCAATCATACTGTCTGCCTTTATTTCCTTATAACACAGTCCTTCTTTCACTCTTTAATCTGATTTCTTCACTTAATGCTGTTCACCAACCCTGAGAGGTCTTTTTTGAGCATACTATTTAATGGGATTCCTCCATTATTCTCTAACCCTGTGAGAGTCACAGGGGAGAAACAAAACAAATAGAAGATGCACCTATATATTTAATATGTACATCTCTCTATAACATATAGAGATATAAATACATATTATATGTAAAATTAGTAATAGGATTTAACATATAATAAGGAATCTCCTCATGCACTTGTGGGGCCTGAGTATCCCCACAATATGCTTGTCTGCAATTAGACATCCAGGACAGTTAGTGATATAGTTCAGTTTGAGTCTGCAACTGAAGAGTTGAGATTAGGGGAGCCAATGGCATAAATCTCAGTTTGAGTACAGAAAACAGATGCCCTAGCTCAAGCAGTAAGACACAAAAAGGAATGAATTCTTCCTTCCTCTGCCTTTTGTCCTTGATCATCATTGTCATCATCTTTGTTGTTGTCATCTTCATTGGGATATCTTCTTCCTCCTATTTCTCTGTGTCTTTCTATCTCTGATCCTGCCCCACATCTCTCTCCTTACTCCCTCAGAGAGATCATGTATATGATTACTTTGTTAGTGCTATGAGGGTCAAAAATCATTATGTTCCTGAACCTTTCCTCCATGTTTTAGTTCTTACCGTCTAAAAGTTTATTTCAACCTTAATATATCTAAATCTAAACTTATTGTATGCCCACCTGGAATACCCTACGCTACTAATGGCACAGTATTTGTTTCCTGTGGCTACTGCAATAAGTTACCACAAACTCAACAGTTTAAAACAACACAAATTTACAACAGTCTGAAGGTCAGAAAACATTTTCTGAAAATATTTTCACTGGGCTAAAGTCAAGGTATCAGCAGGGCCATGTTCTCGTCAGAGGTCCTAGGAAAGGAATTCCCTTCCTTGTTGTTTTTTCCAGCTTTTAGAACTCCTTACACTCCTTAGCTCATGTCCACTTCTTCTATGTTCTAAACAAATAGTGTAGCATTTTCAAATCACTTTCTGTTTGCATTCTCTGCTGTAATAAAATCTCCATCTGTCTTTCTGTCTTCATAAGGACACTTATATTTAGGGCCCACCTTGACAATCCAAGATCATTGACACATATCAATATTCTTAATCATATCTGCAATGTCTCTTTTGCCACAGGAGGTAAAATTTACAGGTTGCAGGGACTCAGATCTGGGTATCTGGATATCTCTGGGGCCATTAATTATCCTACCACAGCCGCCATTTTTCTTTTAGTCACTTAGGCTAAAATCTTTGAAATAATCTTACCAATCCCTCTCCCTAATGATCTCTCCCTTATAATCTAAGTAATAGGTTACCAGTCTTCTAGAGTGTTCTTTCTTTCTCAATAGCTCTTATACTTATCTCCTTTTAGTTCAGATTCTTATTAGTATATTTTAGTGACTTTAATTGGTTAAGTGTGTGTGACAAAGGAACCTCATTTTAAATTTTATTTAGTTTGAATTACTCTATTTTTTTTCCAGAAGCAGATTTATTTACGAAAGAAGATACACATTCAAGGGAAAATGTGAGTTCTCTCACAAGAGAGATATCTTCTGGGGTATAGCAAGAAATATACATTCCAGGGAGAATGTGAGCCTTCTTGAGAGTGAGAAGGAATGCACATTCAAGGGAGAATGCAGGCCATCTTCAGAGGGAGAGACAGGTATACCTAATTTAAATTGCAAGGGGAAAGTCTAGAGAGTGCTCCTATTTGATCTAGGTCCTATGGGATCCATGCCAACAAATGTTATTAGTCAGATATATAGGTGTCTCAGCAGGGAGGGAGTGAGGGTTATAAGGAAGGTAAGAAATTTGAATGAGCCGAGGGGAAATGGCTGTGACATACAGCTGATAGCAAGGATTTGGACTGAGGCCAGATACTTTAAAGAAATCAGTTGCTGGGACTGGGGCTGTAGCTCCATGGCAGAGTGCTTGCCTGGCATGCATGAGGTACTGGGTTCGATCCCTAGCACCACATACAAATAAACAAATAAAATAAAGCATGCTCTCCATCTACAAGGAAATAAGTTGCATCAACAAATATTTACAATGAAGTGCTGATTTTTGTGACGAGTTGAGGGCCGGATGTTAGTTTAGGTGTTTTTTTTTTTTTTTTTTTTTTTTTTTTTTGTAGTCTTAAGGGTTCTAGGCTATTCAAAGAACAGGATAAATTGGTATGTATGTTTTTGTGAACTTTAAGATCATACATATAAAGTGCTTAGAAGAGAGCTTAGGACATAATATATGTTCGAATAATAGTTATTTCAATTAATAACTATGTTATTTACTAACATCACATAGTATTTAAGGATGTGGGTTTTGGAATCAACAGATAAGGGCTGTAATTCTAATATACATATGAACCTGATAAGTCACTTTAACTTTTAAATCTTTGGTTCCTCAATTGAAAAATGAGAATTATGCTGGGCCTGATTGCACATGCTTGTATTCTCAGCAACTCTGGAGGCTGAGTCAGGATCACAAGTTTGAAGCCAGCCTCAGCAACTTAGTGAGGCCCTAAGCAAGACCCTGTAAAAATTAAGAAAATAAAAAAGGACTAGGGAGGTACCTTAGTGGTAAAGTGCCCCTGGGTTCAATCCTCAGTACCAAAAAGAAATCATAATAATATCCATCCCATTGGGCTTTTCTCAAGCTGGAAATATTTTAGGCATGTAACACAATATCTGATACATAATGAATCAGTCATGCTCTTACTGTTATTGTATTAGTTATCTCTGTTTTCTACTAGATTGGGAGACATATCATCAAAGGGGTGATCAGAGGGGACAGAAGTTTTTTTGAGGCCTGGACATTGCAATATAATCCAGGAAACTTCTAGAAGGAGGGAAAAAATCAAGTGTTGAATTTTTTTTCCAGTGGAAGCTCTTCATTAATAAAGATATTGATAGGGATGTCAAGTTTTTATATCATACCCTTTCTAGTTCACAAGATACTAGGTAGGTTCCCTGGCTTTAGGGCAATAAATAATATCTGAGAACCTCTTCAAACTAAAGGAGTCCAACTGATCTGTACTTTTAACTGTATATTTTAGACCACCCGACTAAAAACTTTGGTAGTCAAGCAGGTGACATGAACGATTGAGAATTACAGAGATATTTAGGTGAACAACCAATCTAGTTTTTTGTTGTTGTTGTTTTATTTGTTTTTTTGTCATACCACTGAGCCACATCCCCAACCCTTTTTTTTCCTTTTTTCTTTTTTTTTTTTTTTTTTTTTTTTTTTTTTTTTGAGACAGGGTCTCACTAACTTGCTTAGGGCCTTGCTAAGTTTCTGAGGCTGGCTTTCAATTTGTAATCCTCCTGCATCAGCCTCCTGAGCTGCTGGGATTACATGTGTGTGCCACCATGCGTAGCTTCTATCTAGTTTGAAGAGGATCTCAGATAATGTTACCAAGGAATATTTTGTAATCCTTATGTTTCAAGCTACATCTAGAATGTCAGTAGGAGACACAGGGTTAGTGAGGGAGGGAAGTAAAATTACTTTATTTCAGTGATGACCAAAATGTGATCAAAGAAGGAGGGAAGGAGAAGAAAAAGAGGAGGAGGTGAAGTAGGTTGGAAAGGGGGAGGAGAGTCTAGGATGACTCTTAGGTTTCTAGATTTTAGACTGGAGAGATAGTGGCTTTCACTAATTTAGGGAATATGGGGAATGAGGAACAAACTGATGGTGTAGAAATGATAAGTTCAGTTTGATTATGTTGGATTGTCAATAATGATAATAAATAGTAGCCATTTTCAATGTTCATTGAATGCTTACTATGTCAGGCCCTGTAATGAGCATGTTATGCTCACTATATCATTTAATTCTCAAAAGTAGTTATCATTCTTGTTTTACAGATGAGAAAACAGGCATTAAGTTGTTAAATTGCTGGTTTCTGATGTGAATGATAGCTTGAATTTTTATTGGTGCATTGTTGTACATAATGATGGGATTTCTTACATATTCATACGTGCACAAAATGTAACAATGTTAGTTGACAATTATCAGTCCTCAGTGTTTTACCTTCCCTCCCTGCCTTCAACCCCTTGGTCCCTTCCTTCTTCCAATCTTCTTTTGATTTTTAAAAATTTTTAAAAATCTTTTTAGTTGTAGATGGACACAATGCCTTTATTTTGTTTATTTTTTTATTTTTATTTTTATTTTTATTTTTTGCGGTACTGGGGATCAAACTCAGGGCCTTGTGCTTGCAAGGCAAGCACTCTACCAGCGGAGCTATTTCCCCAGCCCTGTTTTGTTTATTTTTATGTGGTGCTGACAATGGAACCCAATGCCTCACCCATGGTAGGGAAATTCTCTACCACTGAGCTACAGCTCTAGCCCTCCCTTCAATTTTCATGAGATCTACCCCCACATTTCTTTTCCTTTTTCCTCTTTAGCTTTGGCATACAAGAGAAAACATGCAACCCTTGACCTTCTGGGTTGGACTTATTTAACTTATATCATGGTCTCTACATCCATACATTTTCCTGCAAATGACATAATTCCATTTTTTCATGACTGAATTGTGTATATATACTACATTTTATTTATCCATTCATCCACTGATGGATACGTAGGGAGGTTGCATAGTTTGGCTATTGTGAATTGTGCTGCCATAAACATGGGAACTCACATATCACTACAGTAAGATGACTTTAATTCTTTAGAATACATAATGAGGAATGGTATAACTGGGTCATATGGTGGTTCCATACCTAGTCTTTTAAGAAATCCGCATACTTATTTCCATAGTGGACTAATTTATAGTCCCATCAACAGTGTAAAATGTTCCTTTTTCTCCACATACTCTCCAGCATTTATTATTTGTATTCTTGTTGACTGCCATTCTGACTGTGAGATGAAATCCCAGTGTAGTTTTGATTTGCTTTCTCCTACTTGGTAATATTTTCATGTATTTGTTGGTCATTTATATTTCTTCTTTTGACAAGTATCTGTATAATTCATTTGCTCATTTATTAATTGGGTTATTTGATTTTTTGGTGTAAAGTTTTTAGAGCTCTTTATATAATCTAGATATTAATCCTCTATCAGAAGAGTAGCTAACAAAGATTTCCTTTCATTATATAAGTTCTTTCTTCATATTCCTAATTGTTTTTTTGCTGTGCAGCAGCTTTTTAATTTGATGTCATCCACTTATTAACACTTGGTATTATTTCCTAAACTTTAGGGATCCTATTGAGAAGTCATTGCTTGTGCCTAAAAGCTGCAGTGTTGATGCTATGCTTTCTTCTAAGAGTTGCATAGCTTCTGATCTAATTTTGAGGCCATTTTGAGTTGATTTTTGTGCAGAGGGAGGGATAAGGACCTAGTTTACTTCTTTTACATATGGATAACCAGTTATCCCAGCACTGTTTGTTAAAAGGACTATCTTTTCTCCAAGGTATGTTTTTGGTACCTTTGTTATGGATCACCTGACTGTAGATGAGTTGGTTTGTCTCTGTCTTCTATTCTGTACCATTGATCAATGTGCCTGTTTTATTTTTATTTATTTTTTTTAATGTGCCTGTTTTTATGCCACAACCATGTAGGTTTTTTTTTTTTCACTATAGCTCTGTAGTATAATTTAATGTAAAGTACTGTGATTCCTCCAGTGTTGTTTTTTTTGGCTTAAAATCGCTTTGGCTATTCTGGACCTTTTATTTTTCCAAATGAATTTAGGACTATTTTCTGTAGTTCTGTGAAGAATGTTATTGCTATTTTGATGCAGCTTGCGTTGAATCTATATATTGCTTTTGGTAGTATGGCCATTTTAACAATATTAATTCTGCCTATCCATAAACGTGAGGTTTTTCCATCTTCTGAGCTCTTCTTCAGTTTCATTCTTCAGTCTTCCGTAGTTTTCATTGTAAAGATTTTTCATCTTATTGGTTAGAATTTTTTATTTTTCATTTTTATTTGTAGATGGACACAATACCTTTATTTATTTATTTTTATTTAGTTGCTGATAGAATTTTATTTATTTATTTATTTATTTGTTTGTTTATTTATTTATTTATATGTGGTGTTGAGAATCAAACCCAGTGCCTCACACCTGCTAGGCAAGCACTCTACCACTGAGTCACATCCCCAGCCCTATTTTGTATTTTATTTAGAGACAGGGTCTCACTGAGTTGCGTAGTGCAGTGTGTTTTCTGAGGGTGGCTTTTATCTCACAATCCTCCTGACTCAGTCACCTGAGCTGCTAGGATTACAGGTGTGTGCCATCAGGACTGGCTCTATTTTTTTTTGAGGCTATTGTGAATTGAACAGTCTTCCTGATTACTTTCTCAGCAGATTTGTTGTTGGTATATAGGAAAGTTATTGAGTTTTGTATGTTGATTTCGTAACCTCCTACTTTGCCAAACTTGTTTATCAGCTCTAGCAGTCTTTTGGTAGAGTTTTTTTTTAAATTGATCATTCAGTTATAGGATCATATCATGTGCAAACAGTGATAGTGTGACTTCCTCCTTTGTTAATTTTATCGCATTTATTTCCTTCTCTTGTCTAATTGCAGAGCTAGAATTTGAATGAAAATTCACATTAGTCTGCTCTTCAATGTAGTATAGCACAAGTGAAGATATCTAGAAAGTATTTACTTGCATTAACCTGGAGTTTATGGGAAAAAACTTAGATTGAAATCTGGAATTGAGAGTCATGAGCATATAGTTGTTAGTAGAGGCCTTGGTTGGCCATAGAACAGGGAGAATAAGACAAAATGTGAGTCTTGTGTAGAATCTCAAGAAACAATAATGTTTAGACAGGGGTAAACTGCAAAAAGAAATTGAAAAAGATAGGAGGAAAACCAGGAGAGTATCACAGAAGCCAAAGGAAGAGTAAAGATTTAGATGGAGGGAGTTTCCAAGCATCACATACTGCTGAGATGTTCAGAAAAGTACTGAGAAAGGCTCATGCATTTGGCAAGAGGTGAAAGGCTTTTATAATCTAAAGAGAAATCAGAGAAAGACCCATATATTTGGAAAACAAGGAGCATAGTGTTGACTTAAGTAAGAACAGTATCAGGGTGATTCAAGATGGTGGACTAGAGGTTGACTGCATCTTCAGTCGCTCTAGAACCCAGGATTCAAGAAGGGGAGGCATTGAGAGACTCGGACTAAAATAGAGCCACGGGGTGAGACTCCCACACCGGGTGAAGCTCGGCCTGGGCGGTGGCCCAGATGGGATAGCTTATCAGAGTAGGGCAGAGCAGATAGAGTCCTCCCCAGGTAGCCTGGCTCACTCCAGCAGTGGGCTCCTCCCACACGGCCAGCTTCTCAGAGCAGGCCACCCAGAGAGAGCCTTTCTGCACAGAACCAGCTCCAAGTCCCGGAGCCAGAGGTGAGCTCTGGCCCGCAGGCGGGTTCAGGGACCAGGACAGGGCAGCCAGGGACTTCCCCAAGCAGCCCGACTCCCTCCGGTGGGAGGCGCCTTTCAAGGCTAGCTTCTCAGAGCAGGCCGCCCAGTGAGAGCCTTTCTGCATAGAGCCAGCTCCAAGCCCTAGAACCAGTAGTGGGCTAGGGGCAGCTTTCTTCGGAAACACTGCATTATCAAGTTCCAACAAGACTTCTGGCTACTGAAGGCTGGGAGGTGATACACTGGAAATCTACAGGGACACTATAAGCCAATAGAGGAAATCTGCAATATCTCAGAGTCCCACTGACATCTGACCAATATGAGAAAACAAGGGAAGAAAATGTTCCAAACAAACCTAGATACTATATCAATAAAACCCAATGACAGCACAGCAGAAGAAATGTCAGAAAGGGAGTTCAGAATGTACATAAATAAAACAATCAGGGAAGCAAACAAGGAGATGAAAGAGCAAATGCAGGCATTGAAGCAGGAGATGAAAGAGCAAATGCAGGCATTAAATGATCGCACCAATCGGCAGTTAAAAGAGCAAATACGAGAAGCAAGAGATCATTTCAATAAAGAATTAGAGATACTGAAAAAAAAAAAAAACAGAAATCCTTGAAATGAAGGAAACAAAAAACCAAGTTAAAAACTCCATAGAAAGCATAACCAATAGGATAGAACACCTGGGAGACAGAACCTCAGACATTGAAGACAAAATATTTAATCTTGAAACCAAAGTTGACGAAACAGAGAAGATGGTAAGAAATCATGAATAGAATCTACAAGAATTATGGGATATCATGAAAAGGCCAAATTTAAGAATTATTGGGATTGAGGAAGGCTTAGAGAAACAAACCAAAGGAATGAACAATCTATTCAATGAAATATCAGAAAATTTCCCAAATCTGAAGAATGAAATGGAAAACCAAGTACAAGAGGCTTATAGGACTCCAAATATACAAATTTACAACAGACCCACACCAAGGCACATTATTATGAAAATACCTAACATACAAAATACAGACAGATATTTAAAGGCCATGAGAGAAAAGAACCAAATTACATTCAGGGGGAAACCAATACGGTTATCAGCAGATTTTTCAATCCAGACCCTAAAAGCTAGAAGGGCCTGGAAAAACATTTTTGAAGCCCTGAAAGAAAATGGATGCCAACCAAGAATCTTATACCCAGCAAAACTTACTTTCAGATTTGACAACGAAATAAGATCCTTCCATGATAAACAAAAGCTAAAGGAATTTACAAAAAGAAAGCCGGCATTACACAACATTCTCAGCAAAATATTCCATGAGGAAGAGATGAAAAACAACGATGCAAATCAGCAATGGGAGGAACTAGCCTAAAGGAAAAGCCAAATAAAGGAGAAACCAAATCATGTCAAAAAACAAAAATGAGTCAAATGACCGGGAATACAAATCATATCACAATAATAACCCTGAATGTTAATGGCCTGACCTCATCAATCAAAAGACATAGACTGGCAGATTGGATTAAAAAAAATTCAACAATATGCTGCCTGCAAGAGACTCATCTC
The DNA here is from genome assembly GCF_902686455.1 of Sciurus vulgaris. Classification (NCBI taxonomy): domain Eukaryota; kingdom Metazoa; phylum Chordata; class Mammalia; order Rodentia; family Sciuridae; genus Sciurus; species Sciurus vulgaris. The sequence goes on along the minus strand of NC_136471.1, from coordinate 46,607,381 downwards.
ATAGAAAGAGATACCCATAGACTAAAGGTGAAAGGACGGGAAAAAATATACCATGCACATGGACACAGCTAAAAAGCTGGAGTATCCATCCTCATTTCAGATAATGTGGACTTCAAGCCAAAACTAGTCAGAAGGGATAAAGAAGGACATTACATACTGCTTAAGGGAAGCATAAATCAGCAAGACATAACAATCATAAATATCAATGCCCCAAACATTGGCTCATCCATGTACGTCAAACAAATCCTTCTCAATTCCAGAAATCAAATAGACCACAACACAATAATACTAGGTGATTTTAACACACCTCTCTCACTGCTGGATAGATCTTCCAAACAAAAATTGAACAAAGAAACCATAGATCTCAATAACACAATCAACAATTTAGACTTAACCGACTTATATAGAATATACCATACAACAAAGAACAAATACACTTTCTTCTCAGCAGCACATGGATCCTTCTCTAAAATAGACCATGTTTTATGCCACAAAGCTACTGTTAGCAAATACAAGAAGATAGAGATACTACCGTGTACTCTATCAGATCGTAATGGATTGATATTAGAAATAAATGACAGACTAAAAAACAGAAACTTCTCCAATCCCTGGAGATTAAATAATACACTATTATATGATGAATGGATAACAGAAGACATCAGGAGGGAAATGAAAAAATTCTTAGAAGTAAATGAGAACAAAGACACATCATATCAAAATCTCTGGGACACTATGAAAGCAGTACTTAGAGGAAGATTTATTTCATGGAGCACATTCTACGAAAGAAGTAGAAATCAACAAATAAACGACTTAACACTACAGCTCAAAGCCCCAGAAAAAGAAGAGCAGACCAACACCAAAAGTAGTAGAAGACAGGAAATAGTTAAAATTAGAGCCGAAATCAACAAAATTGAAACAAAAGAAACAATCGGAAAAATTAACAAGATAAATATTTGGTTCTTTGAAAAGATAAACAGAATTGATAAACCCTTAGCCTCACTAACAGAGAAAGAGGGAGAAAACTCAAATTACTAAAATTCGGAATGAACAAGGAAATATCACAACAGACACAAGTGAAATACAAAACATAATTAGAAGCTATTTTGAAAACCTATACTCCAACAAAACAGAAAACCTCGAAGACATCAACAGGTTTCTAGAGACATATGAATTACCTAAACTGAATGAGGAGGACATACACAACTTAAATAAATCAATTTCAAGCAATGAAATAGAAGAGGTCATCAAAAGCCTACCAACAAAGAAAAGTCTGGGTCCAGATGGGTTCTCAGCCGAGTTCTACAAAACCTTTAAAAAAGAGCTCATTCCAATACTCCTCAAAGTATTCCATGAAATAGAAGAGGAGGGAACTGGCCCAAACTCATTCTACGAAGCCAATATCACCCTGATAAACCAGACACCCTAAACCAGACAGAGACACATCGAGGAAAGAAAATTTCATACCAATATCCTTAATGAACATCGATGCAAAAATTCTCAACAAAATTATAGCAAATCACATACAAAAATATATTAAAAAGATAGTGCACCACAATCAAGTGGGTTTTATCCCAGGGATGCAAGGTTGGTTCAACATTGGGAAATCAATAAATGTCATTCACCATATCAACGGACTAAAAGTTAAGAATCACATGATTATTTCAATAGATGCAGAAAAAGCATTTGATAAAATACAGCATCCCTTCATGCTCAAAACACTAAAAAAAAATTGGGGTAATGGGAATATTCCTTAACATTGTAAAGGCCATCTACGCTAAGCCCATGGCCAATATCATTCTAAATGGTGAAAAACTGAAAGCATTCCCCCTAAAAACTGGAACAAGTCAGGGATGCCCTCTTTCACCACTTCTATTCAACATCGTTCTTGAGACTCTAGCCAGAGCAATTAGACAAACTAAAGAAATTAAAGGGATACGAATTAGAAAAGAAGAACTCAAACTATCCCTGTTCGCTGATGACAGGATTATATATTTAGAGGAACCTGGAAATTCCACCAGAAAACTTTTAGATCTCATAAGTGAATTCAGTAATATAGCAGGTTACAAGATCAATGCTCATAAATCCAATGCATTTTTATACATAAGTGATGAATCTTCAGAAAGAGAAATTAGGAATACTACCCCATGCACAATAGCATCGAAAAAAATAAAATACTTGGGAATTAATCTCACAAAAGAGGTGAAAGACCTCTACAATGAGAACTGCAGAACACTAAAGAAAGAAATTAAAGAACACCTTAGAAGATGGAAGGATCTTCCATGTTCTTGGATAGGAAGAATTCATATTGTCAAAATGGCCATACTACCTAAAATGCTATACAGATTCAATGCAATTCCAATTAAAATCCCAATGATGTACCTTGCAGAAATAGAGCAAGCAATTATGAAATTCATCTGGAAGAATAAGAAACCCAGAATAGCTAAAGCAATTCTCAGTGGAAAGAGCGAAGCAGGGGGTATTGCAATACCAGATCTTCTACTCTATTACAAAGCAATAGTAACAAAAACGGCATGGTATTGGTACCAAAATAGAAAGGTAGATCAATGGTACAGAATAGAGGGCATGGACACAAACCCAAATAAATACAATTTTCTCATACTAGACAAAGGTGCCAAAAATATGCAATGGAGAGAAGATAGCCTCTTCAACAAATGGTGCTGGGAAAACTGGAAAACCATATGCAACAGAATGAAATTAAACCCCTATCTCTCACCCTGCACAAAACTCAACTCAAAATGAATCAAGGACCTCGGAATCAGACCAGAGACCCTGCATCTTATAGAAGAAAAAGTAGGTCCAAACCTTCAACTTGTTGGCTTAGGATCAGACTTCCTCAACAGGACTCCCATAGCACAAGAAATAAAAGCAAGAATCAACAACTGGGATAGATTCAAACTGAAAAGCTTTCTCTCAGCAAAGGAAACTATCAGTAATGTGAAGAGAGAGCCTACAGAGTGGGAGAATATCTTTGCCACTCATACTTCAGATAGAGTGCTAATTTCCAGAATTTATAAAGAACCAAAAACTCTACACCAAGAATACAAATAATCCAATCAACAAATGGGCTAAGGAAATGAAGAGACACTTCACAGAAGAAGATGTACAAGCAATCAACAGATATGTGAAAAAATGTTCCACATCTCTAGTAAGAAGAGAAATGCAAATCAAAACTACCCTGAAATTCCATCTCACCCCAATTAGAATGGCGATTATCAAGAACACAAGCAACAATAGGTGTTGGCGAGGATGTGGGGAGAAAGGTCCACTCATACTTTGCTGGTGGGGTTGCAAATTAGTGCAGCCACTCTGGAAAGCAGTATGGAGATTCCTCAGAAAGCTTGGAATGGAACCACCATCTGACCCAGCTATTTCACTCCTTGGCCTATACCCAAAGGACTTAAAATCAGCATACTACAGAGATAGAGCCACATCAATGTTCATAGCTGCTCAATTCACCATAGCCAGACTGTGGAACCAACCTAGATGCCCTTCAATTGATGAATGGATAAAGAAACTGTGGTATATATATACAATGGAATATTACTCCACCATGAAGAATCATAAAATTATGGCATTTGCAGGCAAATGGATGAAATTGGAGAATATCATGCTAATTGAGATAAGCCAATCTCAAAAAACTAAAGGATGAATGATCTCGCTGATAAGCATATGAGGACATATAATGGGGGATTGGAGGGGTTAGCCTTAGGGTTTGGGTTAGGTTTAGGGTTAGGGATAAGGAGGGTGGTAAGAATGGAGGAAGGAAGGACTGTATAGTATAGAGGGAAAAGAGGGGTTGGAGGGGTGGTTGGGAAGGGAAAAATAACAGAATGAATCAAACAACATTACTCTATGTAAATTTATGATTACACAAATGGTATGCCTTGACTCCATGTACAAATAGAGAAACAACATGTATCCCATTTGTTTACAATAAAAAAAAAGAAGAACAGTATCAGTAGATCAGTAGGAATGCTAGTCAGGTCATAGGTTAAAGGAAGAATCAGTGATGAGGAAGTAGAGATAGCACATATATAATAAAGATGAAGGTATAGTTTAGAAGGGGTGAAGTATCAAGGGATGCAGGAATTTTGCTCATTTAAGATGGGCGAGGTTTGTAGATTTTTATGTGCAGAAGAAAATGAGCCAATAAAATATTAAGGAAAGAGAGATAGAGGATGAGCATTGATTCAGCACTCCTAGGGAAACAGAGGATGGGATTAAGAGCCCAAATGGAGGTTTGTCTTGAGATAAAATGAAAATCCTTCTTCTTCTTTAAGAGGCAATTAGATAGGAATTGTTACAGTTATAGAAAAGTAGAAGAATTTATACCTAGCAGTTTTTATTCTTCTGGGCCAGGAAATAGACCATCTACCAGGGAGACATCTCAGAAGAGAGGTAGGACCACTTTGAGCTGCATGTCTTCAAAAATCAATTTTGGCTCAGTGTTTACCTAGCAGCTAACCAGGAGGCCCTCAGCCAATATATGGTATGTGGTGGGGTGAGGAGACTATCTAGCTACTGTTAGCAAAAGATCATTTCCTGATTTCTCAAGAAGGCCATGCCCTATATGCTTTGAGAAGAGAATATCAGCATTACCTATCTTCTGCCATTGGGACAAAAATGCCTTTTACTCTGTTAATCAGAAACAACTTTGGACTTATTCAAAAGTTAAAAGTAAATTATTTTAATAGAAAATCATTTGGAGTGGGCAAAGAACACGTAGAAGTAAGCAGCCTTCAAGAATGGATATTCTTCAGTTGAATTACCGGTAACAAAATGCAAAATATTGGCTTGGTTGACACACCTTTCAGGGCCCACACCAAGTTCCCTTTCCTCAACTTGGCCAATTTTTTAAACCCATAGTGAGTCTCTATTCACCTGGATCACTTCAGACAACCCCTTTTCATGCATGGCAAGATCTATAATCTCTTCTCTATCCCTTATCCCCAACTTTCTTCCATCTGTAGCCTAAATATTACTTATTCTTGAAGTCTCTGATCAACATTTATGTTTACTCAGATTCCTTTTTGTCTTAGCTTATCCTGTGATAATCACACAGCTGTTCAGCACCTTAAAGTAGTGGTTCTCAGCCCTCATTTATTGTTGCAACTATCCAGGGACTTCTAAAAATATTGTGGCTCCATCATACAGATTCTGATTCATTTGGTCTGTGGTGGGGCTTGGGCTTCAGGACAAGCTGCTTCTAATGGGACTCTGGGAAATGGAAAATCAAGTAAGTTGGAAAAATTCCTCAGCATCCAGAATTGTTTCTTTATTATTCCCCTAGTCCCTTGTGTGTACTTCAACAATTACTTTGACATTGATGTTTGACTTTCTTTGGTGTTCTTTTTCCAGTGGTTTTGCCTTTATCCTACCTGCTAGGCTGTCAGTACCTGTCTGGTTTGATCCACCTTGACTTTCAGATTCCTATCACCATGACTTCTGCTCTCTTTTTGAACCAGTCTTCGTTCCTGGATCTAGATTACTACCTATGGTCTTACCAGACTTACTTTCATCTGCAGTTTTGATTCAATTGGCAGTCTTCTGATTTTACCATATAAAACGATCCTTTCCCTTCTTCTCCTAGCAGCTTAAACCTTGAAACTTTACAACACCATGGTTTTGGATTACCTCAGCATGGATACTCTAAATCTCTGCATCTTACCCTTGCTCAACTTGTGCATAATACCCAGTCTCCAATGTTCGCTACAAGTATATCTGATTATCTCACCTCCAGTATAAGTTAGAAAGCAGAGTCTAGTGTTTTGCCACGATTTTTCCTGCTGGATGCTTAGTACTTGTTCTGTAAGGACACTGGGTTTAATTTAGAGATTTGTCAATTAAAGTTGGAGAAAGTGTAAGTATCAGAAATGTTGAAGGACTGGGCTGGTTGTTTCTCTATCAGGGCATCTTCATTACAATCATCTAATTCAAGCTTGTGTTAAATTATCTGAGCAGAGTCAATTGCTGTTTGATCTCATATAGCTTTGTCAAATACTGATCAGATTGCTCCATCAGCATATAGGTACCACGAGGAAGGAGAAGATTCTTTTTAAAACAAACAGAAAAGGTTCATGCTCATCTGTTTCGTAGCAGACCACTGGAGAATGTAGACAAACTGAGGAAGGAAATCCTTTCCTCCTTCTACACCAATTCCAAACCCTCTGCTGGTCCCCTGCTGCCCACAAGCCCTCTGGCTAGTTCTGCCCTGCTTGGTGGCCTTCCTAGGCAGGAATCTAATTTTTTCCTTTTTATTTCTCATTTCCTCAATAAATTTAGAGCTTCCATGTACAGCTTCTTGGCTGATGGCAACTTAACATGCCATTGCTCCAAGATTGTTATGGATTTTTAAAAATACTGCTCAGAGGTGACAAACCAGCTATAAGTAAATAGGTGGTATCTTTTAAACTTTTTCCCTAGAAGAAAGGAGAAGTGGCTTTCCCAGTGTACTCAAGCCACATTACATTTGAAACAGCTCTGTAGGCCATCAAATAATAAACAAGAAAACAAAACACAAAAAATACTCAGACAAAGGCCAAGTGGTAACCCTAGGCCACGAACTGGGTTTTCCAATGTAAGTCACCCCTTTCAGTTTGACAATGAAGAAACTGAGGCCTGGAGAAGAAAAGTGACTTGCCAAGTATTTGTCTAGAATCCAGGCCGCTGGCTGCTCTGATTCTCTACCAGTGTCTGCTACAAGTTGATATGATGTAGTCAGTATTTTTTTTTTTTTACAAGTAGGAGAAATACAAAAGAGTTTTGTTTTGCAGATGTTCTTATTGGAATGTAGAAAAAACGTGCCACATGAATGCCTGCTGATAACCAGAATAGGATAGAGCGAGGAACTGAGAGGAATGAATAATGCCTGGCAGCTGGATCAATGAAGTGCCCACAAAAAAGAGGGTGGAGATACCAGAAGCTTGAAGTAAGAGAGCGACAGAGATTTCATTTTCAGTTTTCTAAGTAAATATGGTTGACTTTAGCTTAAGAAGGGAGTTTGGAGGAAGACTACCTCTGGAATTGGGCCAGGACATCTTGTGCAAAGCTGCATGGTACTTATAGGTATACAGAGTCCCATTTCCTGGTTGCAGCCATCTCAAGCAGAATTCTCATTTCATGGATTTCTGAAGTTTCTTTATCATATTGTGAATTGCAAATGTTCTAAGCCTACTTATACAATTTTAGTTTCTTGCTGCAAAGTAGGGCAATAGCTGGGTCTGCTTTCATCATTTGAAGAATGGAGTAGTTTGAGATAACTCTGATCCTTACTCTACCTTCTGGTTCAAGAAGAATATGGTGGAGGTGGGGAGACAGTATAAGGTCAGCCTTGGGGATTTTTTATTTAATAGTGAAATTCATAGTAATGGTAGTGTGTGGTGTCCATGATAGACTTAGTCTATCAAGCTTAAAGCTTTGGTGCTAATACTGTCCTGGAAATATCTAAGGCATTTTCCCTAATACCATCCTTTCTCCCACTTTGGCCTCTCTTGCACATTATTTGTTCCATAGTACGGATTCAGTTACAGTTGTAAACTGCAGGGAACTTCTCAGTTGCATACTCCCTGCATTTGACTTTGTCCTCCATATTCCTATTTTTCTAGTTGATAGGATTTGCTGGGGTATGACACTCACTGACTCCATTTCATATCAGAGCTAAAGTGGACACTGAGACTGAGTTTCAACCATTCTTCTCTTCTTGGGAGTGAACAGAACAGCTCACTGGTTGCCAGGGAGGAGAAGAGGTAGGAAGGTGATTCCCCAATATCTATAAGCGTATTCATTCATACACCATCCTGGAATCTCTGGTCTAGTAATCCTGGATCAAGTAGCACACCACCCCTGGTGGCTCATCTGGTAAACAAGTGAAATAAGGCTGGATGAAGAAGGGAAAGGATGGAGCATCACTGCCAGTATAATCTGTCTTGCTGAACAGAGACTCAATTTGCAGTATCACACTGGGTGTGGAATGCTGTGAGTGCTGCCACAAGGGAAGAGCAGATGGGAGAGTGACATAGCTCTCAGCAACCAGGACTAGATACAGAAATATTTAGAAGTGGCTAGAGGTGATTTTTTGAAGTCAGCATAAAATAGAAATTATTCAGAAGCACATCTGAACTCCTGAGATTTCTGAACAGATGAAGCAGAAAAGGTGCTGAGCAGTTGCCCTAAACTGTCAATAACAGTGAGTTAAACATTCATGTGTTTAAAATCAGAATACAGCCTATAGCCTTCAGGCTGAGTCTAAAGTAAGGCTAACATCCAGTTGAGATTGCTTATTCTAGACATTACCAGAATCTTGCAAGACCTGAAATTGGTTGTGTGTATCCATGGAACTAGACACTTTGGATAAAACACATGTTTCAAGGTTTCTTTTCTTTAAACAGGATTGATTTGATGCCAACTCAGCAGGAAGTGACAATGAGATAGTTGCCTAAGGCATGTCTATTAGATTGGTTTCAATTTTAAAACCTCTGACTGAATCGATGGTGTGAGAGTGGACCCAGTAACCTATTTGAATTTTTAAAAATGAGCTTTTGAGTACCTTTCCATAAAAGGGAAAGAAGGGAATTTTTTTTTCTGACATCCACCATGTCTGATTTCTTTAAATTAATAGTAAAAATCATCTTGGTCAAACCCCTGAGTGAGGTGTTCTGTTTAAAGAAAGGGGATTAATGGGACTGGGATTGTGGTTCAGTGGGAGAGCATTTGCCTAGCATGTGTGAGGCACTGGGTTCAATTCTTACCACTGTATATAAATAAATAAATAAAACAAAGTTCTATCAACAACCAAAAAATATTTTAAAAAATTTGTTGAGACTTGTTTTGTGGCCTGTCATATGATCTGTCCTGTAGAATGTTCTATGTACTGATGAGAAGAATGTATATTTAGCAGCTGTTGGATGTAATGTTCTGTTGGGTCCATTTGGGCTAAAGTGCAATTGAACTCTGCTGTTACTTTCTTGATTTTCTTTTCTTTATTTTTTGTGGGGGAGAGCGTCCTGTAGGGTCTGTCCATTGAGGAAAATGGGGCGTTAATGTCCCAATTATTTTTGTATTGGACACTATCCCCCTTGAGTTCCATTAACGTTTACTTGATGTATTTGGGTGCCCTGCGATTAGATGAATATATATTTACAATTGTTATTTCCTATTGCTTAATTGACCATTTTTATTATACAATGAACATTATTTTTTCTTTTAACAGAAGTGTATTTTATTTGCTATTGTTACGTGTATTCCTGCTTTCTTTTGTACTCCATTTGTATGAAATGTCTTATTCCACACATTTACTTTCAGTATATGTGCTTCCTTAGAAGTAAAGAGGGTTTCTTCTAAGCAGCATATATTTGAGTCTTTTTAAATATCCATCCAGGGACTTTTCAGGATCATTAGTTTCATCACAATCAGCTTTCCACTGCCTCTCATCACTGCTCTTAGGAAGTTCTGAACAGATGGACCTCCAGAGATGTCTCAGATAAGGGACCCCAGGACATTAAGAAAGGATGAGTGAGACCTGACATCCGCCTGGGAGGCAGCCCAAGAAAGGGAAGAGGGACAGTTCCTCAGTTCCTGATGATATTTCATTGAGATTTGGCCCGGGCTTGGTCATCTATTGGTATGGATTTATCCAGGAGTTGGACTGCAACCGGGAGAGGGGCATCCTGCTCAAAGCCTGTTTCCCCACAGACATTGTCACCTTATGCCATAGCACAGCTTGACCCTGAAGATCCTGGAAGAGAAGCTGGGAGGAAGAGTGAATCCGGAAGCAATTTTACTTTCCTGCAGCGTAAACTCCTGGCAACATCTGCCCTGAACTTCAGCTGAACTCTTGCCGCCGTGGTCTCACCACTACCTCTCGAGACAAACATATCAGGAGTTTCTGTTTTCCTTCATCTCTTGCTGATGTGAACAGCCAAGAACTACAGACACAACCCACTCATTATCAGCATTTCTGTCTCTGTCAAACAGTTAGTTTATAGATAGTCATAATCTTTCTTCCTTCCGGATGGTTTCTCCTTGTGTACTGAACAAAAGAAAGAATGTGGAGACTGAAAGGTGTGATTTTTCAATTCTCCTCCCAGTTACCAAATCACCTCCTTCCCCCACCCCCCAAGCTTCCATTCATCCCACGCTCCCTTCTATTCGTGTGCACTCACAGATACCCATCCTTGCATTACTGTCCTGGAATAACCTAGCCAAACCTACAAAAGCTGAAGACAAGAAGTCTGAATTCAAGTTTGGCTCTCACCTGCAGAGCCACAGCAGATCTAGAAGGGAGCGTGTGCCACATGCATATTCTGCTCAGTCTTTACAATTTCCTGGCTTCTGTGGATTTAAGCCAAGCTGCAAAAATACACTTGATGAGAATTTCCTCTTTTGATAATGCTTATTTGAACTCCAAACATTTTACATTTATCTCATTTAAAAGCATTGGTTACATTGTGTCTGGGAGCCACACTCCTTTGGTGTAGAAGCTGAGGGGAGAGAAATGAAACTCAGGGCCAGCATTGTCCAGAGTTTATTTTTAATCATGGCTACTCGTCAGTGCTAAGTTAGCCAGAATTTTATGAGTAAAAAATTTTTAAAGCATATTCCTTACACGGCTTTGTGTCTGCATTTTATACTACATAATTTTGTAACAAATAATTTAGACATCAGAAATGTTCAGCTTTGAATGAAAGAAGTATACCAGAAATAAACCTGGAGCAGTTTTTAAATTAGCACAATAAAGAATGTTTTGTAGTTGCTCACTTAAATTTGTTCACCTTTATATACTGCAGACCAAACTGGACTCTAAAAACAAAATATCACTAAATTAGTTATAAACCTATCTTTTGGGAAATTAAAAATCTATCAAAAAATGTATTTAGTAAAATGTTTGCCCCCATGCTTATAAAACATAGCTTTTATAATGTCAGATAGGTGATTTTGGAAATATTAATAAAAATATAACTTTTACAAACACCTTTATGCTATACACATTACTTTGTTCTTCAAAAGACTAAATTTGGCACTACTACTTAGTTGATTCTGTACCTAAGAAGGTTTGCAAAACTCTGCTTATGACTTTTCCTTTCAAAGTATACAAACACCTGGAGTCCAAACCAGACTTTATAGTGAGGCTTCTACGTGAACCCTCAAGTGAGGAAGAAGACAACGATAAAGAGGCATCAAGCAAACTTGTATTTTGGTGTAAAATTTATCATGCAATCTTTGCGAGTAAATAGATGATTTGAGAACCCTACCATATTGCCTTGATATGCACACTTGCGCACACATGCACACACACATTTTAAACAAAAATATTTAAACCTGTTAAAAGCAGGCTTCATGGCATGCTCTAAACTGTTTTTTTACTTGAGGAATAAATTAAATTTATCTGCACAGATGTTGAAAATCCTGTTAAACCCTTGTCAAGGATTTGTTTGTTTTACATTAAACAAATTTATGATGAGTGTGCCCAAATAAATTAAAAAATAAAAAAGGTAAAAAAAAAAAATATATATATATATCCATCCAATCATCTTATATCTTTTAATTGAAGAATTTAATCCATTCACTTTAAATTAATTATCAGTAGCTAAGATATTACTGTAGGCATTTTGTAATTTGTTTTTAACTTGGTTTGTCTATTATATATTTTTATATATTTTTGCTTTGTGGTTACCATGAGGTTTACAAAAATATTTTTGACTATAGTAGGCTACTTTGAAAATTAGCAAATTATTGTGATTATAAAGATTAGAACACAGAAAGGAGAAAATATGTACTAATAAAAATTTACCCTTATATTCTATTACTCCCCACACTTTAAAAGTTTTGATGTCCCATTTTATATTTTACTATAGTACCTATCTCAACATATTAATATAATTATTATTCTTTTAATTCTTCTTTTTAGTCTTCATAGTTAGAATATTACAGCATTTTGAATTCATTTGTATAATTCCTCTTCCCAGTGGATTTCATATAAACCCACATTTTCTTCTTACACATTAACAACTCTTTCTTTTATTTGAAGAACTCTCTTTAGCATTTCATATAGTCAGATCTAGTACAGATATATTTTCTCAGCTTTACTTTTCTTGGAATATCATTATCATTTCTTGATTTCTAAATGACAAAATTCACAGTTGGCCATTTTTTCTCCTGTTCATTAATATGAAAATATCATGCCATTCTCTCCTGGCCTGTAAGATTTCTGGTGAGAAGTCTGCTGTCAATCAAATTGGCCACTTTTGTGTTTTGTTTTGTAGACAAAAATATCTTCTCTTTATAGTTTACCTGTATGAACTTGATTATAAGGTACTTTGGAGTAGACTTGGTTGAGTTAAATCTGACTTTTAAATCGTAACTTTTGACCTTTCTGTAGTTTTGGGAAGTTTTCTGTTATTTCTTTCAATGTACTTCCTACCCCTTTGGCATTCATTATTAAGTCCTCTTTCAACTCTCATAACCTTTCCCACAAGTTCCCATGAGCTTTCTTCATTTCTCCTCATTCCATTGCTTTTTTTATTCTCTATATTTTTACTTCATTCTTTTTTTTCTTTATTTTCTTTCAGCTGTGCATTTTCAAATAGCCTGTGTTTGATCTCACTAATTCTTTATTTTATTCTTTTTTAAATTAAATTTAATTTTTTTTGGTGGGGGAAGAAATCTTTTATTCCACATTGTAGAAGAGTTTTTCTTTATTTATTTATTTATATTGTAAACAAATTGGATACATCTTGTTTCTCTGTACACGAAGAAGAGTCACACAATTTGTGTAATCATACATGTACATAGGGTAATGATGTCTGTCTCATTCCATAATCTTTCCTTCCCCCAACCCCCTCTCCACTCCTCACTTCCCTCCACACAATCCAATATTCCTCCATTCTTCCCATTCCCCTCCCTCACCATTATGTGTCATCTTCCACTTATCAGAGAAGACATTCGACCTTTGTTTTTTGGGGCATTGGCTTATTTAACTTAGCATGATATTCTCCAACTCCATTCATTTACCTGCCAATGCCATAATTTTATTCTTCTTTATGACTGAGTAATAGTCCATTGTGTATATTTACCACAGTTTCTTTATCCATTCATCAATTGAAGGACATCTAGGTTGGTTCCACAATCTAGCTATTGTGAATTGAGCTGCTATAAACATTGCTGTGGCTGGATCACTGTAGTATGTTGATTTTAAGTCCTTTGGGTATAGACCAAGGAGTGGGATAGCTGGGTCAAATGGTGGTTCCATTCCAAGTTTTCTATTGAATCTCCATAATGCTTTCCAGAGTTGCTCCACCAATTTGCAATCCTACCAGCAATGCAAGAGTATACCTTTTCCCCCACATCCTTGCCAACACCTAGTATTGCTTATATTCTTGAAAATAGCCATTCTAATTGGGGTAGATAAAATCTTAGGGTAGTTTTGGTTTGCATTTCTCTAATTCTAGAGATTTTGAACATTTTTTCATATATCTGTTGATTGCTTATATATCTTCTTCTGTGAAGTGTTGGCTCAGTTCCTTATCCCATTTATTGATTGGGTTATTTGTATTTTTGATGTAAAGATTTTGAGTTCTTTATATATTCTGGAGAATGGTGCTCTATCTGAAGTATGTGTGATAAAGATTTTCTCCAACTCTGTAGGCTCTATCTTCACCCTTCCAAACTCTTTCTATGAAGGTAATATCACCCTGATACCAAAACCAGACAAAGAAACATCAAAGAAAGAAAACTTCAGACCAATATCCCTAATGAACATAGATGCAAAAATTCCTAACAAAATTCTGGCAAATTGCATACAAAAACATACTAAAATGATAGTGCACCATGATCAAGTGGGTTTCATTCCAGGGATTCATGGTTGGTTCAACATCCAGAAATCAATAAATGTAATTCACCACATCAACAGACTTAAAGTATCATATGATTATTTCAATAAATGCAGAAAAAGCATTTGATCAAATACAGCATCCCTTCATGCTCAAAACACTAGAAAAAATAGGGATAGTAGGAACATGCCTCAACATTGTAAAAGCCATCTATGCTAAGCCCAAGGCCAGTTATCATTCTAAATGGAGAAAAACTGAAAGCATTCCCCCTAAAAACTGGAACAAGGCAGGGATACCCTGTTTCACCACTTCGATTCAATATCTTCTTTGAAACTCTAGCTACAGGAATTAGACAGACCAAAGAAATTAAAGGGATATGAATAGGAAAAGAAGAACTCAAACTATCACTATTTGCTGATGATGACTCTATATTTAGAGGATCCAAACAATTCCACCAGATAATTTCTAGAACTCATAAATAAATTCAGTAAAGTAGCAGGATATAAATCAACATGCATAAATCTAATGCATTTTTATTCACAAGTGATGAATCCTCTGAAAGAGAATTTAGGAAAATCAGTTCTTTCACGATAGACTAAAAAAAATATTTCAGAATCAATCTAACAAAAGAGGTGAAAGACCTTTACAACAAAAACTACAGAGTACTAAAAACTTAGAAGATGGAAAGTGAAGCAGGAGGTTTCACAGTACCAGACATTCAACTATACTACAGAGCATCAGTAAGAAAATGGTATGGTATTGGCACCAAAACAGACAGGTAGCCTGGTACAGAATAGAGGACACAGACACAAACCCACATAAATACAGTCATCTCATACTAGACGAAGTGCCAAAAACTTACAATGGAGAAAAGATAGCCTCTTCAACAACTGGTGCAGGGAAAACTGGAATTCTATTATGCAGCAAAATGAAATTAAACCCCTATCTCTAACCCTGTACAAAACTTAACTCAAAATGGATCAGAGACCTAGCAATTAGACCAGAGACTCTGTACCAAGTAGAAGAAAAAGTAGGCCCAAATCCTCATCATATCAGCTTAGGACCAGACTTCCTTAACATGACTCCCACAACACAAGAAAAAAAGCAGATTCAAACTAAAATGCTTTTTCTCAGCAAAGGAAAAAATCAACAATGTAAAGAGAGAGTCTACAGAGTGGGAGAAAATCTTTGCCACATGTACTTCACTTTATTGTATTTTGCTATTTATGCCTTCTACAACATTTAAAATTTTGCCCAAGGATTTGCTTGATTTTTAAAATGTGCTTTCATTTCTCTGGTAAGTTTTTCTGTCAGAGTATTGAATACTTTGTTTTTTTTTTTTTTCAAGCTCATTGAGTTTCCTTAAAATAGCTGTTTTAAAATCACTATTTGAACATCCTCCCATACTGATGGCTGCCTGATCAATTTGTGGCACCTTATTTTGAATATTAGGTGATGTCTTAGTTTTCTCAAAACTTTTGATGCTTGTTGGCATGTGACATTTTCTGAAGATTGAAGGATCAGACATTAAGTCTTCTGATTCTGGTTTGCTTGTGTCTGTCTTTCCAGAAATTTTAACTAGGCTATTTTACTAAGAGTGTAATCACTTCTGCTATTTCAGCACTGGATGGTGCCATGGTCCAGGTTTGATGGGAGTCAACTGTTCGTGGGTTATCCCTGTTTTAGCACTAGAGGGTGACCCAAGCACAGGTTTATCCTAAATCCACAGTTGGCATATTTTTCAGAATGAACTGCTGGTGTACCTAGAACTAGGTAGTCTATGCTCATCAGCCTTTTTCTAGAGCTGAAGTAGTCACCTTATCCACAGTCACCAGTTTTTGGTAAAACACAGTGGGATTTTGCCTGGCTTTGGGCAGAGTAACCATGAATGGTCCAGCCCCATGTTCTATGCCATGCCTGAGGCTTCCAGTGCTGCTAAACTGTATCACACTCTAAGCCCACAGCCTGCCAAACCAGCACAGCATGAGGTTAATATCCACATTTTCACATCTGTACTGCCTATTTCTGAGGTGGATTCATGACCCAAGACCACTATATCCAGTCATAAGTGATGCTAGTTGGAAAAGATGTCCAGTAGACTGGGGCTGCCTGTCTCCTGCGGACACCTGGACTGTTTTAAGAGGATCCATCTGCATACAAGTCTCAGGATAGGGGCTGTTAGGATCTACCCAGTGATAGGTTTCACCAGCTCTGCACTGAGTTCCAAAGTGAAGTTCTGAGCTTACTATACTTTTGGACTCCCAGGGTGTGGGATCTTTTTCCTTGCTGTGCTGGCTGGGTTGGTATTGTGTTGCTGAAGGCACATTGCTGACCACCTAGGCTGATGCTGAACTTGGTAGTTCTTGAATCTCACAACCATATGGATCTGTACAGTTTCAAGAGCATACTAAGCATCTGTCAATGCTGATGTTGACACAGGTCAAAACATGAATCCACCCAACTGTGGCTCAGGTCTCTGCCTTGTGGTGGCAAAGTTCTGGAGCTTGTTCTGTGAGCAATAGTCTACAGATAGTTATGTTGCTCATCATTGGAGGATGGGTGGTAGAGACAGTCCTTTGTCTATTAAGGATAATGCTAAGCTACGTCATGCCTGAGTCTTAAAGGCCCAGAGACTAACAGACTCTCAGCAGGAGGGTGGATAAACATGAGGTCCACTGAAGGGCTGGAAATGATGCAGACCAAAACCCAAGTTCATCCCACTGGTACACAGGTTTCTGCCTGATTCTAGGGCCAGCACTCTGTGACTTCTGTCCCACTTAAGGGGCATTTAGTTTCTACCAGGTGGCAAGTCTCATTAGGTGGGTCTGGCACTGGGCTCTAAGACAAAGACCCATGCTAGCTTTCATGCCCCTCTTCCTTCTGGGTGGGTAGAATGTTGCTCTGTGCTCTGCTGCTTGAGGTTGCAGAGGGGAGGTGGAGGCATCAGTGCCTGGACCAAGGCAGTTCCAGCAGGTCAGTCTGTGGGTCATGGGGTCTGAAAGGGGTCATGGAGCTTTGCCTGGCACTAGGTTACACCATGGCAGGCCTACTATTTGGTTTCAAGTCTAAGGCCTGGACTTAATTCTCTCTCCCTCCCTGAAGAAGGAGATATCTCCCATGCAAGTAAGATCATGTCAAAATGAACCTCACTATTAAGTGTAATACACCAATAAAAACCAAAAAAGAAAAAAAGAAAAAGAGAAGGAGGTATAGGGGTATCTCTCTCCAGTATGAGCTTCATGGAGTTGGTAACATGGGCAACTCCTTCCTGTCTGCCTTCCTCAGTGCATATTTTTATGTTGTTATACTAAAAGCAGGCACTATGGCCTCTCATCTGGTTTCCTTAGCTCTTGTGAAGGTAGTTTGGTATGTGAACATATGTTCTATTTGCTATGTCTTTGGGGAGATGGTGGCTAGAGGATCTTACTCAACTTTTATCTGACTCTACCTTCAGTGACTCTGTACTGTATTGTTTACAAGATAATGCTAAGAAAAGTTTGTGCATGATCAGTGAGCACATAGGTTTTATCAAATTTTTCAATTTTCAGTTAATTGAATCTAGGGATGCAGAACCTGTTGATATAGAGGGCTTTGTTTTTATTTATTGTTTAATATTATTTGTGAGCGCTATCACGCACACAATATATTAGTAAAATAGTATCTGTATACAATGTATTAATTAATATATGTGTATGTAAACAGAGGTGCATGCTCAAATTCTCAAGACAATGAGACAAATCCTAACCCTAATACCAAAAGTCCTGGAAAAAAAACTGTTATCTAGGATCAAGTTCAGTCTCAGCATGACAATGTGAGCTGTGCATGATAAGTTTCTAATTTCTTTCTCATCAAGGTCAGGAGAAAACCCTGGGGAGCATACAGTGCAGGTGATGGAAGGAATCATGATCCAATAGGCAGAACACAGCACAACAGGGCTTGGTAGGTGGTAATCCTGACATGTCCTCTGTGTCAGGGGCTTCAGTGCAAAATAGTACAGATATTTTAATAGGTGGGTGGAGCATGATGTCAGGAATTCAGGCACAGGTTCTAAAGTTACAGACAGGGTGGAAGTTGGCCAGCATCAAGGAAAAATGTCAGTAAATAGTAAGGACCTATTCTTAGACTGAACAGGGTCTCAGGTCTACTAGTCCAATCCTTGAAAAGGAGGAGATGGTGAGGAACCAAGCAGTATTCTAATTCTTGAGGAATGGGAAGACCATGAAGGTTACCAGCAACCGACATGGGAAGAGGGAAAAAACCAGTAGCGAGAACTGAAGAAGAATCATTGGGGCACTTGGGTCCCAAGACACTGAGGACTGCCTAGTATACAGAACTGTATACTGAGGTCAGGACTGAACCAGTGAAAAGGGTGACCTGAGGCAGATTCCCAGAGTGCTGGGTAGGTATGAAGATGGGGAATTGGGAATCCTAGAGCTTGAGGTAGAACTGAGCTTGAAGCTGGGGTTGTGTAAACCCAGAATGTAGTTGTAGTCATGGAGAAGGAAGGAACAGAGACAGAGTATAAGGCATGACCTGACATTCTCTAAACTGACATTCAAAGGTCTGCACAATCTGTTCCATGTATAAGCAGGCTTTCCATTGCTCTAACAAAATACCTGAGATAATCAACTTAAAAAGAGGAAAAGTCTATTTTGGGTTACAGTTTTGAAGGTTTCAACCCTTGGTAAATTGGTTTCACTGCTTCCGGGCCTGTGGCAAGGCAGTATATCATGGCTGATAGCCCATGACAGAGCAAAGTTTTTCACCTCATGGGCAGGAATGAGTGAGAGAGAAAGAAGAGGGCATGGGTCTTTTATTTTCTTCAAGGGCACTTGGTAGTGACTGGAAGGCCTCCCACTAATCCCCATTTCTTAAAGTTTTCTATCACTTCTCAATAGTGTCAAGCTGGCAACCAAGCCTTTAATACGTGGGCCTCTAAGGAACATTCCCTATCCAAACTATAGCACTCTACAATAGTGATAACAGGTAATATCTGGTGAGTGCTTCCTGTGTACAGCCACTCTCCAAGTTATGTGTATTAACTCATCAAATCCTGAAAACAACCTCATGATGATTCTATTATTGACCCCATATTTGAGATGAGGAGCTGAGGCACAGAGATTTAATCATGTGCCCAGGATCACACAGCTAGGAAATAGAGAAGCTAAGATTCACACAGAGCCAGTCTGGTACCAAAGTCCATGCTCTTAACCATTGTACCACGCTGCTTCTCTGTGTAGCATGCCAGCCTTTGTTCTCATCACAACTTTTCATGCATCCAATCCCTTTGCCAAATCAGGCTCCTCACTGTCTCCCACATATGTTTTATGTCTCTCTTCCTGAGGGCCTTCCCATCATTCTTTTACCCCTGATGATTTGACTGCCATGCCCTCTGTGCCACTCTCAATTTAACCAAATTACACTCATATTCCAGGGTCCAGCTAAGGTCTCTTTACCCTGACCCTTATTCACTAGACTGGTTGAGCTTGCAGCTGAGCTGTGGCTTTGTAGGTTTAGCAGATAATTGGAACTTAAAGGGCAGAGTCCTAGTCCCAAGCCTGGCACCAGCAGCTATGGGGGACCTGGCAGTACTGTTTTCCTCTTCTCTCTACTTAAAGGATATGTGTGTGTGTGTGTGTGTCTGTGTGTGTCTATGTGTGTGCATGTATGCTCATGTATATAAAATTGTGAGCCTAGTAGCAGGAGGTTCTGTGTAAAGCTGGGAAAAGGAAAGGGCCTTTCCCAAAGATTTGCCTTAATAGTGTATTAGTGTATGTGTATGTGTGTGTATGTGTCAGGGGTTAGGGATGGGAAAGAGAGAGAGAGAGGGTTTTCTCCTGTGTACTAAGTAGAGATTAGATTTGGGCTTGGCTTTGTTTCTTCTGTTGTTGTTTTGGACAACAGTGTGTTTCCACTCTCTCAGGAGTGTTGATTCTGGGATGATATCACTTGTGTTGATTCCCAGTAATCTTTACACAGAGCATCTAATTACAGACCAGCATCAGAGAGAGAATGCAGCAGCAAGTGTACACAGTGACAATAGCTAGACAAAGAGCACTCCATGCAGAAAAGAATAGCTATAATGGGTGGAATATGGGGGGAGAAGGAGCAGGAGGGAGACAAGGAAGTATTCAAAAAAGGAGAGTTACAGAACTATGCCCACACCTTTTGAAATAGGATTGTGCCATTTTCAGGTTTCCTTATAGACTCATGAGATTTTGTATAAAAGACAATCAAAAGCTGCCCTTTGGTTGGGAGTGTAATTCAGTAATAGAGTGCATGCTTAGCATGATCAAGGCCCTGGATTCAATTCCAACCACTCTCCAAAGAAGTGTTGTCCTTTTATCCTTATTGTTTCATCTGCTTGTAGCCCCCAGTTTTTTGTATGGACTTTGTGTGGTAATCAGAGAATATTTAGTTACTCAGGCACACACCCTCTATGTGATCAGGGCCAACAGATCTTCCCTAGGTAGATTATGTGATTTGAGGGGTTCCCTATCTCTCCTACAGGCCTGTGAACTGATTGAGGGAAGAACTATATATTACCCACTGTATTTGTTGTTATATACATCTTATCCAAGACATAATAAGTCCTTATTAAATATCTTTTGAATGACCACATGGGTATTCTATTCCTGAAAGATTAAGAGATTGGATTACAAGTTTTTTCTCAGAAAGGGCCATGAAGATAATCATTTTTATTCAGTAGGACATGTAGAGACTAAGAAGTAAACATATGATAGTGGCACTAGACCAAAGGACTCACAGAGTTAAGGTATGCATATATGACAGTAGTGCATTATATGTTCTTGTAGGTTTTTATTATAGTCGAATGCAGTCAGGAGGAAGCAAGTGAAACTTAAGTCTGTTTATGCTATTGGTAAAGTTGATGAGATCTTTAATGGTTTGTTAATATTTCTGCTAAAAATCTTCAGTTTTCTGCCACACAATCAGGCACATAGTAGATGTTCAAGAAATATATGTTGAGTAATAGTAGATTATTTATATCTATATTTAATATGTACCTTTTCAGATGAGGAAACTAAAACACAGAATAGTTAGGTAATATGACAGAGTTGGGATTTGAACCCAAGCAGTGTGGCTCTGGCAGCAGTTTAATCATCTTCTTATACTTCATCACAACCTGAATTTTAGTTACTCCTTTAAATTAAGGCACTGAAATTGTTGCTAAAAATGCAAATATCTGGGAAGAGGAACACCTTTACCCAATATTGATTATATGTTAGTATAATATTTATCACCAAAGCTATTTCTTCAGTATGTACTATATAAATACATGAATATGAACTAACTTATACAGTTTGATAAGTGTACCCTTAAGACAATCAGGATAATAAATTATATATATTATTTATTATCCTGATATATTATATATATATATATATCCAGCACCCCTAAATATGCCCTTATGCCCCTTTTACTCTCTTTATTTTCCTGCTGTATCCCAAGGCAACTACTGATCTGCTTTGTGTCACTATAGGTTAATTTGCATTTTCTGGAATTTTATATAAATGAAAGTACAAAGGATGTATTTCTTTTTTGATCTGGCTTCTTTCAGTGTGATTATTTTGAGATTTACTCATTTTGTTCAGTATATAGGTATATATCATATCATTATATATATGTGTGTATATATATGTATATATGTATTATATATGTGTGTGTGTGTGTATATATATATATATATATATATATATATATATCAGTGTATTCCTGAGTAGTAGTCTTTAGTATGGATATACCACATTTTGTTTATTTATTAACCTGTTGGTGCACACCACATGGGTCATTTTAAATTTGGGGCCATTATAAATAGGGTTTCTGTGAACATTTGTATATAAGTTTTACATGAATATGTTCTCATTTATCATGCATAAATAATATCTTTGAGAAACTACCAGACTGATTTCGGAAGTGTGTATCCTTTTATATTCCTAACAGCAATGTATGAGAATCACAATTGCCCTCCATCCTCACTAACAGTTGTTACAGTCATTAAAATTTGCATATTCTAATATGAGTCCTGGCATATCATTTGGTTAACATTCGTATCTGCCTAATAATATGTACTGTTGAACATCTTTTCATATGCTTATTTACCATCTATATATCTACTTAGGTGAAGTATTTGTTTTAATATTTTGTCTCTTTTTAATTGAGTTTCCTATTGAATTTTCATAGTTCTTTATGTATATTTTATTCTATATTCAAACTCTTTGTCAGATGTACAGATTTCTCATTGCTATTTGAATTTACCAGTTTAAACAACATCTGTCCAGGAACAGATACAATCCCCAAGGCCATGCTTCCTGTGACCTACTTCCTTTGGCCATGGCCCACCTGCCTACAGTTTTTACGACTTTCCAGTTAGTCCATCCATTCAACAGATTGATTCATCAAATCAATTAATTCACTGATGAAATCAGAACCCTCATGTTCCAATTATTTCTCCTCTGAAGATTACTGTATTATCTAACACATGAACTTTTGGGTGACAGTTCATATCCAAATCATAATACTCTGTTTTGGTATCAAATAATGTTGACTATTCAGAATAAAGAGGGAAATATTCCTGCCCATTCAATTTTCTAAAAGAGTTTTGATAGAATTGACACTATTTCCTCATTAAATGTTTGTGAATTTAACCAGTGAAATCATCCAAGAATAGAGTTTTATTTTTTGGAACATTTTTAATGGCAAATTAAATTTCTTTATTATATGTATAATAAATATTATATATTTTAAATATTATATTTATATTTATTACATTTTTATATATTAAAACTTATATATTTATATATAAAAATGTAAATATATTTTAAAAAAATATATAATATATATTTTATAATAATAATATTATATATATTTACTAAATATATTATATTATATATAATAAATATATTTATTAAATATATATTATATATATTTTATATCTATCTATCTATCTATCTATATATATATATAAAATCTATTCTCATCAGGACCAGTACTTGGGGATGGCAAGGAGGCACTCATTCTCAGGGTCATGGAAGATCTGGAGAAGGTTCAGCTTAAAGTTTTCAGGATATCAGTTCCCTCTATAAGTAGAAAATGAATGTTTTAATCCTGAAGGATATAATACCCACTCTCCCAATTGAAATTATTATGATCCAAATATTGGTTGGACTTAATTTACCATCAGGGACTTGAAGCAATGGAATATAGTTCAGGTCTATTTCCACAGAATTGTAACCAAGGTCCTGATATTGTCAAAGGGTTTAGGTTTGTGTGGGAATATGAGGTCATTCAAAGTCAACACAATTTGTACAATTTTCTAGGACTTGTGTCCCTCTGAGCTATTTGGATGCAGTATTTAGGCAATGGATTCTTTTTTTCCATCTTTTGCAGGTGGGTAATGACTTTTATTTCCATCTCATGGTCCAAAGAGAAGCAGGGACAAAATCCAGATTGTATATCATTCTCTAAATTTGAAAGATCTAGAGAACATTTTAAGGGGACATGCTTCTGTAGTTTGCATCCACTACTGCCTGTGAGTTCAAGGAACATTCTCTACATAAAGGTATCACTTTAATTTCAACAAAAGGAAAAACAAGTCAAATTAGCCTTGTTTTAAGGTTGATTCTGACACATTATGCTATATAATAAATGGTTTAATTAACCTCAGTATCCTCTTGTCATGCCCTGAACTGAGAGATCCTGAGATTGCAGCCCTACAATAACCCACCTTTCTTAGTTCTAATCCTTCTGGATTCTTGGGACCACCACTGTTTCCACATACTTAAAGGACCAGCCCTATCTCAAGTACTGTCTCTAGACTAGAGAGATCTGTGGAGTACCTGACTTACAACACACAGATCAGAACTGAGACAGCCCTGTCATTGGCCTCCCCATGGATTCCTACCATGCCTAAGTTCCCATCTTAACGTTGTTGTGCTCCTGTTGTGTGCATGCATATCCTCCTGGCCAATGAAGGCCACCACTTGATATCAGCCCTAGTGATATGATCCTTACTAGATTCTTTGTGACTTTTCCTACACTCCTTCTGGAGTTCCCTGATGGCAAATACCTATAGTTCAAGTAGTTCAACTGTTCTTCAAACAATTGTATGTTATTCTTCCCCTGATGACCTAGTGGTTTTTCCTGACACCTAAGGCAGCAAGACATAGTGTTTAAGGGTATAGAGGCCATCTGGTACCACACCCTTTAAATTTAAGTGTGCTACTAACTTGCTATGTGACACTTGGCAAGTGTTACTGAACTTTAGTGACCGCATTTTTACCCTTTATCTTTAAAATGGTAATGATTATTATCATATGGTACTTGCCTTGTGAGGCTGTGTATAGAAAGCACTTATCACAGCATCTAGCATATAATTGTGGAGTACTCAATAAACATGGGCTCTTAAGTTGGGACCTTCCAGCATGTCTGTTAAATTCTGAATGGACTTGTTGCATCTCCTCTCCCTAGCTCTTAGGACTTTGATCCACCAAATTCTGACTTTGAGGATCAAGCCACACTATCATTTTTTAGGGTGGAAGTGAAAGAAATAATCTAGCCCTGCCTCTGCTTGGTTGTGGTAAAGCTGTGATTCTGAGTCAGGTGATTTCTCCTAAGTTTTGGGAAGAGAAAATGGCAGTGACTTCTCTAGAAGTAATAACAAAGGATGCTTTCAATTCTTTTTTCCTAGAGAAATTTCAGATCTTAGTAATAGGGCAGAGGGAGGGGGAAAAGCCATGCATTCTTTACTTGGTGCAAAAGAAACTATTTTGGGTATCAGGTCAGTAGTATAATAAAAGTACCTGACATAGTATTGAATACAGGACAAGCCTATGGAAAAAAGCTTGCTCACAGGCTAGGCTGAGGATTTGTTAACAGAAGGTTCTCACTATGGAAGCAACTGGCCCTACCTACGAAGAGTCTAGGTGTGCATTCTTCTGGAGTGTTCCAGCTCCAGGTAAAATGATATGGCAGAGGCCCAACCCACTGAGAGTCTTTTCTAATCTGCTTCCTGGAAGTCTTCCCTGCTCAGGCAGAGATGGCCCAGGCACATAGCCCCACACTGATGGGATGAGTCAAGGTCTCCAAATAGCTTCTACTTCAGTCTTTGAGCCATTGGCTAAAACTCTTTCCACCATTAATTTCATAGCATATTTTTTGGAGACTTAGTCATTTTAGCCTGTGTATTTGAATATATTATTTGTGAGAGAAATAACACAAATAGGGATTATTTGGTGACTATTTCATTAGCATCCATTGACCTTCCCAGCAGAGAATGGAAGCCAATAAGACCATTACTGAGATTGAACCTGAAATGGGTAAAACTAGTTGCAAGTGGCTGTACAGAGTATAGAGAGGGTGGTAGGGAGAATCAGACAGGGACAGTTTTGACAATGTGGGCTTAGAAAATGGAAACTCATTTTAGCATCTGATGAACAGAAGATAATTAAGGAAGTTAAATCTGCTGGGGAAAAAAAGAAAAAAAATTGCACAACACCTTTCAAAGCCAAATTGAAATAATTCTAGGATTATTCACAGCTTTAGATGAGCTGTACCATAGCTGGACTTTCTTTGGTAATGAGCCCAGAAAGAAGAATCTATCAGTGGGTAGAGCTACCCATGGAGTCTATAAGGACTGTGAGAAGTGCTTGGGATTCCCTGCCTCTGTCTGTTTGCTATTCAGACTCCAAACAGAATAGAACTGACTCCCCCTCCTACTCACATCTTGTCTTGTTCTGTGGTTCAGTTCAGCAACCATCTATTCCTTGAGACCTTCCCTGTCCACCCCAGTCTCTAGTGCTCTTTCTCACTTTGAATGCAATGCTGGGTATATACAGGTATTTGCTTGTAGAGAATCTTTTCATGGGTTCATGTCCTGTCTCTCTGACTAGAAGAGAAGCTCTTAGAGGACAGGATTAATTGCTCACTCATGTTTCCAGCACTTTGCATCTGTCACAGAATCTTCTTGTAGCAATGTTTGAAACTTTGAATGAACTTGAAACCTCCCCCTTTGCTAGTGAAAATGTGCATAAGATTTTCTTTTCTCATAACATTTTATTATAAATTACATACATAGCATATAACCACATTGTTACTGTAGAATATCAAATGATGCAGGTAGTGTTCAGCTCTATGCAACCTTGAGCACTCCTCATCTCAATCTTCTTTCTAGAGATAATTTCAGTTTACAGTTTGGTAGGTACCTTTCTAGACATTTTTCTCTGCATCCAATATATATGGGTAATAGAGATTTATAGATTTGTGTGTGTTTTCTCACAAATGGTTGTCATACCTATTATTCTGCAGCACGCTTTTGGAATTTAAAAACATCATGGGGATCTCTCCAGGCTAGTATTATAGATTTAATCCATCCCTTCAAGCTACTGTGTTGTGCTTTATAATTTGGATACATTGACCCTCTATTAATGAACTTTTAGTGTGTTTTTCCCCCTAATTTTGGGCTTGATACAAACAACCAAATAATGAAAATTCCTTATACATAGCTCCTTGAGCATGCAGATATTTCTCTAGAGCCAATATTAGGAAGTGGAATTGCTGGGTCATCGGGTATGCATTTAAAAAAACTTGTGAAACCCTCTTATGGGGGTCATGTAGGCCTTTCTGAGTCATGTGGGAGCAGGTGGGAGAGTGTCTTTCCCTAAAACACACTGCTTATAGTATCAATTATTGTTTTTAAAAAATTATTGTCAATGAGGAGACAGTGTAAAACATTTATACAAGTCATTTCCTGAGTTTTATGATTGCTATTTGGGACTCCTAAACAGTGGGATTTTACTGCTACTGTATAGTCTTAGGTGGAATTCTGAGCGACTTTTTGGGGTTATAAAGCAACATAGCAGCTGGGGCTACCAGCAGCAAGGTGGATCTGCTACTTGAGGAATCTTCTTGTGGGCTTTATTACCATGGAAGTCTGGTTGATCCACCCTGTATTCCAGAAAGGCAGCTGGCAAACAAGTGCTATTAGCCTTGACAGGCAGCAAGTGAATGAGTTTACAAGCTTTGGGGACAAATTCCTCTGCACTTGGGAAAAAGACCAAAAGCTCAGCCTTGGTGTCAGTGGGATGGTAAGCCATTTTGGAACACAAAGGCTGGCCAAGACCAATGACCAATTAAGCAGTAATTTTAAAAATAAATGCAGTTTAGGCTAGGGGTGTAGCTTAGTGGTAGATCACTTGCCTAGCATACATGGGGCCCTGTGTCAATCCCCAGTACTATGAAACAAGACATCCCCCAAAAAACAAACAAACAAACACATACAACTCTGGGGGAAAATAAATACAGTGCATTTAGAAAGCATTTTGAGGCATTCTTTGAAAGGTGACTGTGTATTATGTTTTAGATAATATCAAGGAATTGGTAATCGTATTTGGTATGATAATGTTATTGTGGATGTACAATAAAATTGTACTATTTAGAGATGTGTACTGAAGAATGGAGGGATTAAATGATCTGTTTGAGATTTGTTTTAAGATACTTTAGAAGTAAAAACCAAAAGAAAAGGGATAGCTGTAGTGAAAGTTGCAACATTGAATTTCCTGTTGCCCTGTGCAGTAGTTTTGTGTGAGGTTCATTATCCTATTCTCTACAAATTTTTGTGTATTTGAAAATGTTCATAATACATGTTTGTAAAGAAAGCATGAAAAAGTTTCACTTGGAGAAAAGCTATACCCAGAGCAACCTACCAAAGGAGACTGGGATTAAGTTCTCAATAATTTTTAATATAGAGTCAGATGTTCTATTCTCTGATGATTCAAGTCTGTCAAAGACTGGTGGCTGGACTGAATGACTGACTGGAAGGACTACTCTAGAATCATATCTTATAGGAACCTGGGTATAGGCATATCTTTATGCAAACCTAAGAAAAATCTGAAATCTTACAGGATATAACATTTAAGATATTTTTTGAAATTAAAAATTCACTATTCCATTTAAAGCTCATGTAAATAGCCAGTTCCCTCTTTGTTGGTTGAATCTTTATACTTGCAAGAGCATATATAACATGCATGTGTATTTTAAAGAACAAAAGCATGGTAAAATAAAATGGGCACTTCAGTCCCAGCTTATGAAAATAGAACATGGCCAATATTTCTGAAGTCACCTGTCTGCCTTTGAGTATCTCCCTCTTCCTTCCACCCAGCAGTAACTACTGGCTGGAAATATAGGGAATTTATTCTCTTGCTTTTTCTTTTTTCACACGTCTGTCTAAATATGATTTCATTATATAGTACTTTTGAAATTCATGTAAGTTAATTATATTGTATCTTTTGGTCAATATTAAGTTTTTGACATTTATGTTGAAGTGACTGTAGTTCATTTTAACTACTGTATAATTGCTTAATTATGATAGAATTTACTTATTTTTAAAATTTTGTTCAGTAACTTGGGTTGTTTCCAAGTTTTGTTTTGATATGAAATGTACTAACTCTATAGAATTCTTGTATATTTTGTCCATTGCACATATGTAGGAGTTTCTCTGGGTGAGTTCTTCTAGAGATGGTTTGCATTTGCTTTTGCCAGTAGCTTGAGGATACTACCAAACTTGGACTAGTTTAATTTGAATTTTTTGCTAGAGATTTGTTAGACAGGTAGCATGAATCCCAACCAGGTATCCACAAGGAGGCCACCTTTTGATTACAAATTCTCAGGGTAATGCTTTCTTTCATGCTTTGTTTATTGCCCAAAGACCTCAGGTGGTTGATTGTTTTGTTCAAAGTTTATCATTGCTATCTGTAGGAGGGTCAATTTTTTAGAAAATTGTTGCTCCCTACTAGCTATAACATATTGTTGAGAGAAAAAAAATTAAGGTATAAAATAACAAATGAAATTATTCTACAGCTTAATATATGGAAGGATATACACAACTTTATTTTATCTGTAGAGAAGTAGCATTACTGCCAGGCATAGTAAAGCACATGTGTAATCCTAGCAAATCAGGATGCTGAGGCAGGAGGATCACAAGTTTAAAGCCAGCATCAGCAAGTTAGTGAGGCCCTAGGTAACTAAGTAAGACCCTGTCTTTAAAAAAAAATAAAAATGGTTGGGTATGTGTGTTGCTTAGTGGTTAAGTGCCCCTGGGTTCAATCGCCAGTACCAAAGGAAAAAAAGAAAAAAAGAAAAAAGTGGTATTACAGGTATTACAAAGGACATTTTTTTCCCTTGTTCTGCTGGGAATTGAACCCAGGGTCCTTTGCATGCCATGCAAATTTTCTACCACTGAGGCATATTCCCAGCCACAAAGGACTTTAAGTATTTACTCTCTATACCTTTGTATTATTTGAATGTTCACAGAGAACATGTATTATTTCTACAATCACAGAAACAGTGAAAATATTTCTGTTTTGCAGAAAAAAAAATCTTGCTCACAGAATGGCTGTACTCTCAGTCATTAAAATTGCAATGTGTGTTTTAGGAAGTGTTATCCATCCCAGGGTTATGTACTCTAATGCATCCATCTCATATGAAAGTGACAGATTTTAATCAGGGAGAAATGATCCTTCTCATCTTGAGTCAGAATAAGACCTTTCAGCAGTAGGCCTTTCCCTGGCCTCCTGAATAACTCTAGGTCTGAGCCTGCATTGAGGTAGTTTATGGATTAAGACTTTTGAACTAAACTGATTCCTCTCCATGGAGCCATCACAGGGTTACTTTGCCTCTGTTAAAACAGTGAGTTGGAAGGTGTTAGCATCTGGAAGATGAGTAGGTTTTTCATGTGCTCCCACAAAAACAGTGTCCTGCAGAGCCCCATATTGGACCTTGACAAAAGTGTTAGGTGGGCAAATGTCTTCTTTTTCAAATGCTTTAGATGAGAACTTCTTTTAGAGTCCAGTGCCCTGTGTGGAACTGGAACTTTCCTACACTCTACTGCCATATTCTCATTTGTGTCTTCTTAGCCGTACACTGTGTGCTACAACTTTTCAGACCTTTTTGAAGTTTTATCCCCTTAAGGCCCCATGCTTCTTTTTCCTTTAATATATTTTTTTTAAGTTGTGGATGGATACAATACCTTTTATTTTATTTATTTTTATATGGTACTGAAAATCTAACCCAGTGCCTCTGAAGTGCTCTACCACTGAGTCACAACACCAGCCCTGCCCCATGCTTCTGGGGTGACAACAAGCTAATATGACACAGAGCTTCATGCAGGTGTTTTGCAGGTATCACTAGGTACCCAGGTGTTACTCTCATTTTAATGCATCCTATAAAACATAGCCTTAACCCAAATAAGTGACTCTAATAGTTGGGAATTCAGGCAGAATGACTGATTTGTTGGGGAGAATGTTCTGAGTAAATATGCAGGGAGACAACACAGTCCAAAAACGATGGTGGAGTTTTGAGAAATGGGGTCAGAGATTTAGAAATTGGAATGATCTGAGCTTGGTATTAAAGCTTCCAGGACGCCAAGGTTATTTCAAATAACTCTCCACTTGTTCTCAGTTATTGGCCAGGACATTTTTTTTGTAATGTAAATCACATAGCTCTAGCCTTTTCCTCTACAATGGCAAAAAGATAGTCCTAGAACTGATGAGCTCTGTAGACTAAAAATGATCAATCTTCAAAGCTTTCCTGAAGGAAAATAGCAGCTGGACTGATAGCTACAATGGGTCATTTGTCTATACAGAGGTTTTTGAAGCAAAAACCTGGATAATAGGGTCTGGTCCAACTTTATTTGCCTTCATCTCACGTCAGATCACTACTATTGCTGGATCTAATGGTTCAGAAAAACCTAAAATTCCCTCTTTTTATTTTTTAAAATTTATCAGAGGGGCTGGGGTTGTAGCTCATGTAGAACACTTGTCTAGCATATGTGAGGCGCTGGGTTCGATCCTCAACACCACATAAAAATAAAATAAATGTACTGTGTCCATCTACAGCTTAAAAATTTAAAAAAAATTAGCATTGCAATTATGTAGTATTAGGGTTCATTTTGACAAAATAATACATGCAATGAATCCCCATTTCTTTTGTTTCCTGTCCCTCATTTCTCCCCCTATTCTCCTTCCTTTCCTTTATGATCTTTCTTTCACACCTTTATTTACTTTCAATTGGTATTTATACATACCCATGCATACAGGTAATTCTTTTTGGTACATTTATATATATATATGTAACATACTGTTTATTTTGTTTCCATATTTCTACCAATTTACCTTCTTTCTTTCCTCCCACTAGTTCTCTTTCCACTACTCTACTGATCGACCTTATATCTTTGTGATAGCCAATCTCCTTCCCTGCCACCTTCTTTCCCTTATTTTGTTCTAGCTTTCATTTATGAGAGAAAACATTTGATCCTTGATTTTCTGAGTCTGACTTATTTCACTTACCATGATATTCTTTATTTCCATGGCATTTGCCAGCAGATGCCATTATTTCATTCTTCTTTGTGGCTGAGTAGAATCCCATTTTGTACATATACCACATTTTCTTCATCCATTCATCTGTTGAAGGGCACCTTGATTGATTCCATAATTTGGTTATTGTGAATTGTGTTGCTATAAACATTGAAGGCTGTATGGGTATAGTGTGTTGATTTTAATTCTTTTGGATGAATACCAAGGAGTGGGACAGCTGGATCATGTGGTGGTTTGATTCCTAGATTTTGAAGAGTCTCCATGCTGATTTCCTTAGTGGTTGTACTAATTTTCAGTCCCACCAACAATATATGAGTGTAATGTTTTCCCCAGTGTTTAGTCAGCTGTTTCACTGCTGTGACTAAAGGACCTGACCAGAACAATGGTAGAGGAAGAAAAGTTTATTTGAGGGCTCATGGTTTCAAAGGTCTTAATCCATAGACAGCAGACTCCAGTCCTCGGGGCTTGAGGTGGGGCTGAACATTGATGAAAGTGTGTGGCTGGAGGGTGTGGGTCATAGGGGGCATGCCTTTGGGGTATATAACTTGTATCTGAAGAGTGGATTCTCTCTGCTTTCTGAACATCATGTGGGCTGTTTCCCTTTACCACACTCTTCTGCCATGGAAATTGGTATCAGGAGTGGGATCATTGCTGAGACTAACCTGACCATGTGGTTCAGAAGCTTTCAGAACATATTGGAATTTTTTGGAGGAATTTTGAGATATTTAGCAGTGCAAGCTACAAATGCTTTAGGTTGTTGTAAGTGGAGCTTAATGGCTAATTCTGATGGGAGCTTAGAAGACCAGAATGCCAGTAGGACCATAGACAGTGAAGACAGGGCTCAAGAGGGTTTAGAGGAAAAGGAGGACACTATTGGTAACTGGACTAGAGGCCATTCATGTTATGTTCTGGCTAAGAAGTTGTCTGCATTTTGTCTGTGTCCTGAGGAATCTCCATACTGCTTTCCAGAGTCATTGTACCAATTTGCAGTCCCACCAGCAATGTATGAGTATACCTTTTCCCCCATATCCTTGCCAACATTTATTGTTACTTGTATTCTCTATAATTGCCATTCTGAGTGGAGTGAGATGGAATCTTGGTGTAGTTTTTACTTTGAATTTCTCTAATTCCTAGAGATGTTGATCATTTTTCATTTATTTTTGATCATTCATATTTCTTCTGTGATGTGCCTATTCAGTTCCTTTGCCCATTTATTGATTGGGTTATTTGGGGAATTTTTTGGTGTTCAGTTTTTGAGTTCTTTATATATCCTGGAGATTAATGCTCTATCTGAGGTGCAGGTGGCAAAGATTTTCTCCCATTCTGTATGCTCTCTGTTCATAGTCTTGATTGTTTCCTTTGCTGTGAAGAAGCTTTTTAGTTTGATACCATCCCACTTATTGATTTTTGATTTTACTTCTTCCACTTTAGGATTCTTATTGAGGAAGTTAGTTCCTAAGTCAATGTGATAGAGAGTTGGGCCTATATTTTCCTTTAGTTGTCACAGGGTTTCTGGTCTAATGCCTAGGTTCTTGATTCACTTTGAGTTGAGTCTTGTGCAGGGTGAGAGACAGGGGTTAAATTTCATTTTGCTACATATGGATTTCCAGTTTTCCAAGCACCATTTGTTTTTTTTTAAATATTTTTTTAGTTGTTGATGTCCTTTATTTTTATTTATATGCAATGCTGAGGATCAAATCCAGTGCCTCACACATGCTAGGCAAGTGCTCTACAACTGAGCCACAACCCCAGCCCCACCATTTGTTGAAGAGGCTCTTTTCACCAATTTATCTTCATGGAACCTTTGTCCAGTACAGCATTTGTTATTGTTTGTATTCTTGACAATTGCCATTCTGACTGGGGTGAGATGAAATCTTGGTATAGTTTTTGCATTTTCCTGATTGCTAGAGATGTTGAGCATTTTGTCATATATTTGTTGGCCATCTCAAATATCCACTTGACTCTTCTTCACCAGGAGAACAGAATGTCTTCTGTTCTCTCCCAGTCACCACCATCACCAAATCTCCTTTGAGCTTCATAGCTCCATCTTGTTTTCAAAACCCCTTTATTGTGTCCTTAATACATCTCTGTAACTACTTCTGCCTCTTCTCCTTGTTTCCCTTTGTTCAAATGCATTCTTTCCTCATCCTGGATCCTCACAAAGAGAAGGTATGCTCTTTTCTTGCCCTGGCTCCTGTGGATAAGACTAACCTGCAAATGTTATTTGTACCTGTACCTGATTTTATTCCTTCCTTTTTCCTGTATTGACCTTTTTGCTTTTGTCAGTTTTCTACCCTTGGATTAAATGAAGTCTCGGGGATTACCTAGTCCACATAAAATAGATGCCATTCTTAAAATCATTTTCCCTGGTTGGGAAGGGAGGCAAGGAGAATAATTCTTCCCCCAAAGCTGCTCCTTTCTCTCTCCATCCTTCCTTTTGCTGACAAATTTCTTAAAAGCATGGCCTACAATTACTGCCTTTGTTGCCCTTCCCACTACTCACCTTGACCCATTTCAGGGTAGCTTCTGCTTTCACCACTCTACTGGAACTGATCTTTTAAAAGTCACCAGTAGCCTCCTGCATGTTCAATCTAGTGTCCTCTTTTTAAAAAAACTTCAGTTTACTTAACAAGCTTTCCTAGGTACTTTGATGTTCTCATTCACTGACCAAATAAAAAATATCCAGTGTGTATTTCTGAGGAATAAATCAGAACTCATCATGGGGAAGCACCAGGACATTGGAGTTGTGGGGTGGTAGGGGTAGGGAGGAGCTGTGGTCCTGCTTTCCTTTCTGTGATTAAAATTAAATTAGGCATTCATTCTTTCATTGATTTATTTGACCTATATTTTTGTGTATTTTCTTTGTGGCAGGATAGCAAATTCCAGCTCTATGGGATTTGGGTGGGCTCCTTTTTGCTCCTGTAATGACCTACATATGGGCAGACCCTTAAATTGTCATGGGTCTGAGTTACCAGCACCAGAGCCTGTGTTGGCTCATCAGTTGCTGCACCTGCCTGCCACTCATCAAGAGTAACGTTCATTTACCTGAGGACGATTTTTAAAAGCCTCACCCTTAGATGCAAAATTATCCACATTGCATCATTTAAAAAATACCACTAGGATGAAGTGGAAAGAAGGTTTTGAGTGTAATTTATTTTAAAACCCGGTTTTGGCAAAGGGAATTTAAGTTAATGTTAATAACAGAACCTCTTGAAAAGAGGTCAAAGGGTTAACATAGCTTTAAAAAATTCTGTTTCATAATCCTGTCCATTTAGAGGGAGGAGGAGTGCAGTTTGTGTGAAGGAGGCAAGGGGGAGCCATGGCCTCCGGTCTTCGCTTTGAACTTCTGAGCTTATTAGCAAAGGGAATCAATATTCAGAAAGATTTCACCATAGTTGCAAGAACTTGGACTCTTCGTTCAATGTGATTATTTCCTACCCTCTAGCTGTCCATAAGAGAGTCTCTTAAATACGCTGTTCAGGTCTGATCAAAACATTAGCTAAGCCTTATGATGTTTGGACATGCTAGGCAACATTGGAGTCATTAATCATGGGGTTACTGACAGATGCTAAGTACAAGCATCTGTATGTTAAGATTTTTCTTTTACTGATCAACACATAAAAGGGCCTGAGGCCTAGCGAAAAAAGGGATAAAGAACATTTAGGGATGTGCAGTGCATACAGATTTGACCTAGATTCAGGAACCAGAAAATAAAATGCAAAACAGGAATCCTGACATCAGTTACTTTATTTGAAGAGTATTAAACATCGTAATTCTTGTAATGATCCTGAATGTCTTAGGGATAATTAAAGTTAACTAAAATAAAAGGACTTACTCTTTAAATTACATATAGCATATTCTGAGAATATCAAATTATACATTTCTCTTTCCCAGGTAAGAATTAATTTGTAGAAAGAATCTGCCACTACAAAAACGTTTATTTAATACTCGTGTTTTAGAAGGTACCCAGTTCCTTAGAAATTGTCTCAGTATCCAAGAAGAAAGTTCCTATATCATTATACTAGTCTAATAGATCTGCATGTTAATCACTTAAGCCTACAGGAAATGCATTTATTAGGGTGTAATCTATGTTATTAAGTACTCAGGGGTATTGCTATTAAGTTATAAATCAGTGTCACTGTTGATTCAGGAAGAAAATAAAACAATGAGTCTTCACAGATTTTTCTTACTGATCTCCAGGCATGTAGAGAAAATAAGGAAAGCCTCAACCTCAGGGCTTAAATATAGGCAAGAAAATGACTCCAATAAAAAGAAGAATAAATGTCCCTTCAGGGTTGGCATATTTTAACCCCAATTACATACATGGGATTATGAAAAAATCTGTATAACTGTATTTGAGAAAAAAACAGTTTGACATGTGTTAAGAGAGTTCATAATGAAGAAAGGACAAAACCCTTTGTAGAACTCAAGTTCAAAAATAAAACAGGTACTAAGAAATGTCTATTTATAGCCAAAAAGTTAAAAAATGCTTAATGGAACAAAGTCGTTAGTGGTAGCAGTAGATGTGTGTTTGTATGTCTTCACTAAGTTCTTTGATTATCTCATGACGTTATAGTAAATAGGTTCATAAAAAATAATTAAGAAGTATTGAGGTCACAATAGATGTCAGATATTCTTACACTTATCACCTCATTCAAGTCTCATGACAGTTTTGTGCTAGGAGTAAGTACTATTATAATCCCCATTTTACATTATTATCTTCATCTTACAAAAGAGGCAACGAGCTTATCAAAGACTTGCCCATGTGTATACACAGTTAGTAAGGGGTAAAACTGGAATTTAAACCCAAGTAGTTTGAGTTTGTGTTCATAGTCAGTACTTAGGAATACGGGATGCTGATCCTTACATTCTACTGAAGGGAACCTTACACATAACTTAGATCGAGTCCATCTTACTCTATTGTATCTGCTTTGTGGAGATGGTGAGATTGAGGTCCAGAATTGAAAGTCACTAAATCAAGAACTGTGGCTGCAGTTGGCATAAAACTGATAAGTTCATCAAGTTCAAACACGGGCAGGGTGTTCTTAGACTTTATTGTCTCACTAAATAAGTGCATAGATATGAATTCATGGCTGCTTGGATACTGCCCTATGGCACCAGGTTTAAAGACCCGTATGTCAGAGTACTTCTGCAGCTCCATGGTTAGAGAACAAGGAGATGAAATCCAATTGGCCTTCAAGCCAAAAGGCATAGCAGGGGTCTCTGAGGACTGGGGGATGCTTGCCTGGTATGATTCAGTCTCTGGACTGTGCCAATCCCACTTGACTGGAAGGCTAGCTTGATTCCAAGTCTCAGTGGGGACTGGCACCTCTAGTCATGAATTTCATGAATTCAAAGATGTTCCTCTTCATTGTTCAATCTCCAAGGTTGATAGGTTGATCATTAGAGGGGAGGAGTAAGAGGGAGTAAGGTAACCTGCTTGGTGGGAGGTCAGAGGAGTGAACTGGGAGGGCAGGGGACTGTGATGTTGTCTAGCAGGCAGCACCTCCTCTGAACTTCCTCCTTTGCCTACACATCATACCTCAGAACCTTCCTTGTCCTTTCTGCTCTGCTCTGACTTGCCCTTTTTCCTTTGTCAAGGGTGAACTTTCAAGAACCACTTCCCGAGGAGGGGGAAAATTAAACTGCAATTGGAGCAATTAGTCTTTGTTAACAGCCCCCTCTCAACATTGGACATTTTGAGAAAAGAGATAAAATGGTGAATACCGAGCTTTAAATCTTTTTATGCAATCAGGCTGCTTAAAAAAAAGGAAGCCATTATTTTTAGGTTTGTCATGTTTGTCTCACCATGATAAAGCGAACCATCTAACTCAAACTGAGGCTAGAGAACCAGCCCTGTGCAGCTGTCAAAGAAGCTTGGAAAAAAGAAGAAAAAATAGTTTTCACATGCTGTTCCTTCTGTCTGGAATGCTCTTCCCCCACCTCTTGAGATTGCAACTCAATTATCACTTTTTCGGGGATGTCCTCTCCAGTGCTTCAAGGTCACGGTCCCCCATTACCTGTTTTCAGAAAATCACATAATGCTCCTTGCTGTAACTTACCATAGCTATTGTTTTAACCTTCTGGTGAGAATCTTTTGGAATATGTCTCCCACATTATGCTGAAAGTTTCACAAGGGCAGAGGCTTCTCCTCTTATCTGTGGGATCCCCAGTGTTCCTATAAATTCCTGACACACACTAGGTGCTCAGCAATGATTTTGCCAAATGAATGAATGACTTGTCAAATAAGATCTGACATATGACTTTAGAATATTTTGCACCATTTCTTATGTCAAGAAAACTAATATAGTTCATGAATAAAACTCTGGAGTAAAACTACCTAAATTCAAATTCTAGCTTTGCTATTTACTATCTGTTTTACCTTGGTAAAGTCATTTAAGTTCTCTGCCTCAGTTTCCTTATCTGTAAAATGGAGTGAATAATTGTATCTTTGTTATGGTGCTGTTGTATGGACTGAGTTAATCCATGTAAAGCATGTGCTTTGCATATTATCCATTGAATCAATGTGAGCTATTATTTTTTAAATCCCTTGCTTCATCCTATGATGAGCAATTGCATGTTGCTGATCTGTAAACAAATTATGCCTTCTGTCACCAATGGCAAAGATGCGGCATTGTGTTTTGATTCATACACCTAGGGTCACTCTTTACTCCCCCCTTCTCTGTTTTAGTCTATTTTTTTATTTGGGTGTCATTGAGACAGGCAGTGAAGGAGTCCTTTGCTTTTTGCAGCTCCTGCCTTGGAAATGTCACTAATGTTTCTGGAGGAGGAATAAACATGATAGCAAAGCATCAATCCAGCAGCTGCCTGGGCTGCCTAGCTTGCAAGTGATAAAATGAAATAAGTTTCTTGTGTGTTTCACTTTGAAGTGACAAGAAAATAAGTGGCCCATCAAACACTA
The DNA here is from genome assembly GCF_902686455.1 of Sciurus vulgaris. Taxonomy (NCBI): domain Eukaryota; kingdom Metazoa; phylum Chordata; class Mammalia; order Rodentia; family Sciuridae; genus Sciurus; species Sciurus vulgaris. The sequence continues at coordinate 46,569,225 of NC_136471.1, read as the reverse complement.
ATTACTCTGTAGATCACCATTGAGGGGCTCTGGCTTCCACAATATTGCCTCAGAGCTGGCTAGGTGCTTGCAAGTCTCAGAGCTGGCTAGGTGCTTGCAAGTCAATGAAGTGGAATTGAATGAAGCAACGGATTCCCATTGATTTGGTGCAGAGGACGTGAATGAAGTCATGAAGCTTTGAAACGAATAAGCAATGATTAGGAGGATGTTTTGCCCTGTAATCCTGCCGCCTGTGGGCAGCCATGTTTGTTATTCCACCCATGGACACCGATACTCTTGATCTTCTTGGCCCTTGGTACACTATTAACGAAAACGTCTCTTGTTTTCTTATGCTTATGTTTAATTAGGACATTTTAGGATGAGGGTTTGGTTTTCTGCATCCTACATGTGTAGTGGCTTTGACTTTTTTTGAGGGGAGTTCCATGGTTCTAAGCTCAGGCTCTGGAATGAAATAACCTGGGTTTGATTTCTGGAGCCATCACTTATGAATGCTTTGATATTGATCATTCCAACTAGATGAAAATCTATTGTAGGTTTCTCATTGGCAAAATAATCCTAATCTTAAGTATTGTTGTGAGTATTAATTGAATTATATGTAAAGCATTGTGCACTGTGATAAAGGGTCAACAAATTAGTAGAATTTACTATTTCTTTTATGATAGTTTCTTCTATAATTAATTATATGACTATCTGTTAAAAATTGTACATACATTGTATTTTAATTTTTAAAAATTTAGTGTATTATAATTATACATAATACTGGGGTTCATTTTGACACATTCATAAATACATATAACATAGTTATCTCCATTTCAATCTCTTATACTACCCCCTTCCTTCCCCTCTTCCCTCCCTCTACTTTGTTGGTCTTCTATTTATTTATTTATTTGTACATTATAGTTATGTAAAATTGGGATGCATTGTGATTTATATATACACGCATAGCATAATTTGGCCAACTTTATTACCCAGTTCCTGCCATTTCCTTCCTTACTCCCTCCCCCTTGGTGCCCCATTACTACTTTACTTATCTTCCTTGTATTTTCATGAGTTCTCCTTTTTATTCCCTTTTTCTCATAGCTTCCACACATGAGAAAACATTTAACCCTTGACTTTCTGTATCTGCCTTATTTTGTTCAGCATGATATTCTATGGTTTCTGCCATTTACCAGCAAATGACATAATTTCACTCTTCTTTGTGGTTGAGTAGATCTCTCTCTCTCTCTCTCTCTCTCTCTCTCTCCATATATATACACACACATACATATATATATATGTAACACATTTTCTTTATTCATTTGCCTATTGATGGGCACCTTGATTAGTTTGATAACTTGACTATTGTGGATTGTGCTGGTAAACATTGGTATGCATGTGTCACTATAGTGTGTGGACTTTAGGTGCTTTTTTGAAAATTAAACAAGGAGTGTGATACCTGGATCAGAGTGAGTACATTCTTAGTTTTTTGAGGAATCTCCCCATACTTCTTCTCAAAGTGGTTTCACTAATTTGAAGTGTCACCAACAATGTATGTGTACCTTTTTTTAGTTTTCTCAACAATGTGAGATAGGTATTATTCTTATCTTTTTTGTAAAGGTGAGAAAACTAAGACTTTGAGAGATTAAGTCACTTGATCAGGTCAAAAAGTTAGTGAGTAGTAGAACCCTGCTCTTTGCCATGCACGGGGAAGAAGCTGAGAGGTTCTAGAGAAGGAGGTCTTTAGAGGAGGCTCCAGGCAACATGTATGCTTTGTCTTCAGGGCAGACTGAGAAGAGCCCTGGACAGTCAGCTACCCCAAGCTGAGAAAAGAATGCAGCATGTGTCTAAGCTCCTCTAACATGTCACTTGTCACCATGATTGTTCCCCAAAGTATGTAGAAACCCTTTTTTCCCTGACTAGAGGAATCAAATAAATCTCTCTTATGTGACGTATAGCTCAGTATATTTATATGAGCATGTGTGTGCCTGAGAGAGAGAGATAGAGATATGGTATCCCATTTATATATACATTTTAATATTTTCGATGTGTCAATGTAAAAAGAAACAAGGCCTTTGGATTCAGAGTGCTGTGGTTCAAATCTCATCACTTTTTGAGTAATCTTGAAAAATTAGCTTTCAAAGTGTGAACTGAAAACCGAAGGAGGTTCATAAAGTCCAAACAAGTTCTTTTTTTTAATTTGTTTCTGTACTAGGAGTGAACCCAGGGGTGCTTAACCATTGAGCCACATCCCAAGCCCTTTTTATGTTTTATTTTGAGACAGGGTTTTGCTAAGTTTCTTAGGGCCTTGCTAAGTTGTTGAGGCATTTTTTGAACTTGCCATTCTCCTGCCTCAGCCTCTCAAGCTGCTGGGATTAGAGGCATGTGCCACTGTGCCCAGCTCAAATAGTCTTCCTAATAATAGTAAAATATTATTTGCTAGTTTTACTTCCATTCTTTCATGAATGTATGGCAAATATTTCCAGAGGCTCCATGATGAGTGATGATGGCATCACTCTGATGGCTAATGAAATGTGTGTTTGTGTGTTCTTGCAGTTCAAATTTTTCAGTTTTAATATTTAATATACTAAATATTGAGATACATACACCCCACATAAACATGGGTCTTTCATGATTTTTAGAAGTGTACAGTGGTTTTGAGATAAAACAATAAGTCTGAGGACCAGTGCTCTAGGCTTATTTTGTTCTGCATATTAGGATTGATAACAGTGTCAGCCTTTCAAAATGGTTAGATTAAATGAGATAATGCACACAAAACTCATGCCTAGAGCCTTGCATTTAATAGATGTCCATTAAACATTAATGATTTTCAGTGCCATACTTTTTCCTGAATTTTCTGGGGGACTATAGCTAACCTTTTATCTGTAAATTGAGTGCACATATGTTAGGAAAAACATGTACATTATCATTTGTGTGGTGATCATAGTGCTGAGTTCAGCAGCAAATTCCATAAAAAATTTCAATCTGTTTGGAGAGAGATGACTAATATGAAATAACATTAAACCAGGTAAGATGGACAGTAACTATTAAATCAAGTAAAGAATATGTGGAAAACTACAGAGAGTGAGACACTTTTATACTTACATTTTCTAGAAATTTGGAGAAGAGGTGATCAGAGCCAAAGATTGAAGGATAATTGGCTGGGGCACACCTATCCCAGAAGTATCCTAATGATACATAGAAAGAGTGTGTGCCTTCTCAAGGGGTCTGTAAGGTACATGCCAGGCCCTAATGCTTTCATTGGAAATGATATGTTCCTTAGTGTACTTTATTTTTTATTTTTATTTTTTGTGGTGCTCATGATGGAACCTAGGACCTCATGCATGCCAGGCCAAGTGCTCTACCACTGAGCAACACTCCTATCCCCTCTGGTGCACCTTTAACAAAAATAAAATTCATTAAATTTTGTCATCAGAAAATGGAGGAATTTGGAGTCAGCTGACTGGGTTTTAAATTAGGATTTTCTTCCTTTAGTAGCAGTGGGAGCTGGGATGTTTTCAATCACCTTACAAAGTCTCAAGATCCTGATGTGGAAAAGGGACTTGCTACTAATAACCAGCCCTGTCTAGACTTGGCTCTGAACTTAAGGAGAGCAGATGAGATTATGTAGGCAAAGGCACTTTGCACACTCTAAAGTGCTAATGAATGTGCAATGGTGTCACCGCATGGTCTTTTGCCTATTACATCCCTACCCTCATGATGTTCTGAGACTGGTGGCATCTGCTCCAGAGAGGAAGCAGGCCTGGAATAGCCTGGGTATTTACGGAGGAGATTGGCAGAGTCTGAGTTGTGAAACTCAGTGGTCTGCTCCAGATCATCCTGTTGAGTTCTTCACTCTCATGAGCACTAAATTTACTCTCCCTATTTTTAAAAAATAGCTCTGTAATTTTGCTCTATTATGTTTCTCCTCACTTTTTTTGTTGGGCACAATTTAAGAAATGCTTCCATACAAAGGACTGTTCTTTAACTCAGAATGATCCTGTCAGTCTTATAGCTCACCTCTCACTTGTCAGGCATGTGGTAGGGGAGTACCTTGTTTAGAATCAATGACCTTTCTAATTCCTTAAAAAAAAATCTTGGGATGGGGATGTGGCTTAGTGGTAGCATGCTTGCCTAGCACATGCAAGACCCTGGATTCCATCCCCAGCACCACAAAAAACAAACACAAAAAAACCAAAATAAAAAACCAAAACCCCTCTAAAGATGGCACTGTTCATAGGCATGAGAAGGATTATTTTGTGTGGATGGGCCACTTTTAACAAGCTAGTGATTAGTGGAAGAATTACTGCAGCCTCCCCTCCAAAGGCTTGTACTCATAATGAACTCAAATGTGAACTAAAGACAATGAACTGGTAAGTCTGAGACTTGGTTACCTCTGCATGTTTTGGTGCCTCCTCCTGCACATACTCAGTCTCTGACAATGCAGAAACTGAATTCCAGAGAGCTCAAGTGAATTGCTTAAGGTCAGAGAGGGATGAGAACCAATTCTATAGGCCTAATGTAAGGATTAAAGGAGGTTTATCATTATACATGGCATATAATCAATACTTAGCAGCCGTGAGTTATTACCCTGATTTTGTTAGGAGCTGAGCACAGTGTAAAGTAAGCCACAACCCTGACCTCTGAGGGCTTGTACTCAAAATGAGATGAAATATAGAGATGCAAATGACAAAAAATGTAGGCAGAAGGGCCTTGGAGTTGCATTCATTCCAGTGGTTGTTACTCATACAGGGTGGTTTCAATACTCTTTCTTTTCTACCCCCTCATATGCAAATTGTTGACCTTACCACTGCTTGGAAATCACTTTTTCTTTCATTTTCCCCTTAAGTGAGGTGACGGGGAAGGGAAAGGGAAAGGGAATAAACACCAGCTGGGATGAGAATATGAAGAAAAGACAGGTTTCTTTTTTCTCTCCATTGAAAAAAAAGTGGTATAGCGGGGACAAGGAAGAAAATATGTTGTTAATGTGGAGGGTGTGCTGAGAAGAGCTGCAAGGGTGGTTTTTCCAAAGCTTCGCTTCTTCTAATCATCTCCTTGCAGGCAACACGGTGACCCTAGCCAAATATTTATTTACACCAAAAGGTGCAGATGCCAGAGGCAAGTGTCAAAACAATTAATAAAACTCCCAGAAATGAATAGTCTCTGCCTAACTCTGCCAGCCAGAGGGGATTCTGCTCCTCATGAGAACTCCCTGAGAAACTGCTTCCAGCTGGAACACCGGGCTGGGTCCACTTTGAAAACACTGGATACTGATTTGAAGCCACATTCCAAAGGTTCCTTGAATATAAGGGTGAAGGTTTACTTTTTCAAAGGATTTGCCTGTAGTCTTCATTGAAGTAAGTACCTGGAACTTAGGTAAAAGCTAAATCTTTCTTATAAGTCTTTGAGCTTTACTGTCCAGAGAAGTACAGAGACAGAATGAGTGACTTTAAAGTAGTTGCAGCTGTTCTTTGTTGAAGATGAATTCAAGATAAAGATGAATTTTATGACAGGTGTGGTAGCTCATACCTGTAATCCCAGTGTCTTGGGGAGGGCGAGGCAGGAGGATCACAAGTTGAAGGTCAGTGTGGGCAACTTAGCAAAATCCTGTCTTAAAATAAAAAATAAAAAGGGTTAGGATTTGGCTCAGTGGTAGAGTGTCACTGGTTTTAATCCCTAGAATAAAAAATATAGTAAAATAAAAAGCTAGAGTTGAGGACTGCAAAAAAATTAACTAATCATTTAATTAATTAAAAAAAATTTTTAGTTGTTGATGAACCTTTATTTTATTCATTTATTTATATGTGGTGCTGAGAATCAAACCCAGTGCCTTATACATGCTAGGCAAGAGCTCTACCACTAAGCCACAACCCTAGCCCAAATAAATTAATTTAAAAGATTGATTCAATTATTGTTCATAATAACCCTACAAGATATGCTCTATTATTATCATCCACAGTTTTTACATGAAGAAACTGAAACACAAGAAGTCTAAAAGTGGTTTGCTTAAATGAGTATCCGATCCAAAATTTGAACCCAGGCAGGCCACATCCAGTAGGTATATATTCTTAACCATTACATACTCTACTTTGTTCCCTCTTGTTTGGGTCATAGAAAGAACTTCCTTTTCTTGACCCCTGAAGTCAAAGTTTATTATATAAATAGCCTTCCTTCCTACCAGATTTGTGGTGTTATTTATTTTTCATTTAAGTCATAATCTCTTGATGCTTTGAACACCTTCCCTCCTGTCTTGTGGACAACTGTACATGCTCTCAAATAATTAAAATGCTTTTCCTTGATTTAGTAATCTGAGATTATTATTCTTTGGAGCTTGGGTGTACTTTAATCTGAATTAAAACTCAAATCAGGGGAGGCACGCTTAATTTTCAGTGAATGCTTTGCCATTCTAGGTTTGGAGAAATGGTAAGCTATTACAGAGTGACTCTACCTAGAAATTCTTCACTTGAGTGCCCCAAACCACATACAGAATCATAAGAGATTAGGAAAGCAGCTGAGTCTCGAAATATTCAACCTCCTGTAGAACAGTGCTTTCTTTTGTCCCCATTCCTTCCCCCACTCCTGTCCAGAGGAAGACTGAGCCTTGGGGAGAAGGAAGTTAAGTTTTTATCAGGTTGGCACTCAGTCAATGCCTCCTGGTGGATTGCTTGCTAGAATCTGCTACAGAAGAACTTTAGAAAACTTAAGAAAAAAATTTTAAAAAGATTGTGCTTCAGGGCTAGATCCAATCTCCTTGCAGGATTTACACAGGTCAGAATCTTCTAGACAAAACTCACATTGGGCAATATCCAGCAAATTTCTATCACCTGCATGATGGAAGAATCATGGTCCCAGGGATGATAATAAGTACTTATTTCATGTTTTGGCTTTCACTACAGATGGAAGCAGCAGCAGCAGCAGCAGTAACACAACCTTGGATCAACTGAGCATTTAATTGAACTTCACCTGATGGAGTGATACATTGTTTCCCAGGCAAATTTGGTTGCTATTAACAGGGAAGTAGTTATCATGGTTAAATATACTCTCATTCCAACAGAGTACTAGGGGAGCTTTTTAATATTTATGTGACAATAATTGATCTCTTACTACTGTCAAGTACTGCTAAAGACTTATCAGCTTGCTGTTTCAGCACCATATGTTGTAGCCAAGATGCGCTCCATGTGTCCTTCCTGTGCCTTGGGGAGAGAACATTTGCAGTGGATCAGAATAGAAAATGGTATGGGCTTCAGAAAAGCTCCTTGCTTGTAGATTTCTCCTCAATGACCGGGTGTGCCAATTATGACTATAAAGTAGCAAAGCTGACTCCTGAAACCACTTGTGAAATGAAGCCTGCATGGTTACTTGTTCCCTTCCCAGTGGATGGCCAAGAATGAGGAGACTCAATTAAAAGGGATTCCTCATAAATTCACCTTACACTGTATATAATTTATTTATAGGCAATTCTGTGAAATCTGAAAACCCTCCCACAATTAAAAATGCTAACAATCTATACCATTTGGTTTTTCTTAATGAGCCATGTGCTTATTCTGCTTGTCTTACTTCAGCAATAACAAAGCTTAGCACACACACATACCATAAATCTCCCAGAAATCTTAGGAGTGAGTGTTTGGAATTATACTTGAACCAGATTGTCATTAGAACTTTGTTTGTGGGCATGAGTGAGCTACTCAGGGAAAAACAGTTTCACTGTTCAATATTTTTTATTTTAGAAGCATTTTGACATGGTGTTATGGTTTTGTTAGGAGGTGTCCCCTAAAAGCTCACATGTAGGAATGATCAAGGTTGAAATAGTTGGATTGTGAGAGTTGTAACCCAATCAATGGATTAATCCACTGATATGGATTAACTGAGTGGTAACTGGGTAGGGTATGGCTGGAGGAGGTGGATCACTGGGGGTGGGTGTCTTTGGGGTTTATACTTTGTCCCTTTGTCCCTTTTGAACAGAGTTCTTTGTTTCCTGGCTGTCATGTCCTGAGGTGCTTTCCTCCGTCACTCCATTCTGCCATGATGTTCTGCCTCAACTTAGGCCCAGAGCATTGGATTTGCTGACCATGGACTGAAACTGAAACTATGAGCCCAAATAAATTTTTCCTCCTCTATGTTGTTCTTGTCAGGTCTTTTTTTCAGTATGATGAAAATGCTGACTAGAATTGTGTGTCTTAAAGAACTGACATTGACAGGTCTTTCCCTTGACATACACGGTCTATGAATGAATAAAATCATGAGCTGTTAGTATTTAAAAAACTAAATATAATGAAAATTTTGAAAAAATTGTATATGCCAACTGGTTTAATTTTTTTTCCCTGACATCAATGTGGCATCTACTCTGGGATGAAAAATCTCCTTTTTTGTTTATTCATTTGTTTGTTTGCTTTTAGGGGGACTAGGGGAGCATGTTTTCAAACCTAAGAGAAAATTGAAAAATAAGAACATTTAAGCCTTCCTCAGAAATACTAATGAGGCTGAGAAACTGCTTATTAACGACCTCTGGAAATTCCAGAACTGCATTGAATCTGGTCATCTGGAGCCCTGGACCAATGATGCCTCTACAGTTCTTACACAAATTTCCAAATATTTGGAAAATCTGATCTATAACCCTAATGCCACAGTCCAAGTAGATTATTTCTTAGGGCTTCTCTGATAGTCTCTGTTTTTCCTCCTCTCCTTTTTTATTTAGTTTGATAAGCTTTTTTTCTTATAATTAACAGTTAAACCAAAAGTATTTATTATCATGTTTTATTCTTTCTAAGCAGTTTCCCACCCAAAATCTGACCTGGTCCTCATGATACCTCTGGGATTGGAAATGATCATCCCCTTTAGCCAGGTGAGCAAATTTAGTAACATTTAAGGTGACACCTTGATTATGAGGTATTTCTCTTTCCAATGAAATAATATTAACAATTTGAATTTGATGTTATTTCATTTTAATACCCCATCCCGGGGGCCACTCATTTTTGACCAAACCCTGACCCCTTTCTGTTTTCTACCTATGCAGTTAGACTTAGTAATTGTCTGGTGAAAATATGTGAAGAAAGTACTTTTGTTGTGAACATTTTTCTAAGAAAAATATTAACCCATTCAAAATTTGGCTCAGAACTGCATTCACAGAGTGATATAAACAAAGGCCCGACCTGGGTTTGGAAACTCTAGACAGTTGTGTGCTTGATACTGTCAAAAGTGCAAGGTTTGTGAAGGTGGATCTCTTAGAAAGGACATGACCTAGACCATAGGGCAGTAAATTTTTGTCTGCAAAGGACCGTATAGTAAGTATTTTAGGCTTTGCAGGCCATATGGTCTCTGTCGCAATTACTCAGCTCTGCCATAGTAGCACAAAAGCAGCCAGAGACAATATGTAAATGAATGGGTATGGCCATATTCCAAAAAACTTTATTTATGGATATATAAATTTGAATTTCATATATTTCATGTGTTATGAATTATTATTTTTCTTTTGATCTTTCTTCAACCATTGAAAAGTAGAAAAGCCATTTTTATATTATGGATTGTGCCAAAAAGAAAAAAAAACCCAATTGGCTAGCAGATTTCACCAAGGGCTGTAGAGTGCCAACCTCTGCCTCAGACCAGCAGTTCTCATCTTTGGCTGCATGTCAGGGTCACCTGGGGAGCCTTCAGAATATCGATGCTAGTTACTGTCTAGGGCTGTTTTAGTTTTTTTTTGTTTTGTTTTGTTTTGTGGTATTGGGGATTGAACCTAGGTCCTCTCACATGCCAGGCAATTTCTCCACCACTGAGCTAAATCCCTAGCCCTCTGGACATCAGTATTTTTAAAAAGTTCCTCAGATAAATCTAGAGGGCATTCATGATCCAAAAGAACTACTAATCTAGAAAAGTATTTTTTAGCCCAGCTATTTTATAAATCATGGAGATATAAATTCTTAAGGATCTTAACATACTCCTTGGGAGAAAGCTAATATCTAAAATTTGTTTCTCTGAATCCTTTTTTCTTTTTGACACTGAGGATTAAATTCAGGGGTACTTAACCACTGAGCTACATACATCCCCAGGCTTTTTTATTTTTTTTATTTTGAGACAGGGTCTTGCTAAGTTGTTTAGGACCTTGCTAAGTTGCTGAGACTGGCCTTGAATTTACAGTCCTCCTGCCCCAGCCTATGAGTGGCTGGGATTACAGATGTGCACCACTGCTGTGAACCTGAACTTGAATCCTTCTTAATAGTGCTTAACTTACCCTTCTTAAAGAGGCAGTGCACTTTAGGAGAGAATACTAGATGTAGGATTCATGTGGACAAAAATTAAATAATTGTACAAAAATATTTATTTCCTATATGTATGTGCCTATGCCTATGAATTCATAGTTCTTGGAAGGCTGCATATCTAATAGTTAACTGAGTACCTTTGGGGAGGGAACTAGAAATGGAGGATGAGGGTGGGGTTAAGCCTGTTTTTTCTTTTTTTTTTCAAATCCTGGGCAAATCCTGGGTTACCTACTTAGAATCAGTGTGACCTTACTTTTCTGTGCTTTGGTTTCCTTATTAATAATATCAGGGAAACAGTTATATACATATACATGTTGTATATGTGGAATTTAGATGAGTTAAGTCCATGTAAAATATATGTTATGCAGTACGTGGTCAGTAAATATTGGTCATTATCATTAAAAATTGTTTGGAAAGTAAAAAGCATTATATTGGTAGCAACCTTTTATTCTGTTTCCATACCATTTAGGTGGGTAACTAGAGTCTTCAAAGATAGTAATTATCACTCATTCTCTCAGGGAGTATCTCAGACTCTCTATAGTAAAATGTATGGTTTGAAAATAACCCTTTAGAGATTTTGATATGCATTCCAATTGAGCATGACTCTCAGTGTAGATGAATACAATATGTTTTCATTCAGTGTCAAACACAAATCAAAACCTTCTTTTACAGAAATAGTGCCAGGCTAGGCTTTTAGGAAATAGGAGCAAAGTGATATAAGTATGGGATGTTTTATCATAAAAATCCCCACAACTAATATTGCCTTGCTTCTCTAGCATGCAAATACAGTTTCAAAAATTTTTAATTGAATTCAATCAGAAGGAACATTGAACCACACAGAACCCTCTCATAAAAGGTACCCTTTACCAATACCAAATTCCCAATTCTCAGCACTGTGAATGTTATATCTGTCAGAGATCATTCAAAGAAAGAAAAAAATGAATAAATTGAGTATCTTTGACTTTTTTATAGGCAGCATATTTCCCTTCTAAATTATGACCTATTTAAATGAATATAAAAATGAGTTTGTAGTTTTCACTAGTGAAAGGAACTGGGAATGTATTTGATACTAATGAGAACTTGGTGCAGGAAGTGACCTGTCAAACATATAATTAAAAATGACCTATATAAAAATGTGATGAAGTGAGAGAAAAAAATGTGATGAAGTGAGAGAGGCATGTATTTTAGTGAAAGAACATTGCTTGAGTATCACAAAATCTATCATTGACTTTGGATTCATCAATTAATCTCTCTGAGCCACATTTTTCTCAGCTATGATTTAAGAAGGCTGAACTCCATGAGTTCAAAGGTCTCTTTGGCTTGAATGTTGTATTAATTGTTAATAGCCATGTCCCACAACCATGGAGTTTTGCCTTAGGCCTTCCTCTAAGGCAATCATCTTTGGTATGTAAGGATCAACAAAGCCCTCTGATGAACTCTTACCCATTTGTGGAGCCAAATTAAATTTTTAGACGTCAGTTTTCATTGAAATGTTATCTCTTGATTGACTGCTAAACAAAGGCCTTTTGATGCATCTCTGTACTAGTTGGTGACAGTAAGCCTTGGGAATGTTTTCTAATAAGATAGTGCATTGGATTTCTTTGGCATGAACTTCAATAGAACAGCCCTATCAGCTATGATGCACAGGAAGGTGACCAAGACATTTTCATCATTTCTTCATGTTTAGGAAGGAATTGCCAGGGGAACTGCCTAGCACCCTTCTTCATGCCTTTGAACTTCCTGATATTGCTGTTACTGGTTTAAAAACCTGAGTCAGTCTGATTGCTCTGAGCTAAACAGCGATGACTGAGAGGTCATGAGGATAAGCATGATTTCCTTCTTCACATTCTATGTTATCAGCCTGTTTTCTGACCCAAAGGCACTTAGTTGTGGTGGTGACTCTTTTTAGCTGCAATTGTAGTATGTTGAAAATGGCATTGTGCTGATATTTGGTAATATTCTCTATTAAGGGCTCTATATTTTTCTTATTGGGGATAAATGGGAACCTGCTTGAGTCAAGTATTTACTTTGTTTTAGTCAATGCTTTTTTTTACTTAAAAAAATCCAACTAATTCTGTGAGTTGCAAAAGGAATGCTAATGTGTAAGTCAGCAAAATAGTGACCACTGATTTAGTCAAGAATGAAGTAACAAGTAACACTTTACTTTATGTAGCACATCCATATCATCTTTTTTTCTGCACTTTAGACCAATTGTCTGCCTCAATTTTATTAGAGCATTAATAAGTTCAGTGACTTGTCCAAGGGCAGTTAGTTAATAACAACCGAGAGTCTAATCCTAGCCTTTGGGCTCTAGGCCTAGTGCTTGATTAGAATGGTCATAGCCCTGCTCCTCTGTGCTCTGTTTCTAGTAGGAAACCCCCACAGTTTATAATGTTTGAAAAGAGGGTGGTGGGATGGTCTAACCACGTTCAGGCAAACGGGGTTGTGTTGTAGGAAAATAAATACACAGTAGTAAAACCAACACTAAATCAGTCTACTTTTTATTATCCTGATGCCTCTAAAATTGTGAACAATTAATAATAAGATAATGCTTTCTGAAGGGGTGAATCACACCCAACACTCTTCCTTGGGAGGCAAAGCTTCTCAGGCGGTTTATTCAGTGCCATTTTCTAGTCTTTTTCTTACCCTATTTTCAAATGGAGCCAGAGATGATGCATAAGGCCAGAAGGCAAAACAGGAAACTAGACAGCAGGCTTTGGACTGGAAAACCCCTCCTTAGTAGGGTGCTGAATCAATTAGCAAGTACTTATTGAACACTGATTACGTGCTCAGCACTAGACTAAGAGCTTGGGGGAACAAGCAGTGAAGCATGGTTCCTGCTTCAAGAAGCTCACAGCTACCTTGATGAGATAAGACTTAGGAAGAATCAGCTATAGCTCATATTCAGCACAACAAATAATTAAGAGTGTAATAGGGCACATTATATATTCTGCCAAAGGTCATTCATTTATTCACTCGAGTGGATCTTGATTGGGTTCAGATCCTTTCTGTCATTCTCTACCTCTGTGATCTTGTATAAGTGCCTTAGTTTATTTGTGTCTTGGTTTCCTCAATGGTAAAAAATAAAAGTATTATATTAAAGCATTAATATCAATGCTGAATAGTGTATGTTATAGTATAATATTATACTATTCTAGTTTTATAATATACTCCTTTAGGGAAGTGTTTAGTAGATTTTGGTTATTCATTTATCAAACAATTTGTGAGAATCTGTTTGCCATGGGTTATGCTAGCTGGGGATATGGCCAGCCTTCAAAGAGCTTCTGTGACTCATTCATTGTCACCAGGGTTGCAAGGCAGTATAATAGCTTAGAGCACAAGCTCTGACATCAAATCACTGAGGCTCAAATCCAGTCTCTGTCATTTTCTTCTTGTGTGATTTTAGGCAAGTTACCTAATCTCTCTGCTTCATTTCCCTCATCTGTAAAGCAGGGATAATAATAGTACAGATTTCATTGAATTGTTGTGAAGATTAAATGGATTAATAGATACTAAGCACTAAGAATTGTGTCTGGAACATAGTAAGCATAAATTTTAGCAGTTATCATTATTATAGCTTGCTTTCTCACCAGAACTAATGGAAATAACATTAATTTGGAAATTGGTGAGAGGTTCCTAAATCAGTTACAGAAATGGTTGAAATTTGAGGTGATATTAACTCTTTGGCTGTACCCCTTTGCTTACAGCAAAACCTTGATTATCCAATTTGGGATATTCTGCTGAGCTTAATTTTCTAGTTAAATAACCAAGTGTTGACTAGAACACCCTATTGATTTCAATCCTTTTGGTCAGAAATCTTTCTTAAATGTCCATAGCCAGGTTCCTCTTTATTAAGTAAGGTTTAGGCCTATCCCTAAGTCTATGGTAGAGACAAAGGATTCTCCAAGTCCAAGGCAATGGGTTTGATGTTTTCTGGTTTAACTGTGACTGCAGGGCCACCATGGTCCCTTAACGCTAGCATAATTCTTGGAATTTGTAAGTCTCTAGTCTTTATGAAGCACTACTTTTCATAGGTTGAGTGACTACAGAACAGGACTAAGTTCATGGATTTATGATTTTTCATGTTGCTAAAATAGGACTATTTCTAAAGGCAAAGTCCAGGGAGCTCTGTGCCACTTGGGAGGGTAACAAAATGACTGTTTGGCAATATCTGAGTCTATTTGGACAGTAGCAGCAGAGAGGACATTCTATATAAGCAAAAGGTATCACAAACTGTTCAGAATGGCCCTTTTGCTCCTCACATCTCTCCTGTCAGAATTACTACCCTCCTACCAAACCTGAAAGTTCCCCTATTACAGTCATCTTCCAGAACAATACCATTCAATGGAAATTTCTGTAATGGGGGAAATGTTCTCTATCTACATTAAATCAATAGTCAGTAGGCATACATGGCTATGCAGCACTTGAAAAACTAGGATTTTAATTGTATTTCATTTAAATTAATTTAAATTAAAATGTCCATAGATAGTATTTAGTGGGTACCATATCACGTGACATAACTCTAGTGTTTTAAATAAACGTTCAATCATTTTTCCTGAAGATATTGAAAGACCTTGTTAAATTCTAAGTATGACAATTGAGGCTAGGCTCTTAATTTATTTTCCTTTGTTCATCGTGAATTATTGTACACACCAGCTTATTTGTTCTTATCACATAAGAGGGCCCAATATGAGATAGGTATGGATTACTGAGAAGGGACAGCAATGAGTGTTTTAAGGGAAAATAGAACCTAGGCCTGGAGAACTCACAGACAGGATAAATAAGAGGTTAACCCTGAAGCGGCTAGCTGGCAACCTCATCTTGGGTGTTAAAAGAGAGATGACAAGAGCAGAAGCAAATTTGTCATGCTGTTTAGGACTGATGCAGATTTAGGAAGGCTGAATGGGAATAGAGATGGGGGCTCAGGGAATGAATTTGGAGTCGTGACAATCTTATTAATGAAATAAGTTTCTTTCCTCACCCCGAGCTGTGTACAATGATGTGTCTACAGGAGACTAGCCCTGTAATAGAAAGGTCAGGACTGTGTCCCCAAAGGCCAACTTTTGTGAGTCACAGGCCAAGGGGCAGAAGGCAAGAGGGCAGAGGATAAATCTGTAAAAGCTTTAACCTTGAGATACTTTTGTTAACCTGCCAATGGAGGTAAAATCCAGCATCTTGTCTTCAGTGGATGTCCTTAGTACTTAGATGAAATGCCAATCAGCAAACTACTTCTTCTCTCTGGGATCCCTGAGGCTTCCGCCAGCCAGGCTGCTCTGACAAGTCAGCCTTTTCAGCAGAGAAACAGGTGAGTGATTTTCTTATTATTTGGAAGTGTGGTGCATCAGACATACGGCAGCTACTCATGGTGAAACAATTGCCGTTTCAAATGTACTTGAAGTTGAATAAGCTGCTGCAGACAGCATTAGCAGTGCCCAGACTCTTGGATGGGGTCCTGTTTTACTAGACACTATCAGGTTTTAGTGTTTTAAATTTTCCCTGATCTAGTTTAAGTGTTTGGCATTAAAGAAGTTTTATGCTTTCAAGATTTCTCCTGGAAAAGATCAACAATCCCACAGTGAAAGTTAATAATCAATGTGGAGCACTAATCACATTCCCCAAAGAGGGGTGAGAGATGAGGATTGGGAACCTGGAACTAGTGAATGGCAGTACCCTCCTCCTCAGAACCACATATTGAATGAAGGACAGCGAAGTGCTTGGACTGTGTGTGAAGGAGAGAGGAGGGTTTCATGGGTTAGGACACTCGTAAGGACACTCAAGATCCTTGATGCTTTCCTTCTGGGAGAGGACATGGGGTTCATTTTAAAAGCAGTGATAGTGTCAGTGATAGTGACAGAGTAAAAGTGTTGGGAAGACAGTTTACACAAGGAACTAGCTGTGGATGCAGAGGGCTTTAGCAAAGCCCAAACTGGAACATATCTGACAGAGGATAAAATAGCATAGAAATGTTTGAAATTAGATCTGTTTTAGAAATTCTCAACAAAATGTTGGATTCTGCTATATATTACTCTCTCCTACCAAAAGGGAAATTTCCCTTGGGGACCCACCTGCTCCATTCTGTTGTGAAGGGTAAAGAATGGTGCTACTTCTCTTCTGTCACTTCCATGTAATTTATAAGAGCAAAACAGTGTTGACATGCAGTCTTCCACCTAACATTTGCAGAGTGCAGAGCAAAGTTAAAAATGGATGCAACTGGCTTGTAGCCTACTCACCCCAGTCCCCTTATCTTCCTCTCTAGGCTTTCTTTTCTTACCTCTGACTCCCTTTCCCCTCTATATGAGGTCTCATACACATGTACATGACATACCTGCAGGAAGGATAGCCCCAGAGAAGAGGTCTGAACAACCACCCACACCCCCAGCAGTGTTTACTTTTTTTTCCTTTTGGTAACAGGGATTGAACCCAGGGGTTCTTAACCACTGAGTCACATCCCCAGCCTTTTCAATTTTTTTTTATTTTGAGACAGTGTCTTGCTAAGTTGCTGAGTCTAGCTTTGAACTTGCGATCCTCCTGCCTCAGCCTCCTTAGATGCTGGTATTGCAGGTGTGAACCACTGCACGTGGCCCAGCAGTATTCACGCTGGTTAGGGAGAAAATCCCAGTGTTTGTTTACCTGGACATTGTTCTGGACACTGAGGGTCTGGACTCCAAGTGGGCATATGTCTTTCGCCCTGGGCCCAATTTGTGGGGAAAAGTGAAGCCAGAGGAGAGCCAGAGTGTGGTGTTCCCTGGGTTAACCCAATACTGGGGTACACTATGGAAAATATGACAGACCACGGGGTTGCTATTTTTGGTCAAAAACTCCATCAACCAGTGATGAAGTGTTGTGAAAATAACTTCAATGAGCTGAAAAGGAAAGGACACCAAGGACCAGCTGTGGCAATGACTGCCTACTTCTACTGCTTTGTCTGTGGCCATTCCTGTGTAGCTCAGCACTGTGGGAGTTGTCAGGATGAGACTATAGAGCTGATGGCTGCCCCCTCAAACATAGCTGGGAGAAAGCACTTTAAGTGGAATGAGGCAAAAATAGTCCTCCACAGCCTTAGTTTTCAGGGACTGATATTTGAGAAATTGCTGGGATCACAGTATAAAAGCTGAGCTACACTATGGAACTTACTTCATTTATGGAGCTCACCTTGGCACCATTTCTAGATGCAGAGCAATTATAGGCATTAGTGATGGGAGGGTGTATTCCAAGATTTGACACTTGTCCTTGTCTTTTGGATGTGGTGGGAGCTTGGGAACTGTATTTGTGCATAGCCTGGGGTCCATTTCTATCCATCTTGGTCATTGGTGAGCTGTAGAGTTTAGGAACACTTACTTCTGGTCAGTTGGTGACCAGGGCATCTGTACCCCATTTATATGCCCCCTTCTGTGTTGTGCCTATCCAAAGACAGTTAGATACCTCACCTTGCTAGGTGTGCTCCTGAGTAGGACCAGTACGCATTTCATTAGTTGGTATCAATGATAATACTGGCTCCCACTGAGTGGTTTTTATATGCCACACTACTTGAAAGGATTTATATGTAACATATCACTGAATTCTCACAGAGGCATTGAAAGTTTTGTTATCATTCCCGTTTCACAAATGTTTTAGAGAGAGGTCAAGTCCCTTGGCCTATCTCATGCAGGTAATAAGTGGCATAGTCAATACACAAACTCAGGTATGTTTGACTCTGATATCTATATCTCTAACCATAACCCTAACCTATTGGCTGTTCTCTCCCCCTTCAGTGCCTGGTATCTCTCCATAGAACTGAAAATAAACTCTGCCCCACCTTTTCCTTAGGAACTAGGTTATCCATGTGCATTTTGTAGATTCTGACTATGTGCAGAGTCCTCTTTGCTACTATGGGAGCATGCTGAGCAAAGAGGGAGTATTAAGGGCATGCAGAGCAGACAGTGGTCAGAGCTGAGGGAGTTGAATTAGGCTTGGCACATCATCCCGTAAGAGAAGTCTTGAAATGAGCTGTGAAGGATAAGAGAGACAGTTTAGAAGAGAGGAGGACATTTTGAATGGGAACTTAACACAGTGTTTGGAAACAATGCAGGCCCTCAATGCATACTTATTGGAGGAAGGAAAAAATTTGGCAGATCAGTTCCAGCTCTTCCTTCTTATCAGGGAGATGAATTAAGCTAACCTTTACCCTCTGTAGCTAGTAAAATACCATTTTTTGTTTCTGATCCCTTGGTGCTTCACAAAGGACCAGAGTAAACACCCAGGGTTCATCGGAATGGAAGGGAAGAATATTGTTGATAGAGGGTAGTATCACATGAGACTGGATTTTAATCTTAGTCTTGTCACTTGCTACTTCTGTGACCTTGGGAAATTTACTTAACTACTTTATGCTTCAATTTCCACATATGCCAAGTGGGGCTCATAATGGCATCTACCTCATGGGGGTTGTTGTGAGGACCAAATGAAATATGCATGTAGTTCTGAGCCAGGAATATAGTAGGCACTCAAGAACTGTTGACTGATATTATCTATTTAGAAACTTGACATCTAAACAACCTTCAGAAGTCCTTATCTCAAAGCCCTTTCCCATAACAGGTATGCACCAAGGATATATAGAACCCAGTTCCTGTATTTTTGAAGAGAGATAGGCACGCGCGAACGCACGTACACATGCGCACATAGCCTTACTTTTAATCAAAAGTTGTACAATTTGAGAGCTCTGAGTATTGCTGAAACATGCAAAGATATAAGAGGGAGAAGGAAATGGGCAAGTTAAATATGAATAGGAGGAAGATACAAGATAAATACTCTTTGTTATATGACATATAAGGATGTATGCCCATTTTCAACAACAAAAATACCATTTTGGCAAATAAGAAGAGGCTTGCAGTTTTATTTAAAAATGGTTCTCCTTAAATACCAAATTAACAATATGTGAGGATAGATCCTGGTTACCAGATTCCATCTAAGTAAAGGATGGACATCCTGGCTGTACTTAATATCTGAGCTGAGAAGAGTGATGAATCCATTCATTCGGTAAAGACTTAAACATATTTCTATGGGAATACTAATTACTTATCTGACCTAAGTTCTCTTGCTTTCACTGGAGTCATTATTACTGTCCGTGAAAAATAGCATTGTTTTTGGATTTCAATAAGAACTAGTGATTGTCACTCCTTGAAGCAGGTACCAAATCTTATTCAACAGGTTCACATGCAAAATCCATCCATAGATAAAGCTAACATTAACATAATATTTGCTATATCACAGGCACTGTCCTATATAATTTACATTCATTACACAATGTTTTAAAACTGTATTTAATTTTCCAGAAGAAGAAACTGAGGCAAAAAGAAGTAAAATAATTTTCTCAAAGTCACACACATAATAATGAGCTAGGACTCAAATCCAGGCATACTGGATCCAGAATTTCTTCTTAAAATTCTTCACTATGTTGACCCACAAAACGTAAGTTTAAGAGGATTTTACCAAATGCCTTATGAAGCAGACTTTCTGGCACTTTTAAACATTAGTGTAGTTTTAGCCTTCAGGAATTGTGAACTGTGTTAGTGTTCTTTCAGTCTCAGATCTTCATATGTGGATTTAAAAGTGAGTCCTACAATTTGTTTGTTACATTCAGAGTGTGAGAACCCAAACAGTTTACAAGTTGAGAGTTTGAGAGAATAAATAGCACTTCTTCACCAACCAAGTCCTAAAGCAACTGAATTGTAAAGCAGACAGAATGCAAAACATTACTTGTTTTTCTAATGAAGTTTACCTTGAATGATATAGTTTAGTGTGAGGTAGTTCTTAGTTAATGGTAGCTATTGGTACCCATGCTTATTCCTGAACCTGTGCTTTCTGGAAGCTCCACTACTCTGCCAATTGAAATACTATGCCAAGCGTGGTGCAGTGGCACACACCTGTTATCCCAGCAGCTCAGGAGCATTAGGCAGGAGGATCAAAAGTTCAAAGCCAGCCTCAGCAACTTAGCAAGGCCCTAAGGAAATTAACGAGTCTCTGTCTCAAAATAAAAAAATAAAAAGGGCTGGGGTTGTGGCTTAGTAGTTGAACACCCCTACCACTGAGAAAAAAAAAGTGTACTTTTTCAAGTGTGATTTCATGTAACCACAGCAACTGGTCCAGTACCTTTCTCCCACCTTCAAGTATTATTGGCCTTTTTCTTTCTCTTCTTTGAATTTTGGACTTATAGCTTGGATTAGCCAATTTCATATGATTTCTTTCTTTCTTTCTTTCTTTCTTTCTTTCTTTCTTTCTTTCTTTCTTTCTTTCTTTCTTTCTTTTTTCAGTTGTAGATGGACAGCATGCCTTTCTTTTTGTTTTTAGTTGTAGATGGACAAAAAAAACCTTTATTTTATTTGTATTTTTATGGAGTGCTAAGGATTAAACACAGTGACTCACACATGCTAGGCAAGTGCTCTATCACTGAGCTACAGCCCCAACCCCATACAATTTCCTAATAAATGCAAATAACCTTTGGTGGTGTTTGTTTTTGTCTCCCAAGGTCAAATATAGGTGGGCTCTCCAGGGACAGAAGCTATACTCTGAGGTATTTGAACGCACATAGCATGATGTCTGGTGCATAACAGGTGTTCAAAATATATTTCTTCCTTCTCTTCCCCTCTTTCTTTTTTTGTTCTTCCTCCTTCATATCTCCTGAAATACCTAACGCAATGCTGAAGTTCCAAGAATGAAATAAATAAATTTCATTATTAAATTTTGTGTATTTTATGTAAGATGGGGGCTGACCAGTACCCTTTATTCTCTTGGAACTGGTGGTATTTGTAAAGTGCTTGCTATTCACTCCATCAGACACGATTCTTTACTTTTTGATTCTGGGGCAAAAGCTAACCCGTATCCATATTGAGGCTATGTGTTGGGATAAATTGGACCCTAGTAACATGCCTAGCATCCTAGTTATTTTTCCCATAAACATTCCTGAGTGACTGCTAGACCATAAATTATTGAATGGTGGATGCTATGTTGTGTTTACTGCTATATCTCCAATTCCTGGTATAGTCTAAATCCACAGTAATTGTTTATAATGACCATTTGTAGTTTTCTAATGACCAATTAAATGAGAAGCTCTGTTTTCTCAGTATCCCAGCTTGTTCCTTTGAAGAAGCTGACACACTGATCCTAAAATTCATATGAAATTGTGTGGTTTGATTTATTCTGAATAGCCAAAATGATCTTGAAAAGTATGAAAGAGTATTCACACTTCCAAATTTCAAAATGTTACTACAAAGATGCAACAATCAAAACAGAAACAGAAGAAAAATCAGTGGAGTAGACAAAGTGGAATGGAAGGAAGGGATGAGGTAAGGTATAGTGAAAGACAGTGAAATGAATCTGATCTAATTTTCTGGTGTGCATATATGAATATACCACAGTAAACCTCACCATCATATACATCCCAAGATTAAAAATTAATCTAATTTTTAATTAAAAGCAACTATAATAGAAGAAAGATCAGTAGAGCAGAGGGAAGGGATGGGAAGGTGAAGCTAAGTCAGGAGGATCACAAGTTCAAAGCCAGCCTCAACAACTTAGCAAGGCCCTTAGAAACTTAGACATGCCCTGTCTCAAAATAAAAAAATAATATAAAAAATAAAAAGGACTGGCAACGTGGCTGTGTGGTTAAGCACCCCTAGGCTCAATCCCTGGTCCCAAAAAGAAACAAACAAATGAGAAACAGAGTATTAAGAGCATCTGGATGGATATATAAATGTATGGTCTAGAGCTATGAGTCCAGAAATAAACCTGAATGAATGTATGGTCAATTTATTTTTGACAAAGGGGCCAAGATCTTTCAATGAGAAAGTAAAGTCTCTTCAACAAGTGGTGCTGAAAACTGGAGGTCCATATGAAAAAGAAAATTTTTCCCATAAAATTCACATTTTTTATTGGTGTATTATTGTTATACAAAATGATGCAATTTGTTGTTACATATCCATACTTTCACACAATGAAATTTTGGATCTTTACCTCACTTCCTATACAAAAATTATATCAGGGGCTCAGGTTGTGGCTGTGGGGTAGAGTGCTTGCCTGGCACATATAAAACCCTGAGTTTGATCCTCAGCACCATAAACATTTAAATAAATAAATAGAATAAAGGTCTGTCAACAACTAAAAAAATATTTAAAAAATACATCAGGATGGATCAAAGGCTTGGATGTAAGAACTAAAACTACACAATTCTTAGATGAAACCATAGAGGTAAATCTTCATGCCCTTTAGTTGGACTGCAGATTCTTTAACATGACACTGAAAACATGAGCAATGAAAGAAAAATAATAAATTGGACATATCAAAATAAAAAATAAACTTTTGTAAATAATGGGACACATCGAAACAATGAGAAGACAACTTACAGAATAGGAGAAAATGTTTGCAAATCATATATCTGATAAAATAATTGAATCTAGAATATATAAAGAATACTTGCAATTCAAAATAAAAAGACAGTCTATTGCAAATTAGTGCAGCCACTCTGGAAAGCAGTGTGGAGATTCCTTAGAAAACTTGGAATGGAACCACCATTTGACCCAGCTATCCCACTCCTTGGCATATACCCAAAGGACTTAAAATCAGCATACTACAGTGATGCAGCCACATCAATGTTCATAGCTGCTCAATTCACAATAGCCAGATTGTTGAACCAACCTAGATGCCCTTCAATTGATGAATGGATAAAGAAACTGTGGTATATATATATATATAATGGAATATTACTCAGCCATAAAGAATAATAAAATTATGGCATTTGCAGGCAAAGGGATGAAATTGGAGAATATCATGCTAAGTGAGATAAGCCAATCTTAAAAACCAAAGGACGAATGATCTCACTGATAAGTGGATGATGATACATAATGGGGGGTGGGAGGGAGGCAAGAATGGAGGAAGGAGGGACTGTATAGAGGGAAAAGAGGGGTGGGAGGGTTAGGGGGAAGGAAAAAATAACAATGAATCAAACACCATTACCCTATATAAATGTATGATTACACAAATGGTATGCCTCTACTTCATGTACAGACAGAGGAACAAGACGTACCCCATTTGTTTACAATAAAAAAAAGAAAAAGAAAACCAAATTAAAAATGTGCAAAGGATCTGAAAAATATTCCTCCAAATAAAATATACTAATGGCCAATAAGCACATGAAAAGATGTCTAATAACTTTAGTTATAAAAGAAATGCTAATCAAAACCTCTTCTCACCTATTAGAACGGTTATTTAAGAGAGTCAGATAATAACTAGGGCTGGTGAAGATGTGGAGAAATTGGAGCACCCATATAGGAATATAAATTGGTATAGAAAACTTTGGAAAGCAGTCTGGAAGTTCTTTAAAAAGTTAAACTTAAGCCAGACGCAGTAAGTGGCACATGCCTGTAATCCCAGCAGCTTAGGAGGCTGCAGCAGGAGGATCAAGACTTCAGAGCCAGCCTCAGCAACTTAGTGAGGCCATAAGCAACTCAGCGAGACCCTGTCTCTAAATAAAATACAAAAAAAAGGACTAGGAAGTTAGGAACATGGGTCAGTGGTTAAGTGCCCCTGAGTTCAATCCCCCCCCAAAAAAAGAAAAACACCCCAAAATGTTTTATATAGAGTCACCGTTTGATTTAGCAATTCCACTTTTAGGTATATACCCAAGAAAGTTAAAAAAAAATATGTTCACACAAAAATGAGTACACAAATATTCATATCATCATACATAATAGCCAAATGTAGACACAATATGAATGCCCATCAACTGGTGAATAAGTTAACAAATCATTGCATATATGTATAATGGCCATAAAAATGAATGAACTACTGATACATGCTGCAATATTGATGAACCTCAAAAATATTATGGTACATGAAAGATGCCAGACTCCAAATGCCACATATTATAGGATTCTGGTTTTATGAACTTTCTTGAATAGGAAAATCTATACAAACAGAAAGTAGATTAGCATTTTTTATGGCTAAGTCAGATGTGACAGATGAATTTTGCAGTTTTCTTTTAAAAATTTTACTTACCTTATTTTATTTGATCCTTACAATAAATACATTTTTTATTTTTCATATCCTTTAGTTAAGGAATTGAAATTCCAAGGTTTATGGGACTTGCCCATGAATACACAGTATTAATCAGGGCTTGAATTGTCTCAGGTTAAGATTTATTTGGGAGATGATGAAAATTCTCTAAAATTGATTGTGGTGATGGTTGTACAACTCTGAATACACTAAAGCCATGAATTATATGCTTTAAATTAGTAAATTGTATGATATGTGAATTTTATCTATAAATGTGTTAGCAAGCAAACCATAAAGTATATACTTAATAGACGATGTTATTGTTATTATTCCTATGTGAAAAACTAGAAGTTTTGAGAATGGGGCTAAGCTTCAGTAATTTTTAAAAGCTCCCCATATAGTTCTAATATGCAGCCCTGGCTGAGAAGTTCTACACTAAGTGAATGAATGACTGTATTCTATGTAGGCACTGATTGAACCAGTAAATGGATGGATGATGGGGGTCAGCCTCTCTTCTGTTGTCTGGCTGGGAAGCACAGACAGCCATAGTGCCTGGAGCAGAGCAGGACGTGTCAGTTTTATCTAAAGGCCAAATTGTTTCTCTGGCCCCAGAAGTGTATATGAGGTTGGGTGGGGGACCCTGCCACCCCTTTCACAACATGCCTGTGTGCACTCGGCTCATGGGTAACTCAGTGTGTAAACTGCACTGAAGAGACTGAACATAAGTCTGGAGATTAGGGCTCCTTTTAAGGAAGGAGTTCTGTCAACACAAAGCATAATATTATTGCATTTCTCTAAAGCTGTATGAATTTCCACATACCATCTGCCTGTTAATTTTACAAGTTCCTGCCTAAGTAGGTTTGCATTTATGCTGTCAGAATTTGAAGGCATAATTGTAATATTGTTCCTCAGAATTATTGTTGTATTGTCTTCCTAGTGCTTTTTTTTATTATCTGTTTTATTTTTCTCCCAGGAAAGCCTCTGTGAGTGAATCAAATGCATATAAATGAGGGCATTCAGATTCCGTCCTTAGAGAGCACAAGGTAGTTAGACTCTCAGAGTTAATGAGTTAATGTATTGCTAATCAACCCAGCTTACAACATAATTTAATATAGATAATTGAGAATATTGAATTGGATCAAGCATGTTGCATTTTGAATCATTTATATTTTGTGCATTCACTTTCATTAAACAGAAGTTGAAAGTATGTGCTTGCTACCTTACTTTTTTATTAACCAAGTTTAATAACAACAAGCCTGATGGAATAAGTAAACAGAACTTTTCACCTACAAATTTCCAAGCACATATCAAATCTTTTGACTGGATATAATTCTTAGTTTATATCACATGATTTTGAAATATCATAGGGCAGTTGGGCCTTGCACATTTAGATGCAGAACCAAAGCACCAGACAGCTTTTTGACCCTGGGTTCAATATGACCCTTTTGGGTTGACTGAAATGCTTGTGCAGCATGCTATACCCCAGTTAGAGACCAGAAGATAAGATTGCTCACTAGCCAGAAACCCCAGGGCTCTGCGTAGCACATAACACGACCTGAAGTCCATTCTACACATGGTTCATTGCTTTTTGCTATGCGGTTTCATTAGCTGACATCCTTTAACATCATCTGTTCTTGAACCCTTCACTTGCTGTTATGCCTTCACTTTCAATACCCCTGATCTCAGGGTTCCTATTAATTTCTACCAATGCATCTTCTCATAATAGTCATGGCATATTTTGCTTCTACTTAGCTTAAATCTAAGACCTGCAGCCTACAGAGATCTAATCTATTTTAACAAAATTACCTCTCTCTCTTTCACACACACACACACACACACACACGCACACACACACACACACACAGAGAGAGAGAGAAATTTTCCTTTCAATCCTAAATTCTTAACCCCACAGAGAATTACATTTAGTCCATACTGACAACATATAAAAATTAGTTTGCTAAAATCCATACAATTTTGTCTAACTGTGCTATGTTCTTCATTTATGTTACCAAGGAGTTTATGTCTGGTTTTGTGGACAATTCAGTTGTTAAAATTCAGAGGGAAGAACATTAAGGTTATCAGTGGAATGTATAGTAAATGCGTAGTAGGTGTTGAATAATTATTTAAGTAATGGACTAATTAATTTCATGTGAACCTCTGATTTAGTAATCACACACAACCTTGGAAGTATAAAAGTGAAGCAGAAGCAACCAGCTTTCTTTCAAACCATGTTTCATTTGGAAGTCCAGAGAAAAATAGATTAGAATTCATCTGAAGGACAACTGAATTATTTGCCCAGGCATCAAAATTGCTCATTCTGGATTGCCTTTCTTTCTTTTAGCATGCATCAGAGTCACCTGGAGAGCTTGTTAAAACAGATTACTATGTTCCACCTTCACTGTTTCAGATTCATTAGGTATAGGGCTGTGCTCAAACTTGCATTTAACAATTTCCGAGTTGATGCTGCTGCTGCTGGTTATAGAGTGACCCAGCAGGCTAGCTTGCCCACTACTGAGTCGTTCCCCAAATTTGGGACTTTTAGTGTTAAAATTGGACACTCCTGGGCAAATCAGGATGATCAATTGCCATACAGAATCAGGACCAGATTTGAGGAATCCTTAGCTTTTGAGGTTGTATGGCAACCAGTGGGGCATCCTACATATTCAGATAATACCAGTATTCCTTGATGTTCCAGCTCTTTTGTTAAAACTTTATTTTGTTTAGTTATTTACTTTTATGTGGTGCTGAGGATCAAACCCAGTGCCTCATGTGTACTAGGCAAGTGCTCTACTACTGAGCTACAACACCAGGACAATATTCCAGCTCTTGATAGCTGAAATCAGTGTTATGGTAAATATTTCTGTGTCAACTTGACCCAGAGATACCTAGATTAAACATATTTCTGGATGTGTGTTAGGGTGTTCCCAAATGGGATTATCATTTAAATTGGTGATCTCAGTAATTAGATTGCCCTTCCTAAATATGGGTAGACATCATCCAATCTGTTGAGGGACTGAATAGAACAAAAAGCAGTTGAGGGAGGAATTCAACCTTTCTTGTTTCCTTCCTGCCTGCTTAAGATGAGACATTGGTCTTGTCCTGTTCTTGGGACATTTGTACCATTCGTTCCCTTGGACTTGGATTGGAATTATACCATCAGATTTCCTGGATCTTCAGCTTGCTGATGGCATATCATTGGACTTCTTCATCTTTATAGTTGCATGAGCCAATTTCTCACAATAAATTTCTTCTTGTTGTTTCTGTTTCTTTGGAAAACCCTGACTAATAGATTCATTGATTGAATTCATGCATAGAGAGAAGAGGTACTTATTCTCAGAAATTCAGCATAAGTGGTCTGATGTGGTCTCCTGACATCTCCTGACCTGGTTTCTAACACTCTTCCATAGCCCACCCTACCCCCATACTGATCCTCAGGCTAGAAGAGTACTCAAGTTGAGTTCTTCTCTGTTTTCCCAGTGGAATCTGCTTTGAGGCAAGGTGCCCCGAACTGCTGTGAGGGACACTATGTGTAGATCAGTTAAGAGAGCAGACTCCATGGTGAGACCCTGAATCTAGCACTTCTTAGTCATATAGTGTTACTTAAGTCATTATATCTTCCTGATCTTCAACCTCATTATGTAGAAAATCATAATTATGATGTCTTGCTTCCAGGGATTATATGAGAGCTGCTGTAAGAATTAAAGTGAAGGTTTGAGTTAAGTCACATGTGTCTGGCACATAGTAGGCACAATTTAAATGGAAACTATAATCATAAAAATCCTAAGGTCTATGACTCATTATTTTGTTTTGTTATTTGTTTTTTGATTGACATAGTTTTATATAGTTTAAGTTACAGTTTGTACAGTTTGATGCTTTGGTTTATATTCACATTGGGTAATAGTCAAATCAGAATATATATGTATATATATATATATATCACCTTACTTTTATTATTTCTTCATGGTAAATTAAAATCTCTTCTATTTTGAGATGTGTGATGCATTATTGTTAAATATATTCACTCTACTGTTCTGCAGAACACTAGAACTTATTTCTGCTCTTTAAATGTAATATTGTACTTGTTGAACAACCTCTCCCCATCCCGCACCCCCTCCCACTTTTCTAGCCTCTGATAGCCACTATTCTATTCTCACCTTTGATTAGATCAACTCTGTAAGATTGCACATATTAGATCATTGGGTATTTCTTTTATGTGCCTGACTTATTTTACTCTTCCAAGTCTATCCATATTATGCAAATGACAGGATTCCATACTTTTTATGACTGACTGGTATTCCATTGTATAAATGTACTACATTTTCTTTGTCTATTATATGTTGATGGGCATTTAAGTTGATTTCATATCCTGGCCATTGTGAAAATGCTGAAATGAACATGGGAGTGTAAATATCTCTCAGACTTGTTGAATTCATTACTTTTGGGTATGTACTTAAGAATGGGATTGCTTGATAATACAATAGTTCTCTTTTTAGTTTTACAAGGAACCTTCTGAATATTTGCACTAATTTACATCTCTACCAACAGTGTATAAGTTCCCCTTTTCCTACAACCTATTTTTGATAGTAACCATTCTTACTGAGGTGAAGTGATATCTCATTGTGGTTTTGATTTGAATTTCCCTGATGATTAGTGATTTTGAGCAATTTTCCTTTATTTGTTGGTCATTTGTATATCTTATGTTGGGAAATGTATATTAATTTCTTTAGCTAAATTTTAATTGGATTATAATGTTTTTTCTTTCATTTTGCTATAGAGTTGAGTTACTAAAAAATTCTAGATATTGATCCTTGTCAGATGTATGATTTGCAAATGTTTCTCATTTTGCAGGTTACATTATTGGGGTAATTTAAGATTACAGCAAAGTTACTAACATAGTATGTTTGTCCCACCTCAGAGTGAAGTTCAGAGTTGCACAATCCCTGATATGAGATACTTTGACTTTGTTGTGTAACTTAAAAAGTCTAGTGAAAAGAAGTTACTTATGTTCTCCATTTGTGTACAATGAGTCAAAATGCAATCTGTGAAAAATTAAAAAATAAATAAATTATTTAAAAAAAGAAGTTACTTATGTCACAGAGACAAAATTCAAAGAGAAATAACTCCTTTGTCTGCCTACCTGGAGAGTAAGCAATGATAACCAGTTCAAAATGATTTGAACATTTTCAGTGAACAGACCTCTTCATACACCCATCTAAACTCTTTCAGCAGCGTTTCCAAGTAGACAAATTTTATTTCCTCATTCATATAGGCACTTAGTATGTTCAGAGTACCATCTGCCTGTCTAAGGAACCTCACTTTTCTGCTTTCCCAGGACTGCCTTTTGCAGGGCTCAGTTTGTCTATCTTACAACTGGCATGTAGTGAGTAGATGCTAGGTGTACTCTAATCATCTTGAAATGCATTGAGTAGTCCTTCAACAAGAAAGAATTATCTGGTGCATAATGTCAATATTCCCATGGTTGAGAAACTGCTCTATTCCTTTACTTCTCAATTTGCTATCAGAGGACATAGTGCCCTATTTTAGAGCCTCAGGGCAAATATCTTCCTAGAGCATTAAGTTTTTTCGAAGGTTTTGGGATCCTTTTTAAAGTATTAAAATAAACAGTGGTATATGATGATCTAGAATATAAAGTATTTTAAGATTCCACTTTTGTGAGAAATTTTATAAATAATAGTTTTTATGACTATTAGTATTAATGAGAATTAGAAATATTATGGTATGCAGTTAATAAGAAGTGTTTTTATTATGGTAGAATATATATAACAACATTTGCCAAATCATTTTTAAGTGTATAGTTCAGTGGCAGTAAATGCATTTACATTGTTGTGCACACATCACTACCCCCTATCTCCAGAACATTTTCATCTTCCAAACTAAAACTTCTATTGAATATTAACTGCCTTATTCACTCCTTCCTCCAGTTCCTGGAAATCACCTCTTTTAGTCAGCTTTTTCAGTGCTGTGACCAAAAGACCTAACAATAGAAGAGGAAGAGTTTATTTGGGGCACATGGTTTTAGAGGTTTCAGTCCTCTAAACCTCCCCCCATAAACCTCTAAAATCTCTAGAGTCAGCCATCTATGGGCCCAAGATGAGGCAAAAATCATGGTGGAAGGGTGTGACTCAAGACATGACAATCAGGAAGGAGAGAGAGAAAGAAAGAAAGCACATGCTCTGCTCACCAGTGACTAAATCCCAAAGGCATGCCCCCCCCCAAGCCATACCCTATCCACCTACAGTTATCACGCAGGTAATCCATTCAAGTGGATTAATACACTGATTAGATTCAGGCTCTCAAAATCTAATTGGTTCATCTCTGAACATTCTTGCATTTTCTTACACATGAGCTTTTTGGGGACAACTCACATGTAAAACATAACATAACCATTATGCTTTCTGTCTCTGAATTTGATCATACTTATCACATACGAGTGGAATCAAACAATATATTCTTTCTGTGATGGAGTTATTTTGTTAGCATGATATTTTCAAGTTTTATCCATATTAAAGCATTGTCAGAATTCCCCTCCTTTTAAAAGGTGAATAATATTCCATTGCATAAATACACCACATCTTTTTATTCATTCATCTACTGATGAACACTTGTTTTGCTTTTATGTTTTAGTTATTGTGAATAACGTGGCTATGAACGGGAGTGTTCAAATACTCTTTTGAGTACCTATTTCCAGTTCTCTCTCCATTATGTTCTCAAGTGGAATTGTTGGATCAGCTGGTAGTTCTGTCTTTAATTTTTTGAGAAACCACCATACTGTTTTTCACAGCAACTGTACCATTTTATAATCCCACCTATAATACACAACAGTTCCAATTTCTCTCTATCCTTACTAAAACTTGCTGGATTTTGTTTGTTTTTATATTGTTAATAGTCATCCTAATGGATGTAACTCTTTATGCTTTTAATTTCTTAATGATTTTGTGAACTTGATCATCTTTATTTGTTTACTGACCATTGTTGTATCTTCTTTAGAGAACTATCTGTTCAAATCATTTTCCTATTTTAAAAAATGGGTTGTTTGGAGTCTTTTGGTAGTGGTTGTTTTTGAGTTGTAATAATACAACTCTTGAAGTAAGGTGTCTGCTTTGGCTTTCTGGGTCTCTCCCCAAAGTGTTGAGCCTAACATTTTACATTTCAGACTGGGGATTAAACCCAGGGATGCTTTGCTGATGCACTATATCCATATCCCTTATTTATTTATTTATTTTTTATTTTGAGATAGGGTCTTACTAAATTACTAAGGCTGTCCTCAACTTGCAATCCTCTTGCCTCAACCTCCTGAGTCGCAGGGGTTAACAGGGATAACAAGCATGCACGACTGCACCTGGCTGGACTCACTCTTTTCTGTAATCCAAAGACTTGGGGAATCAAGGTCCTAGGATCTTGCTTTCAGCTCTTAGTCATCTGGTAATGAATTTATCACTAAAAATGTAATGGAGATAAGGTACTAAGAAATAACTTCCCAATCCATAATTACATTTCAAAGGCTTAGTTCCTAAAAAATATAATGCCTTAACTCCCAGAAATTTGTTCCAGTGTTGTAACTTTGGGTACCTCGGGAAATTAACTTTGAGTAGGACAATTTTCGGTTTTCTCACTTCCATGCTATTTAGGCAGTCCTATACTTACTTTCATTTATTTTATTTTTACATATTACATGTCTCCTTTTCAGCTCTTTGCTCTTATACACAATAGATGAAAAACTGATAACACCCACATTTGTGTTGAATTCATCAGAATGAGTTTGGGAACCTGTTTCTACTTAATTTTCTTTGCCTAATTTTCTTTACTAACAGATAAAGAATTTGCTTATGGCATTTTTCTATCTATTTGAATTTGTACATAAAAACTGAGGTTGTGTATGAAAACTGTGTTTTCATACTTCAGAAACCTATTGTCACTAAAATATATTGGAGTTCTGTGCCTGGGCAATCAGAGCTGCCATGCTTTTTAAAGGCACATGTATCTGCCTCATTGACATATATGATCATGGTAAGGCATATATTTTCACAATAGGGTTAATCATAGCTTTCTATAGTCTTTATTATGTGTAAAGCACTATTGGAACACACATACATCATTATCAAATACCTTAGACCCCATTTCCAGAGTTTTCATAGTCTTCTTTCCATCGTAGGGTCTGTTCTTCCAAAGTCATTACTGTGCATACTTCAGGCCTAAAGTGTGGCTGTTTTGGGGGGTGTGGATGGATCTTTATTCCTCAGATTAAAGTGTCCAGTCATGTGCATATTCAAGATAGGATGGATAGGATAGTAAATTATGGAACAAGGACAGGAAGGAGAAGGAAACAAGATCTGGATTCCCTTATACTAACAAATTTTATGTGAAGAGTTCTAAGGAGTTCAGGAATCTTGCAAACCTCGACTTACAAGTTCTTTTGAAGGCATATTTATTAAATTAGGAAGACAATTTATTTATTTAATGGTTTATTAGAATTTTTGAATATATGGCATATTATCCTCCATTTGTACTCTTCTCTCATTTTCCCACATTGCTAGGAGTAGGCCTATTTAAGATTATAGATACATAGGTGTAGTCAGAAGATCTACAAATGTTACCAGTGAGGTAGGGTGATAGTGTTTGGTTTTAAGTGAAGGAAGGACACATACCTAACTGAGAATAAATCATCATTGCTTTTCAGAGATACATCTGGACAATTCCAGTAAAATGAGTGAATTAGCACTTAAACTCTTGAACCAGACACTCTGAGTTTTAATTTTTACTGTATAATAGGCAAGATATATAACCTTCAGCAAGTCAGTTAACCTCTATGCGTTTTGGGTTTTCTCATTTGTAAAATGACAGCACTTTTATTTATTTTATACCACATTAAAGTGCATGTTTTAGTCAACTATTTCATTGCTGTGACTAAGTGATCTGACCAGAAAAAATTTAAAGGAGGAAAAGTTTATTTGGGGTCTCGTGGTTTCAGAGGTCTTAGTCCATAGAAGTCCGGCTCCATTTCTCGGGGCTTCAGGTGAGACTAAACATCACAGTGGAAGAGTGTGGCAGAGGAAAACAACAGCTCACATTGTGATCAGGAAGCAGAGAGAGAGAGAGAGAGAGAGAGAGAGAGAGAGAGAGAGAGACTACACTCTCCAACTGCAAAATATATGCCCATAGCCACGCCCCAATTCCCACTTCCTCCATTTATACCTTACCACTTCAATTAATCCCATCAGGGATTAATTCCCTAATTGGGTTAAGACTCTTACAACCCAATAATTTCTCCTCTGACCCTTCCTGTATTTTCTTACATCCAAACCATAATAGTACTAAAATAGTGTCTGATAAGTTCTGTGTGCCATGTGTTACCTTTGTTATTATTTTCTTTTAAGCTGGATGTGGAATACCAATATCCAAGAGCATCCCAATATATTTGGCACTTTTTCCAGTCCCCAGGATAATATGGTCACCCCAGAGAACAATCAGAGTGAAAAAAGGCATTCATGAAATGGGCTTCCCTGTAGGGTGGGAGGAAGATAATTGGGTTAAGTTGTGTTTGTTACTTGCCTCTGAGTGTAAAAGGCCTGAGCAGTGATCTCTTTAGGACAAGTTATTGTGGTTGGTATCCCCTGGACAGTTTGTGGTGGTTAATGGGTATGTTAGCTCTCATCATTGTGACTTTAATACCTGAAAAGAATAATGTAGAAGAAAAAGTTTATTTTGGCTTACAGTTTCAGACATCTCAGTTCATGATTGCCAGACTCCATTGCTATGGGTCCAAGGTGAGCCAGAACATCATGGCAGAAGGGTGTGTCAGTGAAACCTGCTCAGTTCTCAGCAGCTTGGAAGTAAAAAGAGAGAGAGACAGAGAGAGAACAAGGATCTAGGGACAAACTGTCTTTAAGATTGAGCCACATCAATGTTCATAGCAGCGCAATTCACAATAGCTAGATTGTGGAACGAACCTAGATGCCCTTCAATTGACGAATGGATAAAGAAACTGTGGTATATATACACAATGGAATGTTACTCAGCCATGAAGAAGAATTAGGTTAT
Source organism: Sciurus vulgaris (assembly GCF_902686455.1). Taxonomy (NCBI): domain Eukaryota; kingdom Metazoa; phylum Chordata; class Mammalia; order Rodentia; family Sciuridae; genus Sciurus; species Sciurus vulgaris. Next base: position 46,534,915 of record NC_136471.1, on the reverse strand, counting down.
GGCATTTGCTGAATGTTTTCTCTGATAAGTGCATGGCAATATATAATGAGGGGAGGTGGGGGGAAGAGAAGAATGAAGGAACTTTGGATGGTGTAGAGGAAAAAGGGGTGGGAGGTGGTGAGGATGGAAAAACAGTAGAATGAGACACACATCATTACCGTATGTACATGTATGATTACATGAATGGTGTGAATCTACATTGTATACAACCATAGAAATGAAAAGTTGTACGGCATTTGTGTACAATGAATCAAAATGCAGTCTGTAAAAATAAAAAAGATTTTAATAAAAACGTAAATAGGTTATTCCAAAATTGATGTGAAATTAAAATATATATGTTAAAATTAAAAAAAAAGAGTGTGCCCCCAGAGACATACTTTCTTTAATCACACTCCACCTCCTTGCGGTTACCACCCAGCAGTCCATTCATCAGCCCAATCCAGGAAATGATTTAATCCACTGTCCACTAATTAGGTTACGACTCTCATAATCTGATCATTTCACCTCTGAACATTTCTACTTTTTTAGGTTTTGGGGGACCTCTCATATCCAAACCATAACAATGGGCATCTGGTTGGAGGGCTGAGTGGCCACCTGCCCTAGCACAGGCTGAATGAAGACTATGAAATAGACAGCAATGATTCTCTGTTCCTAAAATTATTTCCCATTGACCTGGTCATCATCATCTTTTTTTTTTTCACACTGGGGATTGAAACCATGGGGGATTAACCACTGAGCCACATCCCCAGCCTTATGTATGTATGTATGTATGTATGTTTATATGTATGTATATAGAGACAGGGTCTTGCTAAGTTGCTTAGGGCCTTGCTAAGCTGCTGCAGCTGACTTTGAACTTATGAGCTTCCTGCCTCAGCCTCCCAAGGCATTGGGATTACAGGTGTGCACCACTGTGTCTATCCTATCATCTTCTGAATTGACTTGACAGAGGCTACAGTGGTAGCTACATATTGAAATAATGTGCCACTCAGGCCACATAGTTCCTAAGATCCAGAGATACTAAGCAGTAATTACTTCAACTAGAGAAAACTTCTTCCCAGGTAGCTGTCATACCTGAAATTGCAGACTATCAGCTCAACCAGCTGAGACTGGAAGGATTTATGGTCACCTATGGAAACACTAATGTTTTCTAGAAATATTCTGTAGCTGGGTGTAGGGTGCACACCTGTAATAACAGTGACACGGAAGGCTGAGTCAGGAGAATTGCAAGTTGAAGGCCATTCTCAGCAACTTACTGAGATCCTGTGTCAAAATAAAAATTAAAAGGTCTGGAGATGAACCTATGTGGTAAAGTGCCCCTGTGTTCCATCCTCAGTTCAAAAATAAACAAAAACAAAAACAAAGACAAAAAAAAGGGAAAAAAAAGAAAAAGAAATGTTCTCTAAAGTTTGAGATTCTTTAGGAGGAGTTTCTCACATTCAGTCTCCAGTCCTTTCTTGGGCCTGGGTACCTTGTTGCCAGGGAACTACTTTGATTTGAGAATGAATTCCAAAATGTGATAATCACCTGTGAAAACAAATGGGGCAAAGATGAACTAAGTGACAGTTGAAATGTGTTTACCCTGTCTGAAGTCCTTGTTTTGGGTGACAGAAGGTGCATATAATGTCACATAGTCTGTCAGATTGTGGATAGGAACATTAACCTTAAAGGGATCTTGTAATGAGAAGAAAGATAATTAGGATTTGGGAAAGTGGCCAGTGGGTGAGAAAGGAAATACATGGAAGCAAGTAATATGGTTTTCCACAGGGAGGGGGACACTGGAAATGTGGCTTTTTAAATGCAAAGTTTGAGACTTTAATCATAATAACAAGATAAGCTATTATGTATGCGGTTTCCATGTGTTACATCTCATTCCATTCCCACAACTTGAATCGGGTATTAATGTTATCCGCAGTTTACAGATGGGATATTGGAGTCCTAAAGAGGTAAGTAACTAACCTGAGGTCACATAGCTATTGGGTGTAGAATTGGGAATGACACTCAAGTCAGTACCATTTAAGCCTTACAACAGTATTATGACATAGCTCCTATTCATTTATTTATTTTGGTACTGGGGATTGAACTTGGAACTGCTTAAACACTGAGCTACATCCCCTGCTCTTTTTTAATATTTTATTTAGATGCAGGGTCTCACTGAGTTGCTTATGGCCTCACTAAGTTGCTGAGGCTGGTTTTGAACTCACAATTCTCCTGCCTCAGCCTCCCAAGCCCCTGGGATTACAGGTGTGCACCACCGTGCCCCTCAATAGCTGTTCTTATTATCATAGAGTTACGTATAAGAAAACCAAGACATATAGAAGTTGAAAAGTTTGCCCATAATAATTAACAGCAATTCAGTGCTATTATCAGCTGCAGCATAAACACAAGTAAAAAATGTGAGGCAAAAAGGAAAAATTATGAAGCAGAAATATTATCAAATTGAAGATGAGGAGTGAATCATTGAGGGACCAGGTATAAGTCACAACTATCAAGGAAAGATGGTGGTAGATGTGTTTGATAAGACCATAGTTAGGTTCTTAATTTAACTTTTTAAAATTTTTGAATGAACTCTGTTGTCCAACTGGGTTTTAGGATGGATTCTCATACTGCATAGTACCTTCTGAAGGAGTCGATTGGATGGTTAACAAATATCAGCTATCTATTCATCCATAAATTTGGGGGGTGCCAGGGATTGAACCCAGTGGTGTATAACCCCAGAGCCACATTTCCAGCACTTTTTCTATATTTTATTTAGAGACAGGATGTCTCTAAGTTGCTTATGGCCTCACTAAACTGCTAAGGCTGTCTTTGAACTTGTGATTCTCCTACCTCAGCCTCCCAAGTTTTTGGGATTACTGGTGTGCCTCACCCTGTCTAGCCATATGTAAATTTTATTTTATGGCTTTTTCTATAACCTTGAAATAAAATGACAGTCAGTAAGAGTTCATCAGACATTAACCCTGTAAATTCCCTATATGTTATGGGTACAATTACCTCTCCCATCTTATATATGACTGCTTTTACTTTCTGCTTTAGCTTTGATGGAATTCTTATTGTACTTTGAATACTACAAAGTGTTTGGCACATGGTGAGCACTTAATGGATATTTGTTGAATGACGAGAGGTCCCTGATATAAATGAAAGGGATGGGATACTAGGTACAGGGATAGGAATTTACCTTATCGGAAGGAAAGACAGTTCTTTTATAACAAGAGGAAAGGAAGATAGCAAAATAGCAAACAGGTACCATGTGCTAGGTATCACTCTAAGCACTTTTACATGTTAATGTTAATTTTATGACTCTAGTAAATAGGTGCTCCTATTTATACAAAACTTATAGAAAACAATAAACACAGAAAAGCAGTATGATTTGACAGAATTCTCACTAGTACTAAGTAGTAGACCTGCCTCCTCACTCAAAGGACATACTCAGGTATAAGTGGATTTTGTGTTTGTATTGACGGTGAGGTGGGCATTTATGTCCAGTGGTTTGAATTTTTTTGTAGGAGGAGAGAGGATGAAGTCAAGAGGGAAGGAGGAGGATGGAGTCAAGGAGTGGATGTTTGAGAATAATGGAGAAAATGTGAAATTGTCTGTGGAGAGTGGGAAATTGAATTGATCAAACACATGTATTATGATTGCAGGTGGTGTTGAGAACATGTATGAAGAGTATAGTCAGAAACACATATAGACTCTGGCTTCTTTTTATGTAGCTTTGTGTAGTAATTTTTGAACAATTGATGCAGGTCTTTTGAATTAGGCAATAGCATTCATCCATCAGATGGATGGAATAATAGAGAGACAAGGGAGTTTAGGGAATTGGTAAAAATTATTGAAAGGTTGGATGGAGAGATCTAATCTGAATAAAGGGCAAGATAAAGAAAAGCTAGTTGATGGATTGGAAGTAAGAAAGAAAGTGAACAGTCTGGAGGTTTTAACCAAGTTCAAGAATAGTTATAATGGAAGTACTTGAAAATGCAAAGTGGAAAGAGAAGAGGTTATGGACAGAAAGCAGGATGCAGGAATTAGTGATATGGAAGGTGAAGCAGATTCAAGAATATTAGGGATGAGTGGTTAAGATTAGGTACAAGGAAAGGTCATTGGAAATCAGGACATCAAGGAAGTAAGAACCCACAAATTTGGAAGAGCAATCTCTATGGAAATTGATGTCACCTAGAATGATGACAGGGCTTGGATTAGGGAGGAAGATGCAAATGTCTGATATATAAAGGAATTGTTGACAGCTGCAGAAAGAGCGAAAGAGGCTGATGTAGCCAGATGACATAAGCCAAAAGAAAGTGTACAAGAGTAAAGAAATGGCAATGGGGATCAATAATGATGCCTAGCTACCTTTCTGTCTCTGAGGTACTTGAGGTGTGAAGAAAATATTCAGCCACCACTTGAGAGTGCTTCAAGTAAAACAGTGTCCATATTCCATAATTTATTTCAATTCTCACATAGCTAACATTTTTCTTCCTTGTTCTTCCCTCCCCTGTTTATTTTCATACGTTGATTTGTGTGTGTGCATTAGATGAGACTAAAATAATAACTGTTCATTTTTATACAATAATTTTGTTCTCTGCACTTGCAGTAATCCTTTTTAAATAAAGTCTCTCCTTACTAAGTACAAATTTGTGTTTTCTTTGACAGTATAAACCTGAGAGTATGAAAGGATGGCACCTACACTGGGCAATTGGGAGTGGAATCAGGTTTGACTCAAACAGGTACCCTTCATCTCACTTCCTGAGACACCAAGTGCCCATTGATCATTTTTAGGAAAATTCTAGTTCAAATGACAGACCCTCACCTTGTTATGAAAGTGTCTTTTCAGAAGCTAACAGTTCTCATTGGAACTCCAGATAGGGCAGGTTTAGATGAAGAAAGTTCTCAAGAATAATCCTCTTTAAAGGGCCTGAAGGTCTCACAGCTATCCTGCACCAGCTTGGAGATGTCAGAGAAATTTAGTAAAAGTTCTTAATGGTAAAAAGAAGTGGGCCTGCTGTGTATTGCACACAAAGCAGGACCTTGAGGGGCCCAGTCAGCTGCTGCCCTCATTGCAACTGTGAGGAGCTGCAGTATTTCCTGGCTCAGGGGTTGGAAGTGAAAATCCTCTTATCATTGGAAAAGCTGTCTTGATTCCTTTCCAGCATGATAGATCAGAGGGAGAAGGAGAGGAGAGAAGAGGAGAGGAGAGAAAAAGAGGGAGGGGAAGGAGAGAGAAAAGAGTTACAAGCCATTTTAAGCAATAGACCTGCTGTTTAGTCTTTTTTCACATTGTACAATCAAAAGATCTTAAATTATAGTTCAATCTCATCTTCAGTTTAGTTCTTATTTGTGCTTTTCTGGCAAAATTGGTTTTGGAAATTTGGTCAGAATAGTAACAGTCTTGTCTGGGAAACTGAGAGAAGCGTCACTGTGCTAAACCCAGGATAAGCAGGGAACCAGGACACTAGTTGGCCATTAGGTCTTTTGCCTTCTCCCAGGATATTTCTCTGAAAAGGGTTTTGGGTAGAATTCAGAAGCAGGACATTTTTACACAGTCATTTTGAAACATGATATCAAGAGAACCCTGTGAAACTATTAAAATGCTGTTTATTTGTAACTATGAATAATGCACATGAGAGACATCATTGACTCCTGAAGTAGCCCAACGTGTACCCCATGCTGAAATACTGTAACTGTACTGGAATGCAGTGTGGTACTGGAATTATAACTTTGTGACTTAATAAATAATAATGTTTAAGCCAGTTATAGGTCCTATGCTGAGTAAAAGTCCTGTGTCTAACACTTACTAGCCATGTAACCTCAGGAAGGATTTATGATATGAAATAAATTTCTATTTCTTCTGTAAAATAGAAATGATATTAATAGTGCTATGGGCATATTATTTAGCATAGTAATCTAGTAAATGTTTAGTCAATATCAGCTGTTATCACTACTTTATTCAATCATTTTAGCAATTTTATAAGTACATATTAACTAAACATCAGTAAAAACAATAAAGTGTTTTTTAAAGCTGTTAGAATTGCATTACCCTCTAGTCCTGCTTTTAACAGAATCAATGTAAAGTGAGGTGCAGTGGCCCATGCCTGTAATCCCATCAACTTGGGGGGTTGAGGCAGGTGAATCACAAATTCAAGGCCAGCCTCAGCAATTTAGTGAGGCCCTGTCTCAAAATAAAAAATAAAAAGGCTGGGGATGTAGCTAAGTGGCAGAGCAATGCTGGATTCTATCTCCAGTACTACACACACACACACACACACACACACACACACACACACAAATTAATATAGATGAAGGTACTGATATAATATTTGTACTTAGTAATGGTTTAGCAAGTACTGTTCAGTCTGGAACTGAAAAGAAAGGAGCATGTTGTAGTTCACCTGTTTTTCCCATAACACTATCAGATATCTGATTAAATGTTTGTATAATTAGGAATCCTACAAAAATAGATGTATTCATCTTCTAGCTTTTCTGATGGATATCTGTAAATTTTATTATCAGGCAGTTAAAGTTGTCATTAAAAGTAAATTGTAAGTCTGGAGGAGTACTAGAAAAATTAGAAAAGACTATTCAGACAGCAAATGACTTCACCAGATACTCGGCTCAGTATGATCAATGGCCCCTTTAGAGTTGAGCACGTGTGATAACGGTGGGACTATGTTTCAATATGGAATGACTGGAAGATGTGCCTGCTCCCCACCAAGTCCCTGATCCCCACCTAATCTCCACCTCATCCACAATTCTACTTTCCACATTACTTAATAACTAAAAAGTAAAAACCCAAACCAAAAGAGTCACATTTTGGGGGGGTGGGTTGTCAGAATGATTGATTCAGAAAGGGAGCATCACAATTTTACTTCCCACTGGTCAAGGAATGGGGGAGATGACAGCCAAATTATGCAGTCAGTCTTCAGTATCCTTCCCCTCACCTCTACCACAGGATGTTTTTAAGGCTTTTGGATTGAATTCAGAAGCAAGATACCTCCTAGTTACCTATTCAAGGCCTTCATCCCTGAGGATTTCCCAGACTTTGCCCAGTGCTACTCCTTCTGTGTTGCCCTCTTTGAAAGTACCTTGGATTCTACCTTTGTTTTTCATCCTTCCTACTCCTCAATGAAACAGTACTCTCCTATACCTGGATGATATGACACAGTATTGCATATGGTGTTGGTAACTTTTTAAACATTTACTTTTGTTTTTAAAATAAGATTATCAGCTGGGCATGGTGGTACATGCCTGAAATCCCTGTGACTTGGTGGTTGAAGCAGGAAGATCTCGAGTTCAGAGCTAACCTCAGCAATTTAGCAATGCCCTAAGCAATTTAGCAAGAGCCAATTTCAAAGTAAAATGTAAAAAGTACTTGGGATGTGGCCCAACGGTTAAGCACCCCTGGCTTCAATCCCTGGTACCTAAATAAATAAATAAGTAAATAAGTAAATAAATGAAGATTATCATTTTGTAGGCATTTTGGAAAGAAAGAAATAGATGATAGGTAATGAAAATAGATAGTGTATGGCATGAGCCTGCTTGAGGAGACAGGAAAGGTGTGCTTAGGGAAAGGACATTTTGAGTAGACACCTGAAGGATAAATCATTAAGGATTATTTGAATGAATAGGTATAAGGGTAAAGGGCATTCCAGACAGAGGTGAGAAGCTTGATGCTGATAAGGAACTCAAAGAAAGTCAATACAAATGGGAGAAACAGATGAGGGTGAGGAAGTGGACAGGGTCCACATGATTGGGGCTTTGTAGGCCATGATAAGAATTTTGGACTTTAAAGTAGTGAGAAGACACTGAAAGTTTTTTTGGTACTGAACCTAAGGGTGCTTCCCAACTGAGCTTCATTCCCAGCCCTTTTTTATATTTTATTTAGAGGTAGGATCTTGCTATGTTGCTCAGGGCCTCACAAAGTTGCTGAGGCTGACTTTGAACTTGAGATCCTCCTGCCTCAGCCTCCTGAGTCACTGGGATTAAAGGGATGTGTCACTGCACCCCACTCACTAAAAGGCTTTGAGCAGTAGCATCATACTTGATTAGTGTTTTGAATGCAGGACTATATTTTTCTTGGTTTCAGTCTCCTTTTTCCATTTGAATCTGGTCCTTTTGTATAGAGGCAATATAGAGATGGTATATTAATTAAGGGCACTCAAAAGTAACAGCTGTTTGATTCTGGAACTGTGTCTCTTTCAGTTTCCTGGGTTTCCCTTTTGGGAGCATGCCTCTACCCTTTTAAAAATCATTCTTCTTGGGGAAGGTGAAACACCACATATCCTGAATGAAATAATAAATGCTTTTCGATCAAACCTTCATCCTGTGGACCAAGCGATATCTTCTGAATTGCTAAAATGAACCCAAATATTCCTCAGCTTGAACAGGTGGCCATAGGATTTCCACCTAAATCCAATGTTAAGAACACTCAATATCAATACTACTGCTTTTGTCTTCAGAGCTGAATAATACATCAATATCGGTAATTGAATGATTTACTGTTCTTTAGGGTGGCTACATTTCATGGAGGCAGCCTTAATGGAATTAATTGTAGGCTAATTAAAGTGCTCCCTGCTTCTGTCTCAAGTTCCCCCTTGGGCATTGGATGCAGTGAGTTGTGCAAGTTGCAAAAAACTGTAAATTATTGCTTGGCTTAAAGAAAAATGGATTGCTTTTCTAATACTTATTGAACACTTAAAACAGATGTTTAAATCTCTACAAGTTTTAGATAATTAAAATTATAAATCTGTGCTCTTTGAACAGGAACATGAGTAGGGATCAGAGGTATAAATAGTACCATGCCGAGGCGATTCATCTTGTGGCTTCAGGTTTATTACTATAACAAGGATTGTCCCCAGGCAAAATAGCAAATCAGAGAAGTTTGTCTTTGATGCCTCTTCCCTTCTCAGTATTGTACATCTGACTTGTCCACAGCTGTCCATGACTTCCTACTGCAGGACCCATCCAATGCTGGCCCTTCCCTTTGACATCAGAGGTTTATCTGTACTCTATTGCATTCCCTAAGGGCTTTGCTGAATGTTAGCCAAACAGCTGCAGTAAGAGTAAAACTCCCAAGTCTTAAGGACCTGACAGAGTAGTTGATTTTTCATTCATATAAAGTCCAAACTGCATGTTCCCAATTGGCTGGAGGCTCCCCATCTATGCTGGGTTTATCCTGTGATTGTATCATCCTCAATATATCTGTCCCATAGTTGCCATAATCTTATGCATCAACTGGAAGCAAAAAGGACATGGAGAACCCAGTGTGGTGGCATACTGTAATCCCAGTTCCAGTGACTCGGGAGCCTGAGACAGGAGGATCAGGAGATCAAAGCCAGTCTCAGCAATTTGGCCAGGATCTAAGCAACTCAGTGAGACCCTGTCTCTAAATAAAATATGAAAACGAACTGGGGACGTGGCTCAGTGGTTAAGTACTCCTGGGTTCAATCTCCAGTACCAAAAAAGGGCAGGGAGAATGATGTGTGTGAGGGTTTTATGAGCCAGGACTGGCTGCATAGCTTATTTTCACAGTCCATTGCCACACGTTTTGCCAAGGGAAGATGAGGAATATATTCTGGGGCACAACTTAATTCTGCTGTTTCTTTGTTGATTTTTCTGTCTGGAGGATACGTCCATTATTGAAAACGGGGGACTCAAGTCCTCTATTATTATTGTTTTGAATTTTCCCTCTCCCTAGGTCTATTAATATTTGCTTTACATACATGGCTGCTCCAATATTGGGTGCATATGTATTTGAAATGTAATCTCCTGCTGCCTAGGCTATAAAATAACCTTCCTTGATCTCTTTTTACTGCTTTTGATTTAAAGTCTACTCTATCTGATGTAAGCATGACTTTCTTGCCATGGATCCCATTTGCATGGAATATCTTTTTTCAATCCCTTCACTTGTAGTATACATGTATTCTTTTTAAAAAAATATTTTAGTTGACAATGGACCTTTCTTTATTTATTTATATGTGGTGCTGAGAATCAAACCCAGTGCCTCACACATGCTAGGCAAGTGCTCTACACTGAACTACAACCCCAGCCCAGTATACATGTATTCTTACAGGTGAGGTGAGGTTCTTGCTTTTATTTTTTTAAAAAAAATCCATTCAGCCTGTCTGTGTTTTGTAATTGAAGAATTTAATCTGTTTTTATTGAAGGTAATTATGTATAAGTAAGGTCTTACTACTGCTATTTTGTAACTTGTTCTCTAGTTTTATTATAGTTTCTTTTCTCTCTTACATTCTACCTTAGTGGATGATCATATACTCTATTAGTATGTTTTGATTTCTTGCTTATAGATTTTTTTGCAGTTACCATAAGGATTATAATACACATTTTGATTATAAGAAGTTATTTTGATATGATAGCAACTTAACATGATTGTAATGGTAAGAACAGAAATAAAAAGAAAATAAACTAATAAAAACCTCTACATTTGCAGTTCATTTCTTCCCACAGTATTAATTTTTGATATCCTAGTTTACATCTTTCTATATTGCCTATCTGTTAACATAACAATGTAGTTATCATTCGTTTAAATTGTTCTTTTCAGACTTCATAGTAAAGATATGAATAGTTTACTCACCATGCTTACAATATTAGAATATTCTGGATTTGTTTGTATAATTTATCAGTGAGTTCTATACCTTCCCATGATTTCTTCTTACTCATTAACATTTCTTTCTTGCAGTTTGAAGAACTCCCTTTGGCATTTCTCATAGGACTGGCCTAGTGGAGATAATCCACTTAGCTTTTATTTGTTTGGGACTCTATTTCTTCTTTATTTCTCAAATAAAATTTTCTTGGATACTGCACTCATGATGGGCAAGTTTTTTTTTTTTTTTTTTTCCTTCAATACTGTGAAAATTTCATGCCACTCTCTTCTGGCTTGTAAGGTTACTTCTAACAATTCCACTGTCTGGTGAATTGGGGCACCTCTATATTTGTTTTTTCTTTTCTCTTACAGACTTGAGAACATTATATTTCACCTTTTGGAGATTGATTAGGGGATTTCTTGGGGTAGACTTGTTTGTGTTAAATGTGACTGGTGGTCTTTGACTTTCTTATCTCTGGATATTTGTATCCTTTCATAAGTTTGGAAGTTTCCTATTAATATTTTCTTGAATAAGTTTTCTACCCCTTTGGAATTCTCAAGCCCTCCTGAACCCCCAATAACCTGAATATTTGCTCTTTTAATATCAACACAAAGTTCCTGTAGACTTTCTTCATTCCCACTCATGTTTTTCCTTTTTTCCCCTCCTCTGAACATGTATTTTCAGATAGCAGTCTTTGAGCCCCATCAGTTCCCACTATTGCTACCTTCTATCTCATTTTTACTTTTACTAAGTGTATTGTTTAGCTGAGGAATTTTTTTTTCAATGCTTCTGTCTCTTTGTTAAGTTTCTCTGTTAGCATATTGAACCATTCCTTTTTTTCTTCAAGCTCACGGAGTTTCCTTAAAACAGCTATTTTAAATTTTGTGCCTAAGTAATCCCCCATACTGATCACCACCTGGTCACTTTGTGGAACCTTATTTTGAGTACTAGGTGAGGTTATGTTTTCCTGAAAACTCTTGTTACTTGTTGGAATGCAACATTGTCTGTGCATTGAAGGATCAGATATTTATTCCAGTCTTCTTAATCTGGCTCGTTTGTGCCTGTCTTTTCAGAAATTCTAAGTAGGCTGCTTATTTTCACTGATACTGTAACCACTTCTGCTATTTCAGCACTGGATGGCGCCCTGGTCCAGGTTAGGTGGGAGTTGGCCGTGGGGTGTTATCTCTGTTTCAGCAGTAGAGGGCGATCCAAGCACAGGTTTGGCCGAAATCCTAGGTGCGCTGTGGAGAATGAACCGGGGGAGTACTCAGAAAGAAAAATCTGTGCCTACAAGACTCCCCAGGGCCAAGGAAGGCCTATACTCCTCACCTGCAGTCAATAGCCTGTGGTCAGTCACTGCTAATTCTGCTTGGCTGTGGGCAGAACCACTGTGGATGTGTAAGATTCAGGCTCATAATCCATGCCAGAGAGCACCACCATTGCCAGGCTGTCACATCCTGAGCCCACTGTCCATCACAACCAGCATAGCACTGAGGAAGGGCCAAGACTCACACTTCTCTGGGCTGCCTATCGTTGAGGTAAACTCATGGCCCAAGACTGCTGCATCCATTGCCAGGTGATACTATCTGGAATAGAAGTCCAATAAATCAGGACCATGCATCTTCTGTTACTAGAGCTGTTCCAGAGGCTGTTCCATTTGCAAGCAGGCTGGGGGATGGGGGCCATTATGGCTTTCCAGTGTTAGATTCCACAAGCCTTGTACTAAGTTCCAGAACAAAGTCCCATGCATACTACCCTGTCCTACCCCCACTGAATGGGGTCTTACACCATGCTGTACTGCCCAGGTTGGGGTAGTATTGGTGAAAGCAGACCTTTAGCCACCTATGCTGACATGAAACTTTGTTTCACCTGAGTCTCATAGTCAAAGATCCTGCACAGTTGCAGGGGGCACAGGCACCATTCTGGAGCTGGTGGTGATGCAGGCCAAAACATGAGTCTGTATCATGGGGACACATGTATCTACCTGGTGCTGGGGCTGTTCTGGAATCCAGACGTGAGTACCAGTGTGACTGCAGCTATATTGTCTGAAGTTGGGGAATGGGTGGTGGAGACAGTCCCTCGGCCTCCAAGGTTGACACTAAGCTCAATCACATCTGAATCTTAGTAGCCATAGGGAACTGCATGTCTTAGTAGGAGGGCATGTGTTCCCCATGCCCACTCTAAAGCTGAATTCAATACATGCCAAAACTCTAGTCTGTGTGCCCAGTGGCACACAGTTTTCTGCCTGATGCTGGGGCCAGTCTAGAGGTCCCATCTGTGAGATCTGTCCTCCTCAAGGAGACTTCAGTTTCTAACTTGTGGTGGATCTCACTGCTTCAGGTCCAGCACTGGGCTTCAATACAAAGCACTGTGCAAACTTTCCTGCCCTGCTCCCCAGTGAGCAGGTGGAGTCTTGCTCTGTGCTCTGCTGACAGATGTTGGAAGAGGGGTGGTAGAAACTGTCCCTTTGCCAACTATCTAGTTCAGTTCCAGTGACTCTCAGTCTGTGGATACTGGCCTGGTGGTAGGAGTCATGGGGTTCTGTCTGGCACTTGGTTTCACTGTGGTGGGCCTGGTACTGTCTCAAGTCTGGACTTAATTTAATCTCCTTTCCTTCCTCAAGAGGAGGAGGCATTTGTCTCCATTCTGTGCTACTTGGGGTTTCAGGAGGGGCTACATAGGCAACTTCTTCCTGCTTGCCTTCTTTAATGTATCTGGAAATATACTCTAGTTGTGATACCAGGATGGAGAGGAAATGGGTTTGATGGACTACTAGTTGGTTTCTGCTACTCTTGGTGACTAAAGGAAATCCCATGAACAAATTTTTACCAAGGGATTAGTGGTTTGCTCCTTCCTTGGTATTTTTATTTCAAATGAGATGTTCTGGAAAATAAAAGATATAGTTGGAAAACTAGTTGGTAGAGTAAATAGGTGATCACTTTTATTTTGTTGTGTTTTAGTGACATGCCAAATGTCACCTGTCCAAATTTCTCAAAATCCTTGATATGACAGAATGAACACATTTGATATCATGTGGAATACTCTTGCTTTATGCTGTCTCACTCTTTTTCTCTGTGTCACACACATACACAATGATGATGGTGATTCGAATTGAAAAAATAATGAGACCCTTTTCTTGGGGCATTTCCCCCTTGAATTCAATTAGGATTTCTGCTGCGGACTGCTGTGATTATGAATCGAGCATTGTTTGCCACTGAAGTAGTTGATTGAATGTTCACTCATTAAGTTATTAATCTATTCTAATAAGGAATTGGTGGCTTAAGTTGTTTATAAATCCAAGAATCTTCTAATATGTTATATTCTCTAGGTAGTATGAAAATAGAATAAGTGCCTCTAAGAAATAACATTTTTATATGATGAATTGGTATCAAGGACATTTGAAAATTGTAAACTGACAATACAGAGGATTTTATGTAAGAGTGCTTTTTTCCATTTTTTCATGGACAGTTTTGGAAATTAACAAATATCTTTGTTCCTTCTTTGCTTCTTTATCAATTTATTATGATACCAAGAACTTTAATAAAAATAAAATAAATTTGTAAACTTTCTTCAGGTCTTTATCTTTAACCAGTTGATTTTATTTAAATGGTTTTTAATTTCACTACCCAGAAACTGGTTCTGACCTTTAAACTATCCTTGCTGTGGGCAAAGAATATTTCTTGTCCTGCACCAATGTCATAATGTACAGATGAAGTGATGATTATTACTAAGTCACTTGTGGATTAAAATAAGTTCTTAAAGCTATTGGAGACACATTTTTAGGAGCAAATACTGTAATACTTCTATTGTTGAGCTGTTGGAATTTTAAGAGCTTGACTCACTGCCTTAAGGATGATTTTGAAACTGTTGCCCCATCTTTGATAATGCAGGCTTTATAGCTTCCCAATTAAAAGCCCTCATAGCATGTCAGTTCTATTCTCTTATCTGGCTTCCTCCCCCTTCCACATATTAAAACTTTAGGCTATGACATATTTTAGCCTATTGTGCTATAAATGGTAGTGCTCTTTGAGATCTACATTATCTGAATCTCCAGGTTAAGCTTATTCTAGATAAAACACCAAAGTCTTTTTCTAAAATATGTTTTTAGTTGTAGATGAACAAAATATCTTTATTTTATTTATTTTTATGTTGTGCTGAGGATCAAACCCAGTGCTAGGCAAGCACTCTACCACTGACCTAGTCCTAGCCTCCAAGCACCAAAGTTTATTCCCTCTTACCTCACCTCTGTGCACCAATTCCACTCCCTACTCTGATTTTCAATTTTTTTTTTCAGGCAGCAGCATCTCTCTTCTCTCTTAGTGTCCTGTACTATTAGGAACTTCATAATAGCAATTTTCTAATTCCTGTTCACAGACTACATGTGGTTGCTGGCTTTAAGAAGCTTATGTTCACTGATGGTTAAGATTATGGCTAAATAGAACCTTTGGAATTTTCTATTGTGAAACCACTGGAGTGATATCAATGACATGTCATTTAGAAGTTATGCTGTAATCATTATTTGGGCTCTGGAGTCAAAATGTCTGTGTTCAAATTCAGCTTAGCCAGTTCCCAGTTGGACGACTTTGGACAAGTTTTCTAATTCTTTTGAGTCTCATTCTCCTCCTTTTTTAAAGAAAAATGACAGTGCCTACCTCATGGATCATTGTGTGTATGAAATTGTATAGTAGATAATTAGATAATTTAATACAAAAATTTAAAGTAGTACAGTGCCAGGCACAAAATAAGTACTCCATGAATGTAATCTATTATTGCAGATGGTATATATGAAATTTCTGATCATACTGCCCCTAACAAGGGTACTGAAAGATTATACCATGTTAAAGAGCTAAACATTCATTCCCAATCTCAAAGCTGTCCCTCTGCCCAGTTCAGGGTACAGTGGCTTATTGCCTCTTAGAAATGGCATTTATGACTTTAGAATGGGGAAAGAATAGCAGGGATCACCTCTGGAAACTGCCCAAAATTCTGGCATCTAGGGAATTGATTAAGTTTTCCTTCTAAGGGGCTGAAGTAGACCTAGGTGCATTCCAGGACCTGAGCATTTGACTTGATTTGGGACTGATATGGTTTTGTTCTCAAAGTGACAAGAATTGGGAGTATTATATTTATTAGTGACAAAAATCAAAAGTAAAAAGACAGTGATTCATATTTTGAGTACAAAGGGTGAGAGTGGACTAGAAACAGAAGATGAAAGCAAAGGCTCAGAAGCCAGGCATAATTTGTTTGGAGAAGGGAAGCAGAAGAAGAGGAGCAAGGGTAGAGGCAAGGTGTTAGACTTGAGACTGGAAATTGGGCCAGAGTACCCAGGGCTTATTTTTATGAGCTCATGGATTGGTGACCATTTCCTCAACTCTGCCACAACTCTGACCCTGCAAAACACTCAGTCTTTCTCATAGACTGAAGATTCTAATTTCTAAAGGGGTACAAGAAAATAGTTGAAAGTCAGGCATGGCTTTTGTCAATGACATCAAAACTCTTCATAGGTTGAGAATGTCCTCCAGTTTCCAAGCTTCTATCTGTGTCCTGTATTGGATCCACAATTTTGCTAATTATTTTTGAAGTATGTATACATTAATTTGATGGGAACAAATCCTCTGAGTCCATTAATCATAATGCAAAGTAGTTCTTCATTTTGCTGCTTCTCCTTGCCTTTTAAAAAATGTGATTGGCAGTTTTGTAGTTGAGGGAAGTGAGACAAATTCTAGTGCTGCCAGGGAAGAAATGATGCAGTTCAAATTCCCTCTAATTCTGCCTCTTATGATTTCTGAACTCTCATCATATCTTCTCTCAGTCTTTATCTTTTCAATTTGAAAAGTCCTCTATAGTACATTCTATTTGGCAGCTTCCCCTTCCATTGATCAATCCACAATCAACTAGCAATACATTTTGTGATTCTATTATGTGCCCAATGCAGCATTAGACACTTTGGAGGAAAGAATAGAAGGGAAAAGCATCACTTCAGACTACAAAAAGCCAAAAATTTTATTGGAGATTATTTGAAGATGGGAGAAATTTACTGAAGGATTTTAAATCTTGTATAATTAAGGGCAGAGAGTATAAGCCTTGTAGGTCAGTGATTTCATATATTCTTGTGCTTCAGAATTACCTCAGATCCCTGTTAAACATATAAATTCCTGAGATCCAGACAGCCTGATTCTGCAAGTTGTGTGTTGGCAGTGTGATGCCTAGGATAATGCATTTAATCAAGTTTTCTAAGTGATTCTGCTGTTGGGAACAGCAGAACCGTATTTTGGGAATAGTTGTTAAAAACATCTGTGAAAATGGGAAGACACATAAGAACTAGGGATAAGGGAATGTGTGATTGGAGCCCAGAGGAGTTGCAAAAACTTGGAGAAGTGTTGGTAGAAAGAGATTCACGCTGGAGGTGGGGATGAGAATAGGGTATGTTGTAGAGCCTGGCTATTCACAAAATCTATTTTTTTTTTACTCCTAGGCACAGACTACATTTCCTGGCCTTCCCAGGACAAAGCATAGACATTTGAGTCTTGGCCAATGAAAAGTGTATAGAAGTTGTATTACTTTTAGTGCTGTCTCATAAAATCCTCTTGTGATCTTCCACCATTTCTCTTCTCTTTTCCTCTGGCCAGATGCTGCTGCTGAGTGACCTTGTGCATTGGCATGGTTAAACTAATAGAGCATCCACTATTGTGGCTGCCTGAATGACTGTGACTTTCACCCACAAGTAACATCCATATTTGGTTTAACTTGAGTAGGAATTCTAATGTATTAAGCTATTGATATTTCAGGGTTGTTTTGTATGTTTGTTTGTTTTTGTTCACACTTTTCCTGGAAACGTAACATTGAGGGGCCTGGGATGACCAAGGCAGAGAATTTCTGGAATAATCATCACTGTCAAACTTACCACCACCCATCAGACCTACATGTGGTCTTCCTAATAAGTTTTCTCATGAATCTTATTTGTAAGATATCTTACAAATCTTATTTGTAAAATGCTTCCTGTGTATTTCTGGTTATCTTTAATGGTCAGTGCTTCTAGCTAGATACTCTTTTACCCTTAAATCCCTTGGCCAAGAAGTAAAGAATCTGAAAACAAAAAATATTTCACTGTAATAAGGGAGTTCAATTACTTTGGACCCTTTTAAGCCTTCTTGGATAAGGGAAGGGTAGCTGAAAGCACATTTGCATGCATTGGGAAGGGCTTAATTCATCTCCCACCCACATCTTGCCTTTTCCCTTCTCCACACCTGCCTAACAGTTCCTGTGAAGTAGGTTGACTGGCTGCAATTAAATTCAAGTGCCTCCTCAAGCACTTGGTAAAAAACAGCCTAGGCATAAAGATGCTCCTGCTCTTACTCCACAGAAGGGAACATAGCTGAAAAGACATTAACAGTTCACTTAGAAACTTGTGAAGCTCTTATCATTGAATTCTTATTAATTGTTGATTGTTTCATTGTTCCTGGTAATGGTTATCTTGTGCATACTTTTTCATGGAATTTGTCAGGTGAGTATCATTTTTTTGAGTATAAAAAAGTGACCTTCTTTCAGTGGGACAGGTATCACCTGCTCTTGTGCATGTCATAGTTCATCTTGCCTGTCCAGTATTTTCTCACATTCTACCATCTGCTTTTCAGGGATGGATGCAGCATAATCCTGCTAACTAAAAAAGTGCAGATGATTTGTGGTCTGGACCTACCCTAGTATTAGACCCTGTTGAAGGTGTGATCTGGGGGCTATTGTCCTACCCCAGAGATTACCCTGATGAGAAGGTTCTCTCTGTCCTGACAATCCCTAGTATTTCCATTATTAGACTGCTTATTTGAGGATCATGACATTATCTCCAGCAAGTGTCCAGTAAAATACAATAAATTACAGGGCTATAGTAACTCATTAACCACCAATGCACATTAGTTTCTTAACATTGTATAAAAAATAGGATAAGGATAATATGGCAGTCAGTTTTGAAAAAGCTGAGCAAAGGGGCATTGTCTGCTTAAGGGAAATATCTAGAAAGAGATTCCTTTGGCACCAAGTGAAGCCCCAGCAACTTGGAAAAGTGTACCTTAAATCTTGCCTTGCAGAGTTTTACTTAGAAAGGGTATATCCTACAGAGAACCAGAAATGGTAGAGTCACTTGAATTAAAGTAAGGAATTGAATTTGAAATGACTCAGAAGAGAGAATGGAAAAGGAATGAGAAGCTTAAAATGGAAAGGAAGAGTAAGAAATTGAAAACTGAGATGTCAATAGATGAAGCCACATTCCTGGAGAGAATCACTAGAGGGATTAACAGAATAATAGACCTGTCACATCCCTGGAAGAATAAAGACGCGTTATTGCTTCTTACCCTCAAAACCCCACCTGTTCACTAACTCAGTTCTCCTCTGACACATAAATTAAACAATATTTAATGTTTTTCATTGATTATCTTCTTAATACCTGTGTCAAACCTGCTGAAGCCATCCTATGACCTGCTGGACTGCCACTAAAGCTCATGCCATTAGCTTCACAGAGCAAGACATAGTGGTGCCTAGATAAGGGATTCAGATACATGCAGTGCATCCTTTCAATGAATATCTAAGACTCCAGGCGATGTCACATGTAGTCACAGATAAAAGTACATTCCCTGACTAATACCTATCAATCATCATGAAATTTCTGCTGACACTTCTCTTCTTTATGGAGTTCCTTCTATTAACTTGTCCCTACCATTGCTAGGAGTACTGTTTACTCAGCGGTTTTTTAAAAAATTTTTTTCAGATGTTGATAGACTTTTAATTTATTCATTTATTTATATGTGGTGCTGAGAATTGAACCCAGTGCCTCACATGTGCTAGGCAGGTGCTCTACCACTGAGCCACAACCCCAGCTCAACTCAGTGTTTTCTGAGCCTGACAAATACTATATTTCATTTCCAGTTCTCAAGGCTAATTAGTAAATATTATTGTGGTTTATATCTATCTATAAATGATGGCAATAACATTAATAATCCATATGTAATTTTTAAATGAATATTACTACAAGAAGAGGATGACAATATAATGTCACTTATTGATGGATAGTAGCCATGATCTGTAGGAGACTATCATCCTTTTTATGTTTTTATTAGTGTATTATAGTTATATAAAATAATGGGGCTCATTTTGACAAATTCCTGAATGCATATAACATAGTTTGTTCGAATTCAGTCCACAGTATTTCCCCTTTCCCTCTCCTTCCTCCTCCCCCTGTTCCTTTCTCTTCCTAACTGATCTTCCTTCTATTTATTTATTGTTTTTCCTTTGGTGCATTATAGTTATACATAAAAATGAAATTCATTATGATATATTTATACATACACATAGCATAATGGTCACGGGCATATTTTCCCTATTTAGAGGCAAGCAGAGAGATATCAAAAAGGTTTTTCTGTGTTCTGGAGACTGAAGTCAGCTTTAGCAGCCAGGATCCCTGAAGACCTGTCTTTTGTCTTCACCTTAAGATCTACTTTTTACTTCTATTATAGTCTTTGAGTACTTTATTGACTCTTTGCCTTTGGCTTCACTCAAGCAATGAAATCTTGCACCTGGATTAGCACAAGAAATATACCTGCAGTTTATCCTCCATATTTTTTGCCGGGGTAAAAAACCTTCTTGCCTGTCAGGGGAATATAAG
Organism: Sciurus vulgaris; assembly: GCF_902686455.1. NCBI lineage: Eukaryota > Metazoa > Chordata > Mammalia > Rodentia > Sciuridae > Sciurus > Sciurus vulgaris. The sequence continues at coordinate 46,514,668 of NC_136471.1, read as the reverse complement.
CAATATGCTCCTGTGTGAATACTTATTACTTGCCTGTCAGAAAAAGGTTACAGAAATTTCCCTTTGGGGAGAATGCCATGAAGTCTTTTTTTTTCCTCCTGCCTAGTAAATTACTTGCAGATGTGTCTCTCTGGGTACTGCACTTGCAATTCCCTTTGGGAGTTCATCTGGCAAAATTGCACCATGGAGGCATATTGCCATAATGATAAAATATGGCAAGTATCTCTCCCACCCCAAATGAATATAGAACATTTCCCTGTTGTATAAAAGTATGTACTTGAAGCAGTGTGAACAATTGGGATTTTATTTGGACAGTCCTGATCTTTCAGTTCAAATGGGCTACTTTCATAACACTGGGGTTTGGGATAGGATCAACATTCTTTCTGGACTCTAACACAACTTTTGAGTGGAGTTGTTACATTTGGGGGGAACAGCCATGATATGTCTAAAACAGTATTCTTACCTTGCCTCTAAGTACGCAGAGTTTCAGATGTCAGGTAGACATAGCATCTAAGCAGATGGACAGGTGCCCAGAATATGTGGGGTGATTTTCTAGTTGGTAGCCAGGTTGGTCTCTGCCTACCATTGCTTAAAAGAGTTATGCTATGAACTACCCTAGTGACTGTCACCTCAGAGACTTTCCCCAATTCAGCATTCACTAGAGTTATTGCTAGGTCTCCAGCATTGCCTCCTTATTATGTTTTGCTGTTTTGGTTAGAGTTGACATCATTGTAAGCTGTCAGCCCTCTCATACAGATTTACTGATGTAGCCAGAACAACCAGTGAAGTGTTCACCAGTGAACAAAGACCCTCAACTATATTTACCCCCTGGTGAGCTAAGCTAACTTGAACTAAGGACCAGAAATGATCTAATATAGAATCTGCCTTGGCAGAATGGCATTGACAGGGAATATATTAGGGCCCTGGACACCTGCAGCAACAATAATTGCTAACATTTTTGGGGTACTTACTGTGTCCCAGGCACTTGTACAAACAGGTAGGCATTACTCATATAATTCTTACCACAATGCAGTAAGTTGGTATTGTTATTTTTCCAATTTATTGATGAAGACATTCATGCAAAGAAAGATGAAGTCACTTACCAAGTTCACACAGCTAGTAAAATGGCAGTGCCATGATTTCAGTACTTTTGGCGTCTGGTTCTGGCATCAAAGCTCCTAACTATTGCATGTTCTGCCTCCTTGCCCCTGTCAGCAAAAAAAGTAAGAATGGTTTTCCACACTATGATATTTTGCTAATACTTCATTTTAAGTGTATGGAAATATGCCTGGGTTTAGAAGTTCTTCAACTAGTTTAGAAGCAGTGATAGTTAGATTCCACCATTAACTTGCTGTGTAACCTTTGCAGTTTACTTGACTTCTCAAGCCTCCATTTGCACATCTGAAAGTGTGAATAATTATGTTTGCCCCACCCACCTGCCTGAGTTATTGTAAGAAGATGTGCAGTAAATATTCTCCAAGTTGTAATTCATTTAAAACCTGTTTTCTATTGAATTTCCCTATCTCAAGGTAGAAGAGTCTGAAATATGAGACAGTAGTGGAGGTAAAACAGTACAGGCTTCAAGTTAAAAGAAAGGGAAGATTAATAAAAGTTCAGGCTAGGGAAAGGAGGAAGGAAGCTGACCTCTGCACATACCAAGGGGACCTAACAAAGTGGAGAGCAGACTGGCAGGTCAGGGTCAGAGGAACAAAGAGGAAAGGTAGGTTTGAGATTTAGCTGGCTCTTTTCTTATAGATCATAGTGGTTAGCCTTTTCCTGACAGAATATCATCCTTTGAAGGGAGAGGGAATAGGGGTAGAAATCAGGGTGCATCATGCTTGAGGCTGTGAAAGAATGCAACACTTCCAACACAGAGAACTACACCCACTCAGGAGCTCCCATTCTAAGACAGTGTACACAGATGAGATTACTCCATGATGCCAGAATTTTCCGACTGAGAAAATAGTCATGGCATTTGGCTGCTGTGGGAAAATACTGTGGGAAAATACTAGAGTCACCTGGGACCGTAGAGGAATTGAGAAATGAAATTAGAGGAATGGAATACATTGAAAATGTTTTGTCTCCAGAAAATCAGATTATATCCAAACAGTATTCATAAAACACCATTTTTAAGATTAAGAGACTCAATATTCATTCTTTGACTCATTGGAACATTTGATATTCACTATGTTCATCATAATTTCAAAACAATAACAAAACAACATTCAGTAAAGTTTGCCAAATAATTTGTGCTTATAATGTGACAGGGGATATGCTAGATGCTTTACATGTATTATTTGTCACTCTTACAATTAAACCTTGTGATGTTGGAACTATGAGTATTTCCATTTTCTTTTTTTTATTGTAAACAAATGGGAAACATTTTGATTCTTTGTACATGGAGTAAAGGCATACCATTCGTGTAATCATAAATTTACACAGGGCAATGTTGTTTGATTCATTCTGCCATTTTCCCCCTTCTCCCCCACCCTACCCACCCCTCTTTTCCCTCTATACAGTCCTTCCTTCCTCCATTCTTGCCCCCCTCCCTAACCCTAACCCTAACCCTAACCCTAACACTATCCCTGCCCAACCCCCATTATTTGTCATCATCCGCTTATCAGCGAGATCATTCATCCTTTGGTTTTTTGAGATTGGCTTATCTCACTTAGCATGATATTCTCCAGTTTCATCCCTTTGCCTGCAAATGCCATAATTTTATCATTCTTTATGGCAGGGTAATATTCCATTGTATATATATACCACAGTTTCTTTATCCATTCATCAATTGAAGGGCATCTAGGTTGGTTTCACAATCTGGCTATGGTGAATTGAGCAGCTATGAACATTGATGTGCCTGCATCACTGTAGTATGCTGATTTTAAGTCCTTTGGGTATATGCCAAAGAGTGGGATAGCTGGGTCAAATGGTGGTTCCATTCCAAGCTTTCTGAGGAATCTCCATACTGCTTTCCAGAGTAGTTGCACTAATTTGCAACCCCACCAGCAATGTATGAGTGTACCTTTTCCCCCACATCCTCGCCAACACCTATTATTGCTTGTGGTCTTGATAATTGCCATTCTAATTGGGGTGAGATGGAATTTCAGGGTAGTTTTGATTTGCATTTCTCTTCTTACTAGAGATGCGGAACATTTTTTCACGTATCTGTTGATTGCTTGTACATCTTCTTCTGTGAAGTGTCTGTTCATTTCCTTAGCCCATTTGTTGATTGGATTATTTGTATTCTTGGTGTAGAGTTTTTTGAGTTCTTTATATATTCTGGAAATTAGTGCTCTATCTGAAGTATGAGTGGCAAAGATTTTCTCCCACACTGTAGGCTCTCTCTTCACATTACTGATAGTTTCCTTTGCTGAGAGAAAGCTTTTTAGTTTGAATCTATCCCAGTTGTTGATTCTTGCTTTTATTTCTTGTGCTATGGAAGTCCTGTTAAGGAAGTCTGATCCTAAGCTGACATGTTGAAGATTTGGACCTCCTTTTTCTTCTATAAGATGAAGGGTCTCTGGTCTGATTCCGAGGTCCTTGATCCATTTTGAGTTGAGTTTTGTGCAGGGTGTGAGATAGGGGTTTAATTTCATTCTGTTGCATATGGTTTTCCAGTTTTCCCAGCACCATTTGTTGAAGAGGCTATCTTTTCTCCATTGCATATTTTTGGCCCCTTTGTCTAGTATGAGAAAATGGTATTTATTTGGGTTTATGTCCATGTCCTCTATTCTGTACCATTGATCTACCTGTCTATTTTGGTACCAATACCATGCCATTTTTGTTACTATTGCTTTGTAGTAGAGTTGAAGATCTGGTATTGCGATACCCCCTGCTTCACTCTTTCTGCTAAGGATTGCTTTAGCTATTCTGGGTTTCTTATTCTTCCAGATGAATTTCATAATTGCTTACTCTATTTCTGTAAGGTACGTCATTGGGATTTTAATTGGAATTGCATTGAATCTGTATAGCACTTTAGGTAGTATGGCCATTTTGACAATATTAATTCTGCCTATCCAAGAACATGGGAGATCTTTCCATCTTCTAAGGTTTTCTTTAATTTCTTTCTTTAGTGTTCTGTAGTTCTCATTGTAGAGGTCTTTCACCTCTTCTGTGAGATTGATTCCCAAGTATTTTATTTTTTTTGAGGCTATTGTGAATGGGGTAGTTTTCCTAACTTCTCTTTCTTGAAGATTCATCACTTATGTTTAAAAATGCATTGGATTTATGAGCATTGATCTTGTAACCTGCTACTTTACTGAATTCACTTATGAGTTCTAAAAGTTTTCTGATCGAATTTCCAGTTTCCTCTAAATATATAATCATGTCATCAGTGAACAGGGATAGTTTGAGTTCTTCTTTTCCTATTCGTATCCCTTTAATTTCTTTGGTTTGTCTAATTGCTCTGGCTAGAGTTTCAAGGATGATGTTGAATAGAAGTGGTGAAAGAGGGCATCCCTGCCTTGTTCCAGTTTTTAGGGGGAATGCTTTCAGTTTTTCACCATTTAGAATGATATTGGCCATGGGCTTAGAGTATTCCATTTTCCAGATGAGAAAACTGACCTTCCCAGGTTAGTGATTTAGTACTAATCACAACCTTCTCATAGGCTCTGCAGTCAAAATAGGACCTCTTGCTAGGTGTCATGGTGCATACCTATAATCCCAGTGACTTTGGAGTCTGAGGCAGGAGAGTCTCAATCCAGGCCAGCCTCAGCAACATAATGAGACCTTGTCTCAAATTAAAAAATTAAAAAGGACTGGGAATGTAGCTAAGTGTTAAAGCCTCCCTGGATTCAATCCCCAGTAACAAAAACAACAACAATAACAAAAAAAAAAGGACCTCTTATCAACTTCCATTCCTCCATCTTGTTTTTTTTCCCTCACAACCATTACTACTAAGTATCCAAAATTAACTAATTTACGTATTTGTTCCCTTGTTGATTATCTTTTTCCCATATCAGGAAGGAAATGCTGTGATGGCAGAGGTTTTATTAAATTCATCTATGTATGTTTTGCACTTGGAGCAATCATAAACATATAGTAAGTGTCTGAAGGTGGAACTCAGTCCGAAATCTAAGTAGCTCCAAGGCAGCTGATCTTGTGACTACTTCACATGGCTGCTTTTTCTCCATATCTTTATCTGTTTCTGTGTATCTACATAATGTATACACATACATATATGTATTTAACAGGATTTAAAAAATGAATACAGATCTCTTTGTGTACATGCCAACTCTTTCCTCAGTATTGTCAGGAAAATTATCAGCTGGAGGCTTTTTTCTTGATTTTTATTAAACCTCAAAAACCAAGCAAAAACAACAGTTTCCCCTAAGAAAAATTACTCTAAGAAAAAAATCGGTATAAATAATAAGGTAAAGGATTAATTATAATCTAGGGCATGGGAAATTTGAATTCTTTGGGGATTTTATTTGGTTATTATTATTGTTCTTTGTGTGTGGGTGAGGGAGGGATTTGTTTTTCATTCTTATCAGTAGGTGGCAGCAATTTTCTTAGGCAGAAGATGAGCTTAACAGTTATGAGAGAATCTAGCAAGTCTGGCCCAGATGCTGATGGATTTTTTTTTTAAAGGTCCAAGTTCCTTAAACTTACCTTTCCCAGAGTAGGGTTAAGTTTTAATTGAAATATAAACTTAAAAATGTCATCTGCTGAACATAATGGCAGTGTAGGAGAATTTCTAACAATTGCATCCGTTAACTTGGTAACCATTTTGAAGAGTTTGGTGTGACTTACACAACTGTATCTTAATCATATGCAGGAGAAATGTGATATATTGAGCATTCACAGTCTGCTTATGTAACTTCCATATTCTACTTCCACCTTGTATGAATTGCTTAGCCACATGACTATAAGCTGGAAAATTTTTCCCTCGTGTTTTTTACCCCCTTTTTCCTCTTTCTGTGGAGAGTATTCAGAATATGCAGAGACAGATCTGTGTAGGTCAAAGGAGACTGGGACTGGAAGTTGAGTCTTCTTCTGGCTTATTCTGCAGTGTGTAGTTTGTGTGACTGGCTCCACTAGAGATGGTTAATGGTTATTCATTTACTTGTTTGTCATCTTCACTGTTTGTAGACCTTTTTGAGAAGGTAGAACACGTTTTGATTTCATTTTTAAATCTCTAGTACCCAATAGAAGACTTGACTATAATAGGTACTCAATAAATATATGTTCCTTAGATTTTTTAAAAATACCTTTATTTTATTTTATTTTATTTTATTTTATTTTATTTTATTGTGGTGCTAACAATCAAATCCAGTGACTCAGACATGCTAGTCCAGTGCTCTACCACTGAGCCACAACCCCAGCCCCTCCTTAGATGTTTGATGGTATTGTTCTGAAGCTCAGTCACTAATGAAAACCATATAGAACTTTATAAATTCTAATTATGGGTTCTTTGCAGGACATAGATAAAGGTATTGCCTCAGTTTACAATCCTATATCTAAATCTGTGCAAATGTAAAATTTTACTTGGTCCGTTTTGTTCTTATTTGTTGATTCCTGGGAACCTTGAAAGACTCATTAATATATTCTCATTACCATTGTCATCATCCACTGAGTTCAACTTTATGATAGAATTTCATGGTGCAAATTAGAGATAATAGATTTTGTCTGGAGAATTGAGTTGCAAGACATATATGTTCAGTCATGAGGAATGTATAACATATCACAGATTACAGGTACTTGAGGAAAAGGATGAACAGAAAAAACTCAGGTAACAGTAAAAACCTTAGTGAAAATGTTGTGCTAAAGGTCATAAGCCAGTCTGGTTCTGATTATTTGACATCCTCTGGATAATTGAAACATTTCACTTTTATGGGAATGATTTTTTTTTTTTTTGTAGAGACATAGTCGAATCATGCCAGGTTCTGAATGTTCACCTTTCTTAAACACATTCAATGCATAAATTAGCCCCAAAGGGACTAAAAACCAGTGGTTTATTTTTAAAAGGTATTCTTTGCTGAATCAGTTATTTTTCATGTGCTAAAAATAGGTGAAAGAACTTATCATGAATAGCTTCAAAATAGTGTGATTTTAGGTTTTATAGTTAATTTTAACCTAAGCTTGTGAAAAGAAAGTAGAAAGCTCCAAGATCAAAACTATGTGTTTGATGAAAAGAAATTGTTTGATTATTTATACAAACTACTCACTAAAGACTGATGGTTCTGAATGCATATGGAGCTGTATTTTCAAGATTGTTATTCCCATTTTGTTCTCTTTAAAAATTCCCATATAGTATAGAAATTTGCAAATAGAAGATACAAAGTAAGAGTCATTTAGCTAGATGTCATTTAGTGATTAAAAATATGAATTGTGATAAAGGGTACCAAAATGATGATAAAACCAGATAAGCATCAATTTTCAATAAATAAATCATCTTCTTTGAAAGAAAAAAATAGTAATTTTAAAATAACATTTTATGGTGATTAATATTGACCTTATGCTGTACACTTCCCCCCCCCCCAAATGTTTCCACAATTCTTACTCCAGGGTCTTATCCAAGATACATTGATTTCTGTATCAGTGATTTCTTCTGAATAGCTAACTCACTCCTCAATCCTACAAGATTAACTACATCTCCAACTGCTATGGCCAATTTCCAAAGTTTATGGTCCATTTCATAAAGTCTTGTAAATCACCCCTTACTTCCTTTTAATTATGCGTCCCTGTAGAATGTATGTGCCAACATCACTTCAAATCTATATGTGAGGCCAAGAACCAGACAACCTTATAACAGGATAATTGTTTTAAATCCTGTTAAATTATTTTCTATACTACAATGGCTGAGGTTAAGAATAGTAAGTCGGACGAGTGTGGTCCTTTTCATTCACTGACATGAGACACATTTATTCTAAGAAGATTTCTCTGGCCAACCACTTTTGCAAATACACCCACACCTGAGTCACACTCACAGTTCCCCATGTTGCTGAATATTATTTCTTGGCATTTAAGTAGTGTTCTAATGTCATGGATATGTTTTATATACTTGTATTCTGTATTACAACTCAGTGCTTAATAGTTCACACTCTGGAGGTTGACTGTCAGAGTCTGGTGTGAGTCCTGTAGTGTATTAGTGACGTGATTTGGGACAATTTACTTAACCTACTCATGCTCAATTTCCTTATCTGCAAAGTAGAGATAATAATAGTACCTTCCTAATAGGATTGTAAGGATTAAAAAAAAAGTTGAAATGTGTGAAGCATTTAACTTATACTCAGCCCATAGTGTTATATAAATGCCAGCTACTTTTTAAAAATCATGTTTTTGAACGTTGTGATCTCTGAATTATTTTTATTTTTTAATTTTACTTATTTACTTTTTGGTACTGGGGATTGAATCTAGGGGTGCTTTAACACTGACTTTTTTTTAGCCACTAGTAAATAAATTTTCCTTATGGAGAAAAAGTGTTCATTTTCCACTGTATCGTTTTCTCCTAATGGATATAAAATATTTAGATGTAATTATTTTAACATCTTTTGAATACCCTGTGGTTTTTTTAATTTGTTCTTTTTAGTTATACATGGCAGTAGAGTGTATTTTGACACATTTATACAAACATGGATTATATCTTATTCTAATTAGGATCCCAGTCTTATAAATGTACATGATATGGAGATTCACTGTGGCATATTCATATGTGTACATAGGAATGTTCTGTCAGATTTATTCTACTTTTTTAACCTTATCCCCCCTCTTCCCTTCATCCCTCTTTGTCTAATCCACTGGACTTCTATTCTCCATTCCTCTTGTTTTGTGTTAGCATCCACATATCAGAATATCCAACCTTCACTTTTTTGGGATTGGCTTATTTCTCTTAGCATGATAGTCTCCAGCAAATGTCATAGTCATTTTTCTTTATGGATGAGTAATATTCCATTGTAACACTGAACTTTTAATGTTTTGCTTTGAGACAGGGTCTTGCTAAGTTGCTTAGAGCCTCACAAATTTGCTGAGGTTCTTCTTGAACTTGTGATCCTCCTATCTCAGACTTTCTAGTCATTGGGATTATTGGCATGTACCACTGTGCCTGGCTGATCAGGATGCTTGAAAACAAGAAGCATGTTTTTAGTATTATCATATCACCTCTATATCCATAGTGTCATCCACATGGAAGGTAATGTAGTGATTCCTAAAATAATAAACACATGCATAGTTATGATTCCCAATGTTTGTATAGTATGACTTCAACATACCTGATAGGTTCAGAAAAATATTCATAATCATGAACAAATTCTATCAAATGTCTATATCAATGGAGGTAATGGATGACTAGGAATTAACCATATCTACCTTGGTACAATCTGGGCATGAAGAGGGTTTTGAGAAGTCTTCAGGGAAAATGTTAATTTTAGAATTTATAGAGGCTTAAATATTGTATCTTGGGAAGGAATGATGTCATCTGGAGAGAAAAAGTACTTTGACAGAGGTAGATATGCTAGCTATATTTTGGCAAAAGAAAGGATTAGCCAATGAACAAAGCTAAAACCAGTGGATGAAAATTGTGGGATGTAATATTTGAACTAAACAAAAAAAATACTTTCTAACCACCTGGGCTGCCAACAGTGGAATTAGAGAGGCTATGTAATATGGTTTGGCTGGGTTCATAGGCAGCTGCCTTCCTTTTGCACTGAATAGATGCAAAAATATGATATCTTTGGTGGGGAGCTTTGAGTTGCTTTCATAGCCAATATATAGGTAAAATTAGCAGCACAGTCATACTAGAAGAGGTAAAGAGAGTGTTCATATAATCTTACATATCCAGGTAACATGTTATGAGAGCTCAAAGGGAGCGTGTGATATTTTCCCTGAGCCATCATTCAGAAATTGATGGATGTTAAACACCTAGGCTGGTGATCACCAAATTTAGATTTCACAGATTAATTAAATGTTCCACATCCCCCCTGTATAGACAGACTGACATTGGATTGTCAACATTTTGTTTGGCCAATAAACACTTAAAAAAATTCATCTATCATTGACTTATGTTATTATTTTATGAAAGAAGCAATATTAAAAAGAAAATGGGGTTGTGGTTGTGACTCATCAGTAGAGTGCTTGCCTAGTAAGTGTGAGGCACTGGGTTCAATCCTCAGCACCACATAAAAATAAATAAAGTTATTGTGTCTACCTACAACTAAAAATATTTTTAAAAAGGAGAGGGAATATAATCTCACTGAAAAAATATTGAATTATTTTAGGGCTATGAAAAACACACGTTGCCTTTGTTCTCATTTCACCTTGATCCAATAAAATCCTCAGCATGAATTGGCAAGAATTCACAAACAAGCACATGGGAACCACTATTTTGGCTTTAGTGATATTCTCTGATTGTTCCATGTGAAAATCCTATCCTCCATCCCTTACAGGCTCCTCCTAAGCCTCTTATTATGGGATTGGTATTTTAAGCATTAATTCCCTAAAGTAACATTTTAGCCCATAGATCCTATAGAACTCAAAGTGTAAAAAATATCTCCACTGGTAGAAAGGTCTCAACCTGATTTAGTTTTCACTGGGGTTTGACATCATTTGTAGGAATCCTATGAATACTTACCACTTAGGCTGTTCAGGAGCATCTTCCAAATACTCTAAAGACCCATCAAATAAGATGGTGTAATGTTCCTATTTCAAAATGCCAAAAGACTAGGAATTATAGAACCTATTTCTAAAATAATTTAATCCACAAAGAATAGGGTCTTAAGGTCTTTGATGTCACCTAAAAGCTCTTTGAACCTGTTTGGCATAATGGATGATATAAAATCCCATTTTCCTCTAATGGATAATGTATTGAGGAAGCTCCTGGGTGAAAATATTCTAAATATCTACCCTGACAAGAGAAGGATTCCTATCATTTTTCAACCTTTAATTCCATTTCAGAAACATTGGCATAAAATGGCTTGCTACTGAGCTGGAATTTGTCTACATGTGAAATCACTTTTTTGAAGCATATTATCTGCAAATGGAATCATTTTCTGGAGAGAAAAAGAAAAGACTAATCTTTGTGCTGCACAGCATAGACAGTAGATAACCATTTGGATTAATGGTTTCTATATTGTATTATTTAACTTTTAAATGCTCAGTTCTTATTTAAAAGTCACATTATTCAGTCACTCCTATGATGCATTGACATCTCAGTTTTGAGTAGGTGCAATATGGGGATTTATGTCCTAGTGAAAATCCCTTCTCTAGTAGGATTCCAAATGGAGATTTTCCCAAAATTTTATCCACATGTTCTGAATTGCTAAAATCTAGCAAATGTATTCAGAATATTACAAAGCTGGTCAATTCCTGCTGAGATCCTTGCTTAGGGTACTGACAATATATTCCCAGCCAAACCAATCCAACTCTGCTAAGGAACAAATTTCATTTATGACCTATAATTTGAGAATGCTCCAGGAAGTGTCTCCCTCAAATCACTTCTCTCCTTCTCAACTACTGCCACCACCACCACGCTATTCTAGGCTGTCACTTGCACTATTATTGCAAGGGTCACTTAACTGCTCACTCAAATTCCATTATTCTCTTCACACAACGTCTACTCAAAGAAATGTTAAAACTTATATTGGATTCTACCACTCACTTGCATATTTTGTTTCTTAAGTGTTTCCCATGTATATAAAATAAAATATAAACTCCTAACTATTGCCGGCAAAATCTTTCATGATCTGGTCCCTATCTATATAAATACTAAGTCAGGTAAATAAAACATTCAAATCCTTAGTATGATAGATTTAATGATGTAGTTGAAAGAAAGGCAGGCAATAAGCAAGACAAAAAGAATATAAAGTAGGTCAGATGGAGTAAGTGCTATGGAGAAAAATAAGGCAGGAAAGGGGAATAAGGTAAGCAATTAGAATCTATGAGGGTCTTGGCAGGGAAGAGATCGAACACACAGATTGGATAATTTGAGGAATGTTTCCTAAAGGGTCTATTTATAGGATGTGGACAGGATAAAAGTGAACTGTAAAAGATAGTTGTATAGTTGGATTCAGTTACCTCTCTTAGGACTTGAAGGGTGAAGAGGAGGGAGGAATCACAAGAAGTAGGAACGATTAAAGGTGGTATGGAGAACCCTTCTGTACACACTGATCTTAGACCAAGGGACTTAGCCAACCTTAGATAGCTAAGGAAGGGAGGTGGGTGAATAAATATAGTGACTCTCCTCTCAGATCTCCTGTTCTTTCCAGCTGTCCAAACACAACCTGAAGCCTTGATAAGGGAGCCCATTGATGTACACCAACTGGTTATTTCTGGAGAAGAGAGCAAAAAAGATAAAGAATCCTGGAGAGACTGGAGGGCCAAACGCACAGGTATAAAACAAGGTTATGATTTTGAATGGCAGAGTCCTCATTGAAATTTCATCTCACATCAATATTCCTCTTTCTCTATTGTTTAGCTGCACTGGCTTTCTTTCACAATCTGAACTTTGTAGTGTTCCCCTCTCCTTGTCTGGGCTCATCATCTTTACATGCGCTGCTAACCCCTTACCAAAATGCTTCTGCCTTCTCTCCCCTGAACTATTGCTTAACCAACTGCTGTTCTACCAATGGAAGCTTTCCCTGAGTTCTCAGTATTCAGACATCACTGTTCTTTGTCCCTATTCTGTACTTCTCTTGTATCATACTTAGTACAGTGTGTCCTTCTATATTACTTTGATTACTTTAATATTTACTACTTATTCCACTTAAAGGCACACAAGGATGGGGAATATGTCTATGTTCTCTTTAACTACATTCACAGTGTCTGGAACACAGTATGCAGTGAATAAATATTTCATAATTGAATGAAGATGGTAAACAGGAAAAAGTCACAATGAGAGATCCCTCATCGTAAACTCATTACTTCATATCTTTTGTCTTTCACCTGACTGTGGGTCTTTGAGTTGTTAGCATTTTAAGTACTATATGAAAACTCTTGGACTTCTCCAGTCTATACTAATTTTTTTTTTCTGGACTCAAATTGAGGATATACTCAGTGTCTTCATTTAATAACTAGAAACAATAGCTTAAGATTTGCACACCATAGTGCATCCAACACGATGAAAATCCACAAGAATGGGGTCCTAACTATAATAAGATATATTCCATGTTTGCACAATTCTATCAAAATGAATTCTACTGTCATGTTTAACTAAAAAGAACTGATAAAAATTTTGTGCACTTTACTGTATGTAACTATATGTTAATAAAAATGGGGAGGGAAGTTCTTAATACACATATCATAAGACACATTTTTAAAAGTTTCACAGTAACACATTAATACCCTTCAATACAGGGATAGGGGATAGAATAGGCATAATAGTATGTAAATTAATTCGTTAATAAAAACCAGTGACCAATTGTGATAATGTAACATGGTTCAAGGAATGTGATTAACTCAAATATCTGTACCTGAAAGCAAAACACAAACGTGTATATGCACATCAAAAGCCAACAACCGGGGCTGAAGTATGTATATCTCCTCTGAAAAGTCTACTGCCACCTTGCCACTCCATATCTTGCTACTTTAGAAAAATATGACTTATTTACTCCACCAGTCGTGTTTCAAGGCTGGTGCCTTTCCTGAAACTGATGCAGTAAGAAGAAACCCTTCAAACCCAGATTCTTGTGATCAAGTCAGAAGAATTTCAGACATGTCACTCACAGTAACAGACATAATTAGGAATAGGAAAGGGGAAAATGGGACATTGTCAAAGGGAAAGAGTGGGTCCTTTCAGAGGAGAGGGATGATGTACCTCTCTTGTCCTCCAGTTTTATTTGGTTCTCAGGAAAGTTTCCAGAGAGTCCTGCCCAGGTCCACCTCTTGACTTTTGACTGACAGCAGGATGATATTAGACTTTCAAGTCCCGACTGCCACGACTGCTCTAGGTCACTTTGGCCCATGCTGACTGGTTCTATTTGGAACCCATTCTTACAGATTTTATAGTTAGGGGGAATTATCCTTATCTCCCTGAATTCCTGAATCAGGTCTGTCAAGGTTACTAAAGTTCCACCCTCCAGTGTTCTTATAGGCATTTTGGAGCTTGCATTTCTCATGCCGATAGCAGGTAGTTTGCTGAGGAATTTAACATATCCTGTCTACTTAAGCCAGGCAGGGCTGTAGGTAAATTGCTTCTTGAAAAAGAAAGCATCTGGGTTGAACACAGTGGGCCCATTTTATAGAATTACTTTCTTAATCTCATGTTCCCAGCAGTCTGTCTGACCCCTATCAGTAGTAGCCACCTCAGAAGTCCATAAAATGAGATAGACTCCTCAGGTCAAAATAGAATTCAACTTTCTTCCTGCCCAGAAGTATCCAAGGTAATTGAAATATGGTATCTGCCCTTCACATTTCAGGATTATTTGCATCTCCTTGGATTTCTCCTTAGTGCATCTGTTTATATTCAAGTCAAGATCTTTGTATTAGAAATTGATATTTGTCTGTCATGCATTCTCAGTTATGTGCTCAGCTAGGAATGCTAGGATTGGCTTATCTAAGAATTGGTTTCTGACTTCATAAGAATCACTTTAAAGTCTTTGCATAGGGCAAAGCAAAATGACTTAGTTGTCCAAGTCCTTTTCCTTTTTGTTGCCTTGCCCCTCCCCCTTTTCTCTTCTTGTTTTCCTCTTAGGATCTACCTAGTGGCTTGAATTTTTACTTTTTCATCTTGCTATGGCCCTGGTGTTTATAACCTCCTTATGCTATCTACTTTACTGGATTTCTGACTCTCTGAGCACTCTGTACCTTATATTCCTTTTGAGTCCTGACTAGATGACTGGGCTTGTTCTACTTGTTTCTTTGCCTTGACCTTTGGTTCCTGGCTTCCCACCTCCAATCCAATTCTAGAATGCTCACATCAGTCTCCACTTTGACCTCTGGGTCCTCTGGTACTTCCACAGGATGGCCTAATTCTTTTGTCGCTATTGCCCTTTACTCCATCCCAGATTTCCTCAGCTCTTCACTTTTGAATTCTAAACCCACTGCCATATGTATTCCTCAAAATTGACAATCTAGTAGAACTCTCCTCCTGCTACAATGAAGGACAGCAGTTTATATTTTGAAATAGTGTCAGCACCATTCTGTGAGTTGTTGGGAGGAGGACACAGGATGTGGCCTCTTAGCCTAGATGAACAATATTGCCACTTACCAAATGGGAAATAATAACAATAATTACTAAGAAGGGATTTTTATGAGTGCTTAGTGCCCCAGGGGCCAGAAGCCTGTGCTGTCACATGGGAGCCAGAGAGAGCAGAGGATTTGGCTGAAAAAGAAGGTTTTAAAAGGTCATGTCACACTTATAGTTCCCATTCTGAGTGTGGTCAAGGAGAAAGCGTTGCATTGACTTTCATAATGAAAAATACATTTATTCCATTGCAGGGGGCAACAGAATTGGGCAGGGAGACAAGGAGCGAATAAAAGGGAAATCGATTAGTTAGGAATCTCAGAGAGTTAATAGAATATGTCAGTTGAAGTCCTCTAAATTGCATGTTTTTTTTCCCTTGATATGGAAGATTTACACAGTTCCGGAACACACATTAGCATTAATGAGGATTTCACATGTAAATTCCCAGAAAATCCAAAGAACTGCTAATTCCTTACACCTGGATGGTGCTCTGAGCCATTCCCCCCCCACTCCACTTAGCTTTTTATAATGCAATGGCTATTTAAAAAGCACAAATTTGGAAATTGTTCATCCAAATGACATAAGCTAAAACAAAGACCAGGTGTTTATAAGAACCTCCTTGTTTCTAAGACAGTAGAGGTACCACTACCAGCCTTTTTTATAAGCTGCTGTTCAGAGAAAAGGTGTTATGTAAATCCAAAGTATAGCCTTATCATTTTCTGTTATTATCACTATATGTTATTGAATTTGTTAAATTATGCTGATTATCAGTCTCATGTTTCTGCAGGAAATTATAGCTGTTATCTGCTTCTAGGGATGAAAAAGAGAGGTTATCAGCTGCCTATCTTATTTCCTAGTTCACATGGGGAGAGATTGATTTATTTTAATATAATAAAGAGTCCATTAAATGTTTTCTTATGTGTTGGGAATAAGAAGTAGGGAAAAATATGAACTGTAAGTGAAAATTATAGGGAAGATTTCAGATCAAGGTAAGGAATTTTTTTTTTTTGGTACCAGGGATTGAACCAAGGGTGCCTAATCACCAAGCCACATCCCCAGCCCTTTTAATTTTTTTTTCATAGAACAGGGTCTCACCACTTTGCTTAGGCCCTCACTAAATTGCTGAGGCTGGCTTTGAACTTCTGATCTTCTGCCTCAGCCTCCTGAGCCTCTGGGATTAAAAGCATGCACCACCATGCCTAGCAGGAAACGTTTTTATACTATTATATCTGCCTCTAAAATGATAGGGCTCTTTTGGTAGGGAGTTTCCTGTCTATAGATGTTATTAAAACTGAATGATAATACATTAAGGCTATTGTGCAAAGGATTTATTTATGAACTAGTATAGGTAACTTCAAAGGTCTCTTTCAGCTGAGCTTTTTTTTTTTTTTTAAACAATATTTTAGATTATTGGTTTGGAGGGAAGGAATCAAAAAGTTTTAAGAGGTTTTAAGTATGAAATGTCCAAAACTTCAGAATCATGACATCCTTTTTTCCTTTTTAAAAGCTTTTATTTTGAAATAATTACTGTTGCATAGAATATTGCAAAAAAAAAAAAAAAAAAAAAACACTAGAGAAGTCCCATGTTTCCTACACCCAGTTTTCCCCAGTGATTACGTGTTCTACAACCATAGTACAATTATCATAACCAGAAACTGACACACCACTTTTTTTTTTACATTTTCATTGGTTCCTTTTAGTTACTCACAATATCACGGTTCATTTTGATATAACTGTACAAGCATGGAATCTAATTTGCTCTAATTCAGTCCTCAGTACTTCCTCTTTACCTCCCCTCTTCCTCCTCCTGTTCCCTTCACTTTACTGATCTTTCTGCTATTTATTTATAGTTTTTTAAATTAGTGCCTTGTGAGATTCACTGTGGTATATTCATATGCACCACTTATTTTTTTTTATTGTAAACAAATGGGATACATGTTGTTTCTGTTTGTACATGGAGTAAAGGCATACCATTTGTATAATCATAAATTTACATAGGGTAATGTTGTTTGATTCATTCTGTTATTTTTTCCCTTCCCCCCACCCCTCCCACCCCTCTTTTCCCTCTATACAGGCCTTCTTTCTTCCATTCTTGCCACCCTCCCTAACCTTGACCCTAAACCTAATCCTAACCCTAACACTAACCCCTCCCACCCCCCATTATGTGTCATCATCTGCTTATCAGAGAGATCATTCTTCCTTTGGTTTTTTTGAGATTGGCTTATGTCACTTAGCATGATATTCTCCAACTTCATCCATTTGCCTGCAAATGCCATAATTTTATCATTCTTTATGGCTAATATTCCATTGTATATATATATACCACAGTTTCTTTATCCATTCATCAATTGAAGGGCATCTAGGTTGGTTCCACGATCTGGCTATTGTGAATTGAGCAGCTATAAACATTGATGTGGCTGTATCTCTGTAGTATGCTGATTTTAAGTCCTTTGGGAATAGGCCAAGGAGTGGGATAGCTGGGTCAAATGGTGGTTCCATTCCAAGCTTTCTGAGGAATCTCCATACTGCTTTCCAGAGTGGCTGTACTAATTTGCAACCCCACCAGCTATGTATGAGTGTACCTTTTTCCCCACATCCTCGCCAATACCTATTGTTGCTTGTGTTCTTGATAATTGCCATTCTAATTGGGGTGAGATGGAATCTCAGGGCAGTTTTGATTTGCATTTCTCTTATTACTAGAGATGTTGAACATTTTTTCATATATCTGTTGATTGCTTGTGTGTCTTCTTCTATGAAGTGTCTGTTCATTTCCTTAGCCCATTTGTTGATTGGATTATTTGTGTTCTTGGTGTAGAGTTTTTTGAGTTCTTTAGAGATTATGGAAATTAGTGCTCTATCTGAAGTATGAGTGGCAAAGATTTTCTCCCACACTGTAGGCTCTCTCTTCACATTACTGATAGTTTCCTTTGCTGAGAGAAAGCTTTTTAGTTTGAATCTATCCCAGTTGTTGATTCTTGCTTTTATTTCTTGTGCTATGGGAGTCCTGTTAAGGAAGTCCTGATCCTAGACCGACATGTTGAAGATTTGGACCTACTTTTTCTTCTATAAGATGAAGGGTCTCTGGTCTGATTCCGAGGTCCTTGATCCATTTTGAGTTGAGTTTTGTGCAGGGTGTGAGATAGGGGTTTAATTTCATTCTGTTGCATATGGTTTTCCAGTTTTCCCAGCACCATTTGTTGAAGAGACTATCATTTCTCCATTACATATTTTTGACCCCTTTGTCTAGTATGAGAAAATTATATTTATTTGGGTTTATGTCCATGTCCTCTATTCTGTACCGTTGATCTACCTGTCTATTTTGGTACCAATACCATGCCATTTTTGTTACTATTGCTTTGTAGTAGAGTTGAAGATCTGGTATTGTGATACCCCCTGCTTCACTCTTTCTACTGAGGATTGCTTTAGCTATTCTTGGTTTCTTATTCTTCCAGATGAATTTCATAATTGCTTGCTCTATTTCTGTAAGGTACATCATTGGGATTTTAATTGGAATTGCATTGAATCTGTATAGCACTTTAGGTAGTATGGCCATTTTGACAATATTACTTCTTCCTATCCAAGAACATGGGAGATCTTTCCATCTTCTAAGGTTTTCTTTAATTTCTTTCTTTAGTGTTCTGTAGTTCTCATTGTAGAGGTCTTTCACCTCTTTTGTGAGATTGATTCCCAAGCATTTTATTTTTTTTTGAGGCTATTGTGAATGGGGTAGTTTTCCTAACTTCTCTTTCTGAAGATTCATCACTTATGTATAAAATACATTGGATTTAAGAGCATTGATCTTATAACCTGCTACTTTACTGAATTCACTTATGAGTTCTAAAAGTTTTCTGATCGAATTACCAGTTTCCTCTAAATATATAATCATGTCATCAGCGAACAGTGATAGTTTGAGTTCCTCTTTTCCTACTCATATCCCTTTAATTTCTTTGGTTTGTCTAATTGCTCTGGCTAGAGTTTCAAGGATGATGTTGAATAGAAGTGGTGAAAGAGGGCATCCCTGCCTTGTTCCAGTTTTTAGGGGGAATGCTTTCAGTTTTTCACCATTTAGAATGATATTGGCCATGGACTTAGCGTAGATGGCCTTTACAATGTTAAGGAATGTTCCCACTATCCCTATTTTTTCTAGTGTTTTGAGCATGAAGGGATGCTGTACTTTATTGAGTGCTTTTTCTGCATCTATTGAAATAATCATGTGATTCTTAACTTTAAGTCTGTTGATATGGTGAATGACATTTATTGATTTCCCAATGTTGAACCAACCTTGCATCCCTGGGATAAAACCCACTTGATAGTGGTGCACTATATTTTTAATATATTTTTGTATGCAATTAGCTAAAATTTTGTTGAGAATTTTTGTGTCGATGTTCATTAAGGATATTAGTCTGAAATTTTCTTTCCTTGATGTGTCTCTGTCTGGTTGAGGTATCAGGATGATATTGGCTTCATAAAATGAGTTTGGGTAGGTTCCCTCCTCTTCTATTTCATGGAATACTTTGAGGAGTATCGGAATGAGCTCTTCGTTAAAGGTTTTGTAGAACTCGGCTGAGAACCCATCTGGTCCCGGACTTTTCTTTGTTGGGAGGCTTTTGATGACCTCATCTAATTCATTGCTTGAAATTGATTTATTTAAGTTGTGTATGTCCTCCTTGTTCAGTTTAGGTAATTCATATGTCTCTAGAAACTTGTTGATGTCTTCGAGGTTTTCTGTTTTGTTAGAGTATAGATTTTCAAAATAGCTTCTAATTATGTTTTGTATTTCACTCATGTCTGTTGTGATATTTCCTTGTTCATTCTGAATTTTAGTAATTTGAGTTTTCTTTCTTTCTCTTTGTTAGTGTGGCTAAGGGTTTATCAATTTTGTTTATTTTTTTCAAGGAACCAACTATTTATTTTGTTAATTTTTTCGATTGTTTCTTTTGTTTCAATTCTGTTGATTTCGGCTCTGATTTTAACTATTTCCTGACTTCTACTACTTTTGGTGTTGGTCTGCTTATCTCTTTCTAGGCCTTTGAGCTGTAGTGTTAAGTTGTTTATTTGTTGATTTCTACTTCTTTTGTTGAAAGCGCTCCATGAAAAAATCTTCCTCTAAGTACTGCTTTCATAGTGTCCCAGAGATTTTGATATGATGTGTCTTTGTTCTCCTTTACTTCTAAGAATTTTTTTATTTCCCTCCTGATGTCTTCTGTTATCCATTCATCATATAATAGTGTATTATTTAATCTCCAAGTATTGGAGAAATTTCTGTTTTTTATTCTGTCATTTATTTCTAATTTCAATCCATTATGATCTGATAGAGTACAAGGTAGTATCTCTATCTTCTTGTATTTGTTAACAGTAGCTTTGTGGCATAAAACATGGTCTATTTTAGAGAAGGATCCATATGCTGCTGAGAAGAAAGTGTATTCATTCTTTGTTGGATGGCATATTCTATATAAGTCGGTTAAGTCTAAATTGTTGATTGTGTTATTGAGATCTATGGTTTCTTTATTCAATTTTTGTTTGGAAGATGTATCCAGTGGTGAGAGAGATGTGTTAAAATCCCCTAGTATTATTGTGTTGTGGTCTATTTGATTTCTGGAATTGAGAAGGATTTGTTTGACATACTTGGATGAGCCAATGTTTGGAACATAGATATTTATGATTATTATGTCTTGCTGATTTATGCTTTCCTTAAGTCGTATGAAATGTCCTTCTTTATCCCTTCTGACTAGTTTTGGATTGAAGTCCACATTATCTGAAATGAGGATGGATACTCCAGCTTTTTTGTGGTGTCCGTGTGCATGGTACATTTTTTTCCCATCCTTTCACCTTTAGTCTATGGGTATCTCTTTCTATGAAATGAGTCTCTTGCAGCCAGCATATTTTTGGAGTTTTCTTTTTAATCCATTCTGCCAGTCTATGTCTTTTGATTGATGAGTTCAGGCCATTAACATTCAGGGTTATTATTGTGATATGATTTGTATTCCCAGTCATTTGACTCATTTTTTTTTTTTTGACATGATTTGGTTTCTCCTTTATTTGGCTATTCCTTTAGGTTAGTTCCTCCCATTGCTGATTTGCATCATTGGTTTTCATCTCTTCCTCATGGAATATTTTGCTGAGAATGTTCTGTAATGCCGGCTTTCTTTTTGTAAATTCTTTTAGCTTTGTTTATCATGGAAGAATTTTATTTCGTTGTCAAATCTGAAAGTAAGTTTTGCTGGGTATAAGATTCTTGGTTGGCATCTGTTTTCTTTCAGTGCTTGGTGAATGTTCCAGGCCCCTGTAGCTTTTAGGGTCTGGATTGAAAAATCTGCTGATATTCTCATTGGTTTCTCCCTGAATGTAATTCGATTGTTTTCTTTCACGGCCTTTAAAAGTCTGTCTTTATTTTGTATGTTATGTATTTTCATAATAATGTGCCTTGGTGTGGGTCTGTTGTAAGTTTGTATATTTGGAGTCCTATTAGCCTCTTGTACCTGGTTTTCCAATTCATTCTTCTGATTTGGGAAATTTTCTGATATTATTTCATTGAATAGATCGTTCATTCCTTTGGTTTGTTTCTCTAAGATTTCCTCAATCCCAATAATTCTTAAATTTGGCCTTTTCATGATATCCCAAAATTATTGTAGATTCTGTTTATGATTTCTTATCATCTTTTCTGTTTGGTCAACTTTGTCTTCAAGATTCAATATTTTGTCTTCAATATCTGAGGTTCTGTCTTCCAGGTGTTCTATCCTATTGGTTATGCTTTCTATGGAGTTTTTAACTTGGTTTATTGTTTCCTTCATTTCAAGGTTTTCTGTTTGGATTTTTTTTTCAGTATCTCTAATTCTTTATTGAAATGATCTCTTGCTTCCTGTATTTGATCTTTTAACTGTTGATTGGTGCAATCATTTAATGCCTGCATTTGTTGTTTCATCTCTTCCTTCAATGCCTGCATTTGCTCTTTCATCTCCTCATTTGCTTCCCTGATTGTTTTAATTATGTACATTCTGAACTCCCTTTCTGACATTTCTTCTGCTGTGCTGTCATTGGGTTTCATTGATATAGTATCTAGGTTTGTTTGGGACATTTTCTTCCCTTGTTTTTTTCTTATTGCTCAGATAGTAGTGGGACTCTGAGATATTGCAGATTTCCTCTATTGGCTTAGAGTGTCCCTGTAGATTTGCAGTATATCACCTCCCAGCCTTCAGTATACTGAAGTCTTAGAGGAACTTGATAATGCAGTGCTTCTAAAGAAAGCTGCCCCTAGCCCGCTACTGGGTCCAGGGCTGGGGGCTGGTTCTGCATGGAAATCCTCTCACTGGGCGGTCCTGCTCCTAGAAGCTGGCTATAGACAGGGCCTGCCCCCGTCTGAGGGAGCCTGGCTGCTCGGGGAAAGCCTCTCCCTGACCTGCCTTGGTCCCAGAAGCTGCCTGCGGGCCTGCCCGCTGCTAGGTCCGGGACTTGGGGTTGGCTATGTGTGGAAATGCTCTCACTGGGTGGGTCTGCTCCTAGAAGGTGGCTGTGGATAGAGCCTGCCGCCGGAGGGAGCAGGGCTGCTTGAAGAAGTCTCTCACTGCCCTGCCCTGCTCCAAGAAGCTGCCCACTGTCCAGGCCTGCCACCCGGCCGAGCTTCACCCGGTGGGAGAGACTCATCCCGCTGCTCTATGTTGGTCGGAGTCTCTCAATGCCTCCCCTTCTTGAATCCTGAGTTCTGGAGCGACAGGAGATGCAGTCACCCTCTAGTCCACCATCTTGGATCACTGCCACCACTTATTTTAATAAAAAATTACTTCTCTTGAGTAGTTGAAAGTCCCCAAAGAATATTTTTTTTCAATTTTTCATATATCCATGTGCAAATGATAAATCATAGTCACAACAATGAGAACTGCTTCAGGGCTCAATATGTGTAAGGGATGTTAGAAGAAATACAAATGCTCCCTGATATGCTGTTTGCCCACCAATGTCTTTTCATTTCACCCTGATAACAACCCAGGTATAATGACTTGAGTATAATCACAAAGCTAGTGAATGAAATTGCAGTGAACAAGAATTCAAACCCCAGTCTAACTGAATGAAAATCCCTAATTTTGTGGAAGCCACTTCTGCTGATAATGTGAATGGTTTCTTTAAGAGTTTTCTTTGGACAGATCTTGGTGTTATGTTGGAGGTGGTATGCTTCTCCTCCCAAATGATGTAAGTAAAGTTAAAAGTTTAAATTCAGTATTACAAGAAAGTATTTTTTAAAAAATTTCCTTTGTTTATTGTGAAACAATATGGTTGCCCACATGTATTAATTTGTATTGGTCTACTTTTTCTCTGCTGTAACCAAAGGACTTGACAAGAATAATTTTAATGAGGGAAAGTTTATTTGGGGGCTAACAGTTACAGAGATCTCAGTCCATAGAAGGCCTGCTCCATTCTTTAGGTCTCAAGGTGAGGCTGAATTTCATGGCTGAAGAGTAATTAATCCCCTGTGAGGGGATTAATTCACTGATTTGGTTAAGGCTCTCATAACCCAATCATTTCACCTCTAAACCTTCTTTGATTGTCTCACACATGAGATTTTGCGGGGCATACCTAATCTCTAAACCAAATAGGCTATGCTTAATTTAGGAGAATGATACTAAATGGCCTTTTTTTGTGACCCTGGGGATTTAACCCAAAAGTGCTTCACCACTTATCTAAATCACCAGCCCTTTATTTTTTTTAAATTTTGAGACAGTGTCTCACTAAGTTGCTTAGGGTCTCACCAAGTTGCTGAAGGTGGCCTTGAATTTGTGATTCTCTTGCCTCAGCCTCTACAGATGCTGGGATTACAGGGTTGCACCACTGTACCTGGTCTTAGTGGTCTTTTTAAAGAGCTTTTATTTTGAAATATAAATTCGAATACACTTGTAAGGAATAATATAGTGAGATCCAGTATATATTTACTGAATTTCCCCTAAAGATATCTTGCAAAACTATAGTGAAATAGTGTTACATGTGTAGATACAACCAGGAAATCAACATAGATTCTATTGGATTTCACTAGTTTTACATGTACTTATTTGTGTATGTTTGTGTGTATTGAGTTTTCTTTCTTTTTTTATGTACCAGGGATTGAACCTTAGGGCTGAGACACAGGCCTGGCGGTTTTTATGTTTTATTTGGAGATAGGGTTTTGCTAAGTTGTTGAGACTGGCTTTGAACTTGTGATCCTTCTGTAGCCTCCCAAACTACTATAGCTGAGAAATGGCAAGAACTAGATCTGGACCCATGCCATTCTAAAACTAAATATTCAAATTTATTTAAAACTTGGTTTGATTTCATAATTTAAACCAGGGATTACAGTTTTTCTTTAAAAACTAGATAATATATATTGTAGGCTTTCTGAACCATGTAGTCTCTACTGTAAGTACTCAACTTTTAGAGCTACAGTAGCTGTAGGCAGTAAATAAATAAATGGGAGGAAACATTCTAATAAAACTTTATTCACAAAAACAGGTGGCAGATTTGGCCCACAGGACATAGATTGCCAAATTCAAATTTAAATGATCTCTTTAAATAGATTTTATTTTCTCTTGAAAAAAATGCTGTTTGAGATAAAAATCTCCTACCTCTTTTTATGTTACCATCTAGAGGTGCTGAGTTCCATTGTCTCTGTTCAGCAAAGAATCAAAGAAGAGGACACAGAGATAGCAATCAAGCAACATGTTTATTGCAAAAAGTGACAGAGACAGACTTCTTTGAAGAGAAGGATCCCCAGAGCTGGGAATCAGGTGGGGGAGTTTTGGCCTCTTCTTTTTATAGTCTCTGGAATTTCTCCCTTTCCTTATGTCCTCCACTATCCATGTGCCTCTCACTATTATTGATTGGTGCCCCCTCTGTCCACCTGTCTGTTTTAGTTTTTCTATTGGATTCCCTGTTTAGGAGCATGAGTACAGAAGTGTCTGTGTGATTGTATCCCCTGCTTTTGTCCAGGAGCGCTTATGTCAACCAGGAAGTTGACCTCATCAGAAGAGCCTCTCCATGCTCGCCATTATACCCTGTCTGCCTAAGCCCTTCTAGATCTCCCGCAATAATGTGTTATCTTAGTGTATGGGTACAGGGCTTGTTAAAAGGAAGATGGGGGTTAAGGAAAGTCATGTAGCCTTTGTACTTACCTCTGGTCATTATGGTGGCTGTCTGACACCGCATGTCACCTGTTTGCTGCTTGCTTTACTAGCATTTATAGGTGAAGGTTAAAATTTCACCAACATTGTCTTAATTCCATCTTGTTGGTTTGTCCAGAGCCTGGATGTCTGTGCTTCTTCTCAGCCTCCATTACTTTAGATTCAATCTCTGTTTGGACTTCCATGAAGTCAACTGGCTTGTCTTTGTAGTGGGCTCATTTCTTTGCCCAAATGGTTCCCATTATACACTTAATGGCTCTGAATTCATTGTGTATTCCTCATGGAAATGAAGGGCAGATGGGGAGAGTTCAATTTTAGGTAACTCTCTGTCTCACCAAAGAGACTTTTTAATGTAGCTGGTCCTATACTAGAAGTTATAGGGAAATCTGTGAGTTTCCAACTCCCATAGTTTCAAGTGGGAAATCTTGTTACTCTCACTTATTGCACTGCGATTTTCCACATAGACTTATTTCCTTCTTCTACCTTTCTTTCTCCACTCTTCCTCCCATAATTACCCAAATCTGTAAATTTGGAATGTTATTTTACCTCCCCTAGATTTGTATCCTGTATCTACCATATATTTGGCCTAGATATCACAGGGAAATGGGCGATTTATCTGGGGCATTCTGTGAGATTGGTCCTCAGAACTTAGTCCTTGATTTTGCTAAAGGAGATAAAATAATTCAGATATCCACATATATATATTATTACTTTTAAATTGACACATAATAGTTGTACATATTTATGAGATACAGTATAATACATAATTTTACAGAGAATTACATGTAATTTGTTCATTTGCATATAGCTCATCCTTCACAAGAAACGGAAAAGTATAAAGACATTTAGGCACCAATAAAAATTTCATCAATTACACCATTGATATTGTTTTTAGACAGTAGCCAGTCTTGTACAGCTATTGCCATACCACACAATCCTTTTGGGCATGTCAGAAGTGAATGGTGCCCTGTCTTTCTCTTTTCATTTCATTTTGTCATAAATCTCATCACTCTGCTACCCACTCCCAACCTCTCCCCAGATAGCTGCCTCAGGCAAACTAAAGTATAAGTACTCAAAAAGGCAGAAGAAAAGTAAAGTAATTTTTGAAGTGTGCTGTCTTTTAGATGATTTTAAACTTCTTGTTAGAGCTGATAGTTGAGAGTCAGTAATATACAGTGCTTAAAAGCATAGACTTTAAAATCATACATGACTTTTTTAAAGTCTCAATCTCATTACTTATTGGCTCTGTGATCTTGGGATAGTTGTTCAACTCCTCAATGCTCCAGTCTCCCCAACTACAAAATATACATAATTTTATGGCTTAGATATGAAGTGTTCCCCAAAAATCTCTGTGTGAGAAAATGCAAGAAAGTTTAGAGGTGAAATGATTGCGTTGTGAGAGCCCTAACCTAATCAGTGCATTAATACACTTGCATGGATTAACTGTGTGGTAATTGTAGGCTGATAGGGTGTGGCTGGAGAAGGTAGGTCATTGAGGGTGTGCCTTTGCGATATATATTTTTGTCCTTGTTGAGTGTAATTCTCTCTTTCTTTGCTTCCTGATTGCCATGTACTGAGCTGCTTTCCTCTGCCATACTCTTCTACTGTGATATTCTGCTTCACATCAGACCCAGAGGATTGGAGTTGGCTATGAACTGAGACCTTTGAATCCCTTAGCACCAAATAAACTTTTCTTCTTCTAAAATTACTCTTGTCAGGTTTTCTGGTCACAGCAGTGAAAAAGCTGACTTAAACACATAATAATAGTACATAGTAAGAAATGAGATAGAACACATAATCAATAAGTGGTAGCTATTTATTTTCATTGTTTGCAACAAAGGTATACCCATTAAATAGATGAGCTAGGTCCTGTATGTGGGTCATTATCTCAAGATCTGATCCCTTGGCATGTCAACTCAAATTTATTTCCTGTGGGAAAAATGTAGGCAAAATTGTGCAAGTTTCAGTTGGTATGTACTAATTGGTAGTAGGGAAAAAAGTAGAAAAAGGTGGTTTCTGATTTTTTCTTCTTTCATAAACTCATCTTATCTTCCATGAGCTTAGAAAGGACAAACAAGAAGTAGACAGGGAAGGAAGAGGAGGCAGCACAGAATGGATTTCCCTCAGAAATTGGGGATTTCAACTGGAGCGGATCTGGAGCACAGTTATACACTTCTCCTCTAACATCCACCCTGAATCCTAGTACCACAGCAATTAAAAAAGGCCACTGGAGCAAACTGGAGGTTGTAGACCACATGAAATCCAGGCAGAACAGTTGCATATATCTGCTCCATGGAAGTACATGAGGGAATACAAGTGGAGGGAGTGTTTAATGTTGCTTTGCAAATAACTGTTTGCACAGGGAGAGGTTTGGAGCATGTCAGGAAATGAAAAAAAACATATTGATTTCATCTGCTATATTACCTATGTATCTTGAAAGGTGAAGGAACAATTGACTTTAAAGGGTTGGGTTCTGATGGAAGTTTGTTACTCATGTGCTACCTTGATTCTGTCCTTGATACACAGCACTATTTTACAATGGGAAAAAACAACAACAACAACAACAAATAGTGTCTGCGTTTATTCTTTTTGCTTGCATCCAGGATCCATATTTTCATGAAAATTTTCTCTGAATCTTGTGAAGTGAGTCTCATCTCACCTGCTCCCTGCAGTAGAGTAGTGAAAAAAGAGCATGAAAGAAATGCAAGGTGAAATGTCAAGTACCTAAGGTATTCCATTCTAACCTTGGGCAGAGGCCAGCTACTGAATGTGGAAGGTAATAAGGCAAACTCCAGAGTGTGTTTGTATAATGGGATGGCTTGCAAGCCATGCTGACAGCGGGCTGTACTCTCACAGCTCTATTTATTTATAGCATCTCCCCCAAATGCTACAGAACAACAAGTATTTTGACAAGTTGGAATGTGAATAGATTATGCAAAAAGCAAATCAATAAAAACTCATTCTAAATTGTCTATCTTCTTCTAATAAGTAGGAAAGGAACAGGAGACTGGGGGTTCTTTGTCATGTCCAGTGGGGTTTAGCCATCAGGAGGGTAGGTGGGGAATGAAATAACTGCCCTTTGACCTGATTAGTAGGGTAGAAGAAATTCAGCTTGCTGTAGCTCCTCCAGTCAACATCTGCTACTTAAACAAGTCTATTTTTCTGGTCAGTACTTTGGGCCCTCAGATTCCTGTGGTTGGGCAGTTTTTGAGACCAGCTCTCTGTTATGGTCTTAAAAAATAGACAGAAGTACATGTTGGAACCAACAATGGACCAACTCTGTCCTGGCTCTTTAAACATGCCCTGACTAGTCTGTCTTTCCTCCCTGACTTATCATTTAGCAAAAGTTATTCACCATATAGTCAGATGGGGCCATACCAGATATATGAGTGTGTCTAATAATTAGGAACAGCTGCTTCAGGTAAATGCAGTTTGCAGATGGCAAAGGAACACCAGACTATGCTAATTTTCACAAAATAACTTTTTAAAAAAGCTTGTAGCAGAGCAAACTCTCCTGTTTTTTCCTGAAACAATGATAATGGCAAGAGTAATGGGCCTGGGTCGTGTTTCTGCCCTGTTCTCTTCCTTACCCTCCTTTTATGACTGCAGTGTAGGAGAATTTTGCAGAGTAGCCCAGAAGGCAAAACACACCTAAATGGAAGAGACAATCTGCTTGTTTATTCTGGTTCCTGCTAACTAGCACCATGTTTTATGAGCTTCCAGCACAAAAACATGGTAGCACCCCAAATGATGCCAAGCTAGACTACACGGTATACTTTTCAGATATCTCTTTCTGTGACTTAAACTTGGCACAATGAACTGGTCTCTAGATTGTGCCCTAAGGCCTAAGTTCGAATCTTGGCTTGATTGCTTAATTTGTGGCTGGGGCAGAACAGTCTGTTTCCATAGACTCATTTAATAGATTAAAGAGATTCATTTGTTAAATGTGGGCCAGGTGACTTCACAGAGGTACTATTGAGGATCCAAGTAATACAAGTGCTTTGAAAAAAATGTATAAACCTTTACATAAAAGCATCAATAACTTAGACATCTTTCAGTGCCTTATTCAGAACCCCAGAGAGATTTTTTTCCAAAATAATCTGTTTAGTGGGTCTATTTCCAAAAAATCCTAAGATGCCATTTACTGGACTAAATTTCTCTCTGATCATTTCTTTGCTAACCCTGAATCTGCACTATATACAAAGTGACACTTGCCTCTAGATTTTCTAATAATCATTAATGTGATCTCTTTCCCAGGTGTTTTGTGCCTTTTTCCCCTCCACCATTAGAACAGTACTTCTCAAAGTGTGGACTTCACACCACCTGTACCAGAATCGCTTGTGAAAGTTTCAATTCCTGGGCCAGTGTCTTACCATTCACATCTGGCGAGGTGGACTACAATCTGAATTTCCACATTACGGTATGAGACCTGCAACATTGTTTGCATAGGGCAGAGGTGAACTGCTAATTTTACTTTTTTTCTTTATTAGCTAGTCTGAAGATCAGTGTCCAGCGAACATGCATACGCTAACTAACATATGCTATTACATGTTTTCCCCCATTTTTTCTTATCAAATAATGTGATAAGTGTGGGTTACCTCATCCTGTGCAAACTTGCACAGTTGTAGGAGAGCGATGGGATGAAACTGTGTGGTTCTTTTGCTCAGATTGGCACATATAAATAGATATCTTATTTTTCTGTATTTCTCTGTGCTCTGGGAACCAAGTTTGAACTGTGGAGTCAAAGTCAGAAGCAGGTGTGTTTACAACAACAGAGGATCTCAAAGTGTGTGCCCAGTCCAGTAGCATCAGTATCACCTGGGAATTTGTTAGACATGCAAACTTTCAGTATCCTGCACCCACTAGACCTACAGAATCAGAAACTGGGGTGGGCTCAGCAATCTGTGTTTTAACAAGCCCTCCAGGGAATTCTGATGTACATTGAAGTTTGAGAACCACTGCCTGAACACATTTTCTTTCCCCAACCTGCATTCTCTCTAAACCTAGAGGCAGCTGGAACAATAAGGGGGGAATTTATTTGAACAGGAGAATAGGAACAACACAATGTAGAAAGAATTACTTAACTGTAAATTTTGTATTTATGGTATTTGTGCCTGAGGGAAGAACAGATCTTTAAATAGCAATTTTCCTAAAAGTGACTGCCCCTGCAACACATGCACACACACACACAATTATAACATACAACCCTATATATGTGTGTGTGTGTGTGTAAGTGCATCTGTGTTTGTATGTATGCAAATGTATATGCAATAAAAATTATCCTTAGGAAACAACAGAAAAGAAAAAGAAGAGAAACATTGAGGCATTAATAAAATTCTGAGCAATAGCTATTGATAAAAATGCAGGAAAGAGAACAAACTTGAAATACGTACCAATCAGCAAGTCCAGATGATATGCATTTTGGGGTCTTAAGGGAATTCACTAATGATTTCGCTAAGCCACTGACAACTGGAAAACTTGACAAAACCCACTTGGGTATGCACCACATTTTGCCTTGTCAGCATCCTGCATAATGGTGGTATTCCAACAGGTGCATTCACTAGATCCTTTCAGCCCACCAGTCCCCCTCCCACCATGGAAAGAAAAGATTCCATTTCTAGATGTAGATGATACCAAAGTTAATGGAATAAACTTTTTTGAAAAGTCCTTTATATAAATGGAGCATCCTCAGCATTTTATGCTGTAATCTCAGCTCCTGATGTGCAAAACAGGACAATTGCTGCTCCCATACCTGGGGGAAGTTGGCCTTTATGACCTTCAGGTCCTGGTGCTGAGATTTATTAGTTTACAATCTGGTAGTAGGACTGGAGGAGGCAAGCTAGGAGCTTTTTCACAGAAAAGGATTTAGGATCAAGACACATTTCATTCCAGTGATGTTTTTTCCTCCCTCATGGTCCTGAGATGGAGAAGCTGCACACATATTTGGATGGAGAAATATGCTCCCTCAGGATGAATAAAAGTCCCTGGATCCTGCTCTTTCTCGAGACCAAAAGATCAAGCAACACTAGTCAGATGTTCAGACACAAGACTTAGGAAGGCAAGATTCAACTTTGGACAATTCCTTCTACAAACCTGCTGGAACCTCCACAACCTATTAATGGCCAGCCACATTCCTAATCCTTGCCCAATCAGCCATCCGCTTTAGAAGTTCCTGGGAACAAGGGTAAGTTCTTCTATGTAATCCTAAACTGGGGGAAATGAACTCGGAAAGTGTTTTATTCACAGATAGCATAAGTACTTTGTGGTGATGAATAATTCCAGGGGATTCTGAGTGGGGAGGAATTTGGTGGGTTAATGTTCTGTCCTACATAGATTTACATACTCTTAACCAGCTTTTCTCATATTTCAGTGAAATCTAGGCACTTAGCTCATTATGTTCCATTTCAGCCTCTTAAATAAAACCAGAGTGTATTGGTGTCTGGTAACATTTAAGAAGTTATGAGCACTCCACATGCTCATACCAAAGAAAGGGAAAAGAAAACCATGTGTATATAGGTTGTTGTATGTCAGAGCAAATGGATTTTAGTGAAAGATTATTGATTAGGATGTGGAGGGCCTGGGTCTTTATTCTAGTACTTCTGTTATCTGGCTTGATCATTTTGGGGACAGCTTTTTTCCCTTCCCAGTGTCAGTTTTCTCACATGTGAAGTATTGAATATTATGAACTGTAATTCCCATCCCCATCTCTAAGATTTTGTGATGAGCTTGTAGTGGATCCTTAAGATACATGATTTTATCCTTTGCAATCTTGACTCTTTAAGAATGAACACTTCAGGTCCATGGTGGACAAATTGTCATTTTTGCTAAGATATGAAACTGAATTTCCTATTCAAGACCAGAATATGGGAAAGAATTGCCTAGTTGGTGAGGGAGTCCAGTCAGCCACCTTCACCTTTGTCTCAACAGGGCTCTATTGTTCTCTAGTTATTACAGATTTATGAGGGAAATTACATGTAGTGGTGAATTTTGAGATTTGGAATCATCGTGTTTGTTTAAATCAAAGGCTTAATTACATAGTATACATGAGATTGAATGTCACTGCATAGGCAAGCCAGTTTGGTCTTACATTTGTTGTACTTTACTTTCTATTAAATATATTTACACTGATCAGAGGCTTATTTCTTTCTCATGCAAGAATGGGAAAATAAGTGCATAAAGATAAAATACCAGCTCTAACTTTTCTCAGCACCTAATGGATACATTCCTTCTTCTAATGCCAGGACAAGTCTCAAGGCCCCACCATAACTGCAAAGGAGGCGAGGAAATATAAAGGAGTATATGAATATTTGATGGGCATTAATGATCTCTGCCAGAAGGGACAGACAACTTGCTTATTCTAATGACATATAGGGATGGTAACAATTACTAATACTATTAGAAAAGTACCTGGCACATATTATTAAATAAGTGTTTTCTATATACATTATCTCATTTAATTCTCATAAACCCTGTCAGGAATTATCACACTTTACAAATGAGAAACCAAGGCATGGAGTGATTAATAAACTAGCCAAAGATCATATATATAATAAGTAACAGAGGTAGTATTTGAACTAGGTTAGAACAGAATTACATTTGAACTGTGAAGAGATTCTCCTGGGAGACCAGTTATTTATTCCTTTGCCTTAAGGTACTGATAAATAGTAACCACACTCTCTCCTGGATTAGGGATTCTGAATAGGATTAAACTGGCAGCAGAGGGCATTTGGGATTTTACTAGGGTGGTTTCAGTTGTTAAAACTTTGGTGGGTGCATCAGGCAAGAGAGTGTCAGTGATGCTAGATGCCTTTCAATGAGGAAGACATTTCCACAAAATGAAGAATTGTTCCACTCACATTCCACAAAGACATGTGAATGTCATTCAGGATGTTCAGGTAGATGTTACACATATTTAAAATTATCTGATCCTACAATCTAAGTCTGTTTTAGTCGTAAACACAAAGTACCTCTCTGTTTAAGATATGCTAAATTTTCTAGGAATGAAACTATCAAAGGAAGATTTTACTTTGTTTTGTTTAGAATTTTAATAATAGCTATGTACCAGCAACTGTTGTAAGCACAGCACATATATTAATTTATTTAATCACTGTACCCTAAAAATATACACTATTATTATTCTCATTTTACAGATGAGATTCCTTAGAAAATCTGGAATGGAACCACCATTTGACCCAGCTATCCCACTCCTAGGTTTATACCCTAAGGACTTAAAATCAGCATACTACAGTGACACAGCCACATCAATGTTTATAGCAGCTTAATTCACAATATCTAGATTGTGGAACCAACCTAGATGCCCTTCAATAGATGAATGGATAAAGAAACAGTGGTGTATATACACAATGGAATATTACTCAGCCATAAAGAAGAATAAAATTATGACATTTGCAGGTAAATGGATAGAGTTGGAGGATATCATGCTAAGTGAAATAAGCCAATTCCAAGAAACCAAAGATCAAATGTTTTCTCTGTAAGTGGATGCTGACACATAATGGGGGGCGGGGGTGGGGTAAGGGAAGAATGGAGAAAGATTGGATTATGTAGAGGGAAATGGGGGATGCAGGGGGAAAAAGATAGTGGAATGAGAAAAATATCATTACTCTAGGAACGCATATGATTACATCAATGGTGTCACTCTACATCATGTACAACCAGAGAAATGAAAAGTTGTACTCCATTTGTGCACAGTAAATCAAAATGCATTCTGCTGTCATGTATAACTATATAGAACAAACAATAAAAATAATTTTAAAAATTAAAAAAAGAAACTGAGGCATATAGAATTTAATCAAAATTTTCAAGATCCACAGCCTGAGAAAGTTGCAGTCACCATTATGGAAATCATGTTATTGATGGCAATGCTTCTCATTGTATTGACCTTTATTTTTTATAATTGCTGATTCTTTTTATGTCTTTACATTTATCCAAGTATCTACCTGGTATCATACTCCTTTCACCTAAAGGAGTTTTTTAACATCTCTTATACTCTTGGTGTGCTGGCAATGGATTTTCTTAGCGTTTGGCTGAACATGTCTTTCTCTTTCATTTGTGAAATACACATTCAGTGAGAGTAGAATTATGGATTGTAGCTTTTCTCTTTCAGTGTTTTAAAAATGTCACTTCATGGTGTGGTTGGCATAGTACCTGCAGTGTTTAAAACACCAACACAACAGCCCCAAATCCACCTGGATTTTTATTTGTCACATGCACAGTAGAGATCTGACTCATTCATTTTGTCTTCTAGTGTACTCAGAGCATTTACATATTAAAAATGTCTTTTATTATATTTTTAATTACTGTCCCTTTATTATTTGAATAGTTTATAGTATCATGCTAATTTTTCCAAATTATGTGTATAAAGGAGTTTTATTATCTATGAATTTCATTTTGGAATGTTGAAGTGACCATTACAAACATTTGTTCAAAAAAAAGTTTGGTATATTGAAAGTTCCTTTCCTAGACAAAATAGTTAATTCAGAAAAAATAGTTTCAGTTTTCACTCCTTCATTTGATCTCATTTGTGGCTTGGCTTATCTACTCTGACTTTAATTAGTCTTTATGGACAGCACTTATTTCTGACTTGGTATTATATTTCCTAAATATTTTACAGTGAACAAAGTTTACTTTCATAATCAGGAACTTAAAAACAGAAAGACTTAAAATCAGGCAAAACTATAAGATTAAAACAAAGAATTTCCCCATGTCTTATTTGTGGAGTTCTGTAAGTGACAAATATTCTGTGTAACTTATTTGCTATGAAGGCATTAGGAACAATGATGACTGTGTGTACCATATTAAAACCTCATCCAAATAAGCTTTCCAAATCTTTTTTTGTGTACAGTGTGTCTTTAAGTACCTACTTTGAGAATTTTAGGCTTTGTTGTGTGCTATTCTAAATAGGTGATATTTTAGAAGCTGCATTAGTTCTCTACTGCTGCTTCAAATATCTCCAGGATTTAGCAGCTTAAAACAATGAACATTTATCTTCTGATATCTGAGGTTCAGGAATCTAAAAGCACTCAGATTAGGTTGTTTTGCCTCTGGATACCTCACGAGGCAAGCTGTGTGCTTGGGCTGCAGTCATCCAAAAGCCTGAGTCTGGCTAAAGGAGCTATGTTTTTGCTCATTCTAATGGTCATCAGCAGGAACTTTCACTTCCTCACACCAGGTGGATCTTTCCATAGAGCTGCTAACATCATGGTAGCTGGAGGGACAGAGTCAGGGGTGAGGGAGGTCTCAAGCCAGAAAACAAATGTCACTTGTACTATATTCTATCTCTCACATACATTAACCTTTGTACAGTGTGATAGAGGACATCAAAATGGTGTGAACATTAGAAGCAGGGATCACTAGGGACCATCTGGGAGAGAGGCAAACACAGTCACCTCCTGTGTTCACATCATGGAATACTTACATGTCAGGGTGTACAAGCTTTACTGTATATGAATGCATAAGTGTTTGCACATAGGCACATATACTTGTATGTGGATATACGTGTGTGTGTCTCTCTCTCTCTCTCTCACACACACACACACACATACACATACACCACAAAGAGAGATGATCAAAAGGGCACTGTTCTTTGCAAGGCTATCTGATGGCTCACAGTAGTGCTAGCATTCTACTCCCCTCTGATTGGTGTGTTGAAGAATAGATTATGGCCTCTTGGAAGCAAATGTATACTTCTTGGTATATACACTACTATCTTGTAATGAAGCACAGAATTCAAACTTGGAAAGAAGTTATTTACTCTTGAATTTTTACTCAGTTCATCTAGTAAAAGATAGTCAAGTGAAATGGTCAAGAATAGAGAATCTGGAGATAGACAGCTTGGGTTTAAATGTGGGCCTTGTAATTTATTTTCCTTGAGAACTTGAGAAAATCAGCCCACCTGAGCTTCAGTTACCTCAGTTGTGAGGCTAACCTAGAGCTCACGTGATTATTGTGAGAATCAAATAAGCTATTGTTTTAAATGTGGGACTTGGTCAAGAGTAACCATCTAGAAATAATACTTATTACTGTCACCATTTGCACCTTTTGATTCTTTCAGAATCATGATCTCCTATAGTCAGTCCCAGGCTTTTATCCACTCACTCTGTCTCTTCCATTGTGTTTAGAAAAAGATGGGGAGCACTGTTCATTATTTCCCTCTTCTGTCAATCCTGTCACAATGTGCCCCCTCCCTTCCCACTTCTCTGAGAAAAGGTCTATTGGTGTTTAAGGCATAATTAACAATCTGAGTAATGGAACTCATTAGTCCGTTAACAAATATCAACAGCTTGATTCAAATGCCTTAACCTAAATAATCAGGAGTCTCATAAACTGGAAGAGCAGGAAGAATATATGGGATGTGGTTAGGGAGACACGGAAGGAATGGTTCATTACCTAGGGTGCTTCCTAGAGTGAACCCAGTGTGGGGGGCAACATGAGAGAAACAGGAGAGGCATACAATGGGTGCTAGGGGGTTGCAAATAGGAAAAGTTGTGAGTATTAGAAAGGGTATGTGAGAGACAAAGACATTCTAATTCACTTTACAGTTTTGCCAAGGATGTTATAAGCATGTCTGTGTGTGTGTATGTGTGTGTTTTGTGTGCTCACTTGAAAATAGAGCATAGTAGTCCTCCTTGTTATAGAATGCATGACAAAAGTGCCTCACTTAGACAATAATATTGGAAAAGAATTTTCTCTTCCAGTTCCAAGCTATGGTATTTCATATAGCTGAATGCTGGGTACTTCCTGCTTGTGCATTCCACAGTGATACCAATTTTTTTTAATTGGTGAGCACAAAATGGGCATTTCTCAAGTTATCCAGCCTTCTTCCACTAGGAGTGGGTGTAAGTCCTTCATAAAAGCATTTTAATATGGAATAGAGTCTAATAGGATAAAAATTCCTCCTTATTTTGGGCTGCTGTTGTATGTAGCTCAGTGGTAGAGCATTTGCCTAGTATGTGTGAGACCCTGGGTTCCATCCTCAGCACCACATAAAAATAAACAAATAAAATAAAGATATTGTATCCATCTATAACTTTTTTTTTTTTTAATTCCTCCTTTTCTTAGGGAGGGAGGGGTTTCCATATTATTCATATACATCAGCATGGCTTCCTTTAGACACTGTTCAGTGCAACCTTCATTTTCTGGATTGAGGCAGTGGATAGCAAGGAAATCTCCACCTCCATCCAGAACAGCAGAGGAGTCCCAACCAGCTATCCGCACCATGTCACATGTACCTGGGCTCCAGAGTCAAACATTAAATGTGATGTGAAAAAAACACACTCATACTAAGTGTTGGATTTTCATGAGTTCTGAATTGGCCTTTCACTTTTGAATTTGCTCCATACTATTGCTGAAAAGCAATTTCTGACAGGAGGCCAATCGAGAAAAATAATATCAAGTGCATAAACAAACCCCAAATCCCTCATTAAGCTATCAGCACTCTAATAGAGCTCATTATTTTTCACCTTCCAATTATTGACTTTTTAAATTAGAGAACATGCTCAAAGTTGAACTGTACCCAGTACTTTCTATAGAACTTCAAGCCAATTTTGCTATATTAAAATTTTACTTTGTGCCAGGAAGCTTGGAGAATCTAAAGTGTCTTTGAAGGAATTTTCATTCCTTTCATTGTTCTTTCCTATGCTAATGTAAGAAACAATCACATCTTAATTATGAGATGTGATGGCAGTATCGATAGCTAGAATGTTATAAGAGCTCAAAATACCTCTTCTTTATAAATTGTTATTGTTATTGTTGTTATTATTATTATTATTTGGTACCAGGGATTAAACCTATGTGTGCTTAACTGCTGAGTCCCATCCCCAGCCCTTTATACTTTTTATTTAGAGACAGGGTCTCACTAGGTTGCATAGGGTCTTGTTAAGTTGCTGAGGCTGGCCCCAAATTTGCAATTCTCCTGTCTTGGCTCCCTGAGCAGGAAAATAGCCTAGAAAATAGCCTCTTGAAGGGATCAAATTACCTTTCACTTATTGGCTACCCTAAAATTTAGGTCACAGTGGGAAGCAATAGATGTCCAAAACATAGTGGCATATGACTGTAATATTTTAACACACCGAGGTGATTCTGATGTACTTTCAGTTTGAGAATCCTAGGTTTTGGTAGACATTTTCAAAATCTTAGAAAAGTCATTTCAGGGAATTGTTTTGTGGAATGATAAAAATAGTAATCATAGATGGAAGTGAATAAAATATGAAATTCACTGTTTGGAAGATAAATACATATATTTATGTAAATATTATATATATGTATATATAAATTTTAAGGCACATGTAAAAATGCTTTATCTGCCTATTAAATGACTCACAGGACCATAAAGCAAAGTGTAGAGAGACAAGAGTCTGCCAGGGTATTTCCTGAACAATTAAATACCTGCCTTTTCAACATGTTACAGATCTTTCTCCTTAGGGTGCTGTTCTGTCAGAATATGGCAGCCTCTTCCTTCAGAACCCAACTCCAATTATATCTTTTTTTGTACTTGAAATTAAAACCAGGGATACTTAGCCACTGAACCACATCCCCAGCCCTTTTTTATGTTTTGAGATAGGGTCTCGCTAAGTTGCTTAGGGCCTCGCTAAGTTGCTGAGCTTGGCTTTGAACTCACAATCCTCCTGACTGAGCCTCCCAAGCCACTGTGATTACTGGTGTGCACCACAAGCCTGGCCATATTACTTTTGTAGCAAAGCCTTTCTTTATCACTTTAGCTATGTCTTTTCATCACTTTACTCTTTTTACTATATCATTTTTTTCATTATACTCATCAGTATCTGAGACTATAGTTTTTGCTTTTCTATTACCTGACTTCCTTCACTAGAAAATAAGCTTATTGAAGGCCATGTCTGTCTCATTCACTGCTGTATCCTGTCTAGAACAGTGTTCTCCAGAGAGTAAGTATAACTATTATTTGTGTTTAAGTTTTTTGACCTATAAAAAAACTGCACATAACTAATGCATATAACTTGATGACTTTGAAGATAAGTACAGCAGATTTGATGCCATCAGCACAGTCTATGCCATAAACCTATTTAGCCCTTCTATCCTCCCATACACTTATTTATTATTTTTTGAGATAAGAATACTTAAGATCTACTTTCTTAGAAAATTATATACTTAGAAGTATATAATTCAGCATTGTCAACAATAGATCTCTAGTACTTATTATTTTTTACCCTTTAACCAATAGCAGCTGATAATTTGTTAATTTCCATTGGCATTGGCCAAGTGGAAGTTAAAAAAACCCCACTGCTTCATGGCTTTATATAGCTCCTCAAAGGCTTCAGACATGACCAAAAAACAAATGTAGAGCGATAATATACTAACTGCAGTTGAATGACCTTTGTATTTAAGATTTAACAATGTACTCTTCAAGGCTTAAAATTAGCAAAATAGAGATACATGAAAAACTTTGTAACTAGCAGTTGGAATAATATTTTTAAGAAAATAGTGAAATTTTAAAATTGCTCCTTTGTTTACATTCTTTGCAAAATTTGGGTTCATCATGGCTCTTCATCATTGAATCTGGTGAATTCTCGTCTTTAGTCTTGCTCAAGTTGGTATTCTTGGTCTAAGTCCATTCTTTCTGTCTTATTAGGGAGGGTGTCAATTATTGTAATATAAAATTCCTTAATCATATCTAGTGAAATTTCATCTATGATTTCTTCATGCTGTCAAGGATGAAGGTATTATTATTACTTGTTATAAGTTGCTCTGCAAGAAACATATTTGCTACCCAGAATATGGTGCCCTTCTAAGTGATGGTGTCAAGTATTTACTAAGCAACAAGTATGTATTCCATTTTATTCTAGGTGCTAGAAGAATGGCATGAAAGGATATGAAAAGATGTCAGCTCTCATATTGCAATGAATAATGAATCATAGGCAAAATAAGCTAACCTTTTGTAAACTTGGTTATCTGCATTGTTTATTCTAGACGTGGTCACTTCTACAAAAGATCTCTAAGGCTTCACATTGGCCAGTTTTCTGAAACGACCCATTCAGCATTGTAATTGCCTTTTGCTGATTTCCTTCTTCTTATGTCTGACATACTACCCTCTCTTCTTCATTACTGGCTTTAATTTTGGGTAACTGATCACACCTGGAACATTTTCAGAAAGACTAGGGAATAGCTTTTCTCAGTCTACCTGTTCCCAACTTCTCCATTTATTTGAGGGCCACTTTTGTGGGCTTTCTTTCTTACCTTATGTGATTAGACAATTTTCTTGTTACCTTTATGCTTCCTATTATTTATTTTTGCTCCTCCTTAGGGATCTAGCCTGGTTTTCGCTTTTTGTGGCTTTCCTATTTCTCTTTCAGGTCACTGTATTGCTTTGGGTTTTAGCCAACTTGGCATCAAATTACCTTTTAAAACAACTCTGAAATTTTATATCTGAATGAAATTACTGTGTGTTGTGCATCTTTTACGTCCCAATAAAACTAATTTCTCAATAACTTCTCTTATGGCCACCTAGGTGCTGGGTTCATACATGGAAACCTTTCTGTTTTCCTTATCAACATTCTACCTAGAGCCGCCATGTAGAGGACAGAACGACGAGGTATGCTTGTAAAGTCATGTCTTTGCTCAGGCTGCCATAACAAGAGATCATAAACTAGATGGCTTAAACAACTGGTACTTATTTTTGCACAGTTTTGGAGGCTTCAAGTCCAAGGTCAAGGTATCAGTATTGTCAGTTTCTGGTGAGGACTGTTTTTCTGTCTTGCAGATGGCCTTCTTGTCACCATTCCTTTATGGGACAAGGAGAGAGAGAAGAAATGCTCTGATATCTCTTCTCATAAGGACACTAATCCCATCATAAGG
This sequence comes from Sciurus vulgaris, assembly GCF_902686455.1. Lineage (NCBI taxonomy): Eukaryota > Metazoa > Chordata > Mammalia > Rodentia > Sciuridae > Sciurus > Sciurus vulgaris. The sequence goes on along the minus strand of NC_136471.1, from coordinate 46,473,568 downwards.
GCCCCATCTTCATTACCTCACACAAACCCAATTATTTTTTCAAGGCCCCATTTCCAAACTGGGGCTACAACTTCAACATAAAAATTTTGGGGGACAAACTTAAATCCAAGCAGGTTCCATATCTTTTTAAAAAAGTGGTGGGAAAGTAGAAAAGCCAGTCTACCTCTTTTGAATAATACTAGAATGATTGAAAATTCACCTATTACTTAGTTACCACTTCAAGGCCCTATGACATAGTGAAGAACAAAGATTCTGCAGAAAATTATCTGGGTTTGTCTCCCAGCTAGCAATCCCTAACTGAATCTTTGGGGCAAATTACTCAGTATCTTTTTTCCTCAAATTCTTCATATGTAAAAATGGGTATAATGGTATTACTTATAGGTTGTTATGGGTCTTATATTAAATGAGTTAAACATTAATATCTTACAAAAGTTATCAGGCACATAGTAATAATTGTTATTATTATTAATGTAATCACTGAAACTGTTAGTAGGGCCTGTGTTCTAACCTTACCTTGATTCTGGGTCTTGTTTTGAGTCATAATTTAAAAGTGTGGGACTGGAATGTGGCTTAATGGTAGAGTACTTGCCCAGCATGTATGAGGTCCTGGGTTCCATATCCAACAAAGAAAGAAAGAGAAGAAAGGAAGGAAGAAAATATAAGTGTGACCCTATCTATCCTCTATATGCTGCCCGCTGCCAAATCTCAGCAGCTAATATTCTTTTCCTTGCATGCTTGAAGAGGGGTCTCTGTGGGCCTGGTTGAGATTCTGGTCAAGTGAGAAAGGGCTTCATGTTTGGAAATGAAATCAGTGTGGAACATTGTATATATCCTGGGGAGATGAGTAGAAGGAAGAGACAGGTCAGAAGAAGGAAGAGTCAAAGTTTGTTAAACAATGCTATCTTTTGGGAAAATGGAGGTTTATAAAGGAACATTTAGAATCTGATTGACACTGGAAAGCAGTTAAAAGCAAGAGTCCAAGATGGAACATGTAGCAACAGGGGGTTGCATAATTATTTTTATGAGTAAGTCTGAAGAGCTTAAAGTTAGCTCTTATGGAATAGTGACTTCCTGAGTGGGCATTTTCATAGATCAAGGATCAAAGTAAACAAAAACAGGCACTGAGTTCCTTTAAGGATGGGATGGTTTGCATGAGTAACCATCTTTGCTTAAAGTCCTTTACTGCCTTTTGTCAGGCATTAAAGACAAACCCAGGGTGCTTTCAACAAGTAAGCACTGGTCATTTGAAGATACTATTTCCAAAGAAATGGACAATTGTACATTTATTTTCATTAATCAAATTTATTTTTAAAGTGATGCATAAGACATAAAAATTAGACATTGATGAGTTAAAGTGATGTTTTGATGCATGTATACATTGTATAATGTTTTTATCATGCTAAACACCTTCTCAAACATTTATCACTACTTTATGTTGAAAATATTCAGAATGCTTTCTTCTAGCTTTTTGAAATATATAGTTACATTGTTGTCTATAATCACCCTACTGTGGAACAGCATATCAGAACTTCCTATGTAATTGCAAATTAGTTTTCATTGCTCCTCACCTACTCTCCTTAGCCTATGGAAACCACAATTCTATTTTCAGCATCTATAAAATCAACATTTTTAGAATTCACATTAATTAGATCAAATGATACAGTCCATGTTTTTTCTGTGTCTGGCTTAATTCATTTAATGTAATGATCTCCAGTTCTATACGTTAAGATTTCACTCTTTTTATGGCCAAATAGCATTCCATTGTACATATGTACCACATTTTCTTTATCTATTCATCAGTTGATGGATACATATTTTATTACCATTTCATGGCTATTGTGAATAGTGCTATAATAAATATGGTAGTGCGGGTGTCTCTTTAACATGCTATTTCTTTTCCTTTGGGTATAAACCCAGTAGTGAGACTGCTGGATCATATGGTAATTTTACTTTTACTTTTTTGGAGGAATCTCCATTCTGTTTTCCACAATGGCCATACTAATTTGCCTTCCCACTGACAGTGCAATGGTCCCCTTTTTTTTCCATATTCTTACCAATACTTCTTATCTTTAATCTCTTTGATGATAGTCATTGTTACTGGGGTGGGTTGTATCTCATTGTGGTTTTGATTTGCATTTCTATAATGATAAATGATGTGGAGCATTTTTTCATATGCCTGTTGGCCATTTATTTGTCTGTATTAGTTTGATAAGTGTCTATTTAGGTCTATTGCCCATTTTAAAATCAGCTTATTATTAATAATATTATTATTTTTGCTATTGAGTTTTTTTGGTTCCTTATACATTCTGGATATCATGCCTTTGTTAAATGGATAACTTTATAAATATTTTCTCCTGTTCTATAGGTTGGATTTTCTCTCTGGTAATGGTTTTCTTTGCTGTACAGAAGCTGTTTAGTTTGTCTTAATCCCATTTATCTATGTTTGCTTTTGTTTCCTTTACTGTCTTTCCATATTTTGTGTCCTGTTCAGTTTCTGTCATCAATATTTTATAATTTGCATTACAGAGACCTTTAACCTCTTTGATTATATTGATTTGTATATTTTTAAAAATATATTTTAGTTGTAGATGCACACAATGCCTTTATTTACTTTTATGTAGTACTGAGGATGGAACCCAGTGCCTCACACGTTAGGTAAGCATTCCACCACTGAACTACAACTCCAGCCCTGATTCCTAGAATTTTTTGTATCTAATATAAATGGAATGGCTTTTTAATTTGTATTTCAAATAATTTGCTATTACCATATTAGAGCAATACAGATTTTTCTATGCTAATTTTGTGTCCTTACCCTGCCCAACTCCAGCACAAATCTATGGGACTTTGGTAGCTCTTTAATGGCCTGGGCACCAGTGTGTTTTCTGATTGATTGAGGGGATGGTCCTAGAATGTTTGTGACCCAGTACCCAGATTCCTTCCTAATGCAGGTAGTTGCTTTGTGTGTTCATGCAGTGAAGCATCAGGCACCTGGATTTGTTAGCACAAGGCTTCACCCTGCCCTTCTTTGGCCAGGTCAAGGTAACTCTGGAAATTCCATAGTAGGCACCAAACTGGATAGCCATCTGCCTGCAGGTAGGAGATGGTGCCAGTGTTCTAGGATCAGCAGGCAGAACCCTCCCTGATGAGGATGATGGGCTTGTGTGTGCTTGGGAAGAGCTTGGTGTGTGGGGAGAAGTACAATGTGCCCAGGCACTAGAGTGTGCCCTGCCTGACTCTTCCTGTCACTGATCAGTGGCAAATCTCTACAGCAGATCTTAGTAATCTTTGGCTGGCAGCAAATCACACTGTATATATTATTTACATGGCTTGCTTCAGTGGTGTTCCCTGATGACAGTATTTTCTGCTATCTCCAGGAGAGATGAAGATATAGTAATTTGTCTTTCCCAAAGCTGCAAGCTTAGGTGTCACCTTCATAAAATGGCTTCCCACCCCATGTCTCTCCTCACATATGGCAAATCACACCATTGTATCTAAAGTGATTTTTCTAAATTTGCCTCCTTTCTTTCTCTTTGTGTTTCCCCTTCCACCTTCCATGTGCTAGCAGCATGGGTGCAGGTTCAGATCTGATTAGCTCTTTCTTGCTTTCTGTTCCAGCAACCAGAATCTTTGAGTTTCACCAAGTCTCTGTCAGTCTAATATTTAACCTCAGTGTATTCCCTCAGTCACCAACCTCACTGTATACCTGTTCTCCAGCAGTTTTGATTCCAAACTGCAGAGGAGCTGGGATGCATAGCCTACTTTTACTCTGCCATCTGGATCCCCTACCTTTAGCATTTGTTGAACAGTTCTGGTGGAGATATATTTTCTCATCTTTTGATTTTGGTAATGTCTTTCATTTCTAAAGTATAACTTTTTTGGGTAAAATATTTGTATTCACATTCTCTAGAGAAACACAACCAATAGGATATATATATATATATACATACACACACACACACACACGCATACACACACATATATATATCTTATATATATTATATATCATATATATATATATATGATTCTGAAAATGGAATTTATTAGATTGGCTTATAGGATCTGAAGCTGGATAGTCCCACAATGGTCATCTGCAGATGAGAGCTGGAAGAACCAGTAGCTGCTTACTCCAAGAAGCTGGAACCTCAGGAGAAGAGGGAGACAAGATACAGCACTGCATCAGTCTGGTACTGAATGCCTGCAAACTCCCTGGAGAGTCACTAGTTAGACCAATTTGTAAGAGTTAAGGAGATGTGGAGTCCAATGTCCTCAGCACAGCAGCAATCCCAACACCTACTCAAGAACAGAATTTCTTCTGCATCAGCTTCCTCTTTATTCCACCTTTTGTTCTATATAGGTTGCCAGCCTATTGGACTGTGCCGCTCACATTCATGGCAGGTCTTAATATCAGTCTGATATCTTGCATGCCATTCATCTCTGGAACCACCCTCATCGACACACCTTGAGGCCTCTTAGTTCTTTGGCATCTCTTAATCCAATAAAGTAGATAATCCAAATTAACCATCAAAGTATTCACAGCTGTCAATGAATAGTTATGCCTGTCTCTCTTGACCTATAAGGTTTCTGGTGAGAAATCTGCTGTTAGGAGGATTGGGACCCATTTACATTTTCATTTTCTCTTTTTTCTATCAGACTTGAGATAATTTTGTTTAACTTTCACCTTTGTCATGAAGCCTTTATCTCACCTTTGAGATCTTGTTGTCTTGGGGTAGACATGGTTGAGTTAAATCTCACTGATGACGTTAGATCTACTGCATCTGGACAGGTATATCCTTCTCTAATTTTCAGAAGTTTTCTGTTATTTGCTTGAATAAACTTTCTACCCCTTTGCCATTCTCAGGTTTCTCTTGAATCCTAATAAACAATATTTTCTCTTTTAATATCATCTGAAAGGTTTTTCTTCATTGTTCTCCATTCTTTTTTCCTTTTTCTCCTCCAGATATGGATTTTCAATGGCCTGTCTTTGAGCTCAGTAATTCTCTCAAGGTCTTCTGTTTGATTTTTAAAAATGCTTCCATCTCTGTTAAGTTTCTCTTTTAGAGTATTGAATATTTTCTCTGTGTTCTCTTGAAGCTCATTGAGTTTCCTCAAAACAGCTGTTTGAATTCTTCATCAAAGTGTTTGCCTATATTGTTTACTATGTTGTCAGTTTCTGGTGTCTTATTTTGACAATTAAGTGGAGTCACAGTTTCCTTGAAACTTGTTTGTTGGCATATGGCGCCATCTGGACATTGAAAGGTTAGGTATTTAATCCAGTGTTTCTCACTGGGAGTTGTCTGTGCCTGTCTTTCCAGTAATTCCAATGAAATTGTTTATTTTCTCTGTGCCTGGAGTTCCTTCTAGTATTTCAGCATTGGATGGTACCTGGGTTCAGTTTTGTTTGGAATTAGCTGGTGGTATATTAGCCCTTTATTAGCATTAGAGGTTATCCAAGTCTAGGTTGGTTCCAAACCTACAGTTAGTGTGTTGTTCAAAATGAACTAGAGGATTATCTAGAAAGAGTTGTGTATGTCCACAAGCCTCTTCCTGTGGGTAGGCCTAGATGCCTCATTTACCAGCCCATGGTAAGGCACTGGGGTATTCTGCTTGGTTCTGGCCAGAGTAACCGTGGACCAGCCCCAGGTACCTATGTCATATATGCTGCCACCAATTCTGCCATGCTATGTGACACTGTGAGCCTAAATCTTGCCAAGACCAGAATAGCACTGAAGAAGGACCAGGGTCCATGCTAGCATGGGCTTCCTATTGCTGAGGTAGACTGGTGACCCAAGATTTGCCGCAACCTGTCACAGGTGATGCTGCTTTAATAGAAATCTGATAGACTGGCATTGCATATTCCCATAGCAATGAAGCTGTTCCATAGACTCTTTCCACAAGCAGGCCTGGGCATTGGGGCCATTAGGATCTGCCTAGTGTTATATTTCTCCAGAGTGGTGCTAAATTGCAGAGAAGAGTCCTTTGCTTATGACCCTGTCCTATTCCCCACAAATGGTGTCTTGCATCAGTCTATGCTGACTGAATTTGGGGTAGCATTGCTTAAAACAATCCCTTTGCCACCCAGGCTGATGCTAAACTGGTTTGCATCTGGATTTCACAACTGCAAGGACCCGTACAATCTTGAGGGTGCACTGAGTCCTACCCCACAGCCCAGAACCAGCAGTGATGCAGGGTAAAACAGGAGCCCATCCAACTATGATGAAGTTCTCTGTCCGATGCTGGGGCAATTCTGTAGTCTTGTCTGTGTGCACTGACCTGGCTATGATTCTTGAGGTTGGCCAATGGATGGTGGGACAGTCCCTTAGCAACCAAGGGCAATGCTATGCTTGGTTATACTGGAATGTCACAGATGTGAGGACCAACACAGCCTCAGGAAGAGTGGATATATCCCATGTCCACTCCAAGCCTGGCATTGTTGCCATGTGAAACTTGAGTCTGTTCCACTGGCATGCAGGTCTCTGCTTATGGATAACCTGGGCAAATGTAGAGGTCTCATCTATGAGCTCTGGCCTGTGTAGAGGACCTTTGATTTCTGCCTAGTGCTGGGCCTCACCAGCTGGAATTACAGGTGTATGTCATCACGCTGGGCACTCTCCCTTACTTTTATCCCAGACCAAGCTTATGTTATTTCCTTCTCAGCTGCCATTGAACTCTGATGATACAAGCTCCATTTTTGTTCTTTCTTTTTTCATCATAAAAAACTGTTCTCTTTATAGCCATCCAAACAACAGTTGAGTGATACTTTCATAATGCCCTACTCCTAGGGACATTCCCTAACAGTCCCTTATTCCTGTGCATGAGTTCCTAATTGACTGTCCTCTTACTACTCTAACCCTCAGATTTTTACGGCAGTCACAATGTTAGTTTTCTTTAATCATTTGTAATATCTGTTTGCTCATTTTCCTATTCTTTCGTAGTCCTTCTACATATTTGTTCTTTGCTGTGTATATGGCTTACAAATACTTAATCCTATTCTCTAAATCATTTTTTCATCCTCTGACAGTCTTTTGTAGAGCAAAAGTTTTACATTTTGAATGGGCCCAATTTACCAAGTTATGTTTCTCTGGATTATACTTTAGTTATCAAATCTAACAATTTTTTGCCTAGGCCTAGGTCCTGAAGATGTTCTGCAATTGTTTCTAAAAGTTCAAAATTTCACATTGAATTCCATAGCACATTTTGAGCTAATTTATGTTTAAGGTATAAGATTTAAGACAAGTTTTATTTTATTTCATTTTATATTTTCTTATACGTGTCCAATAATTCTAGCACCATTTGTTGAAGACTATCCTGCCTTCATCAAATTGCTTTTACACTTTTGTCAAAAGCAGTTGTGTATATTTGTGTAGCTCTTTAGGTTCTCTATTCTGTTCCTTTTATCTAAGTACCTGTCTTTCCACTGATACCACACAGTCTTAGTTACTATACCTGTATAATAAGCTTTAGAATCAGGTTCAGGAGGATGGAATCATCCTAATTCTACTCTTTAGAATTGTTACAGTTTTTCTAGTTTTTTCCATAAAAATTTTAGAACAATGATGTCTATGTCTACCAAAATTTTTCTAAGATTTTGATAAGAGTTTTGTTAAACCTATAGATCATGTTGGGGAGAATCAGTATCTTTGCTATGTTTAGTTTTATAATCCATGAACATAGCATCTTTATTTACATAGATTTTATTTCTTTCAGTGATGTTTTGTAATTTTTATTATATTGCACATGTATGGTAGATTTATACTTCAGTGTTTCATTTTCTTAGGGCAATTATAAGGTGTTCATGTTTTTATTCCAATTTCCATGTGTTCAATATTAATATACAGAAATATGATTAATTTTGTACATCAATTGTGTATCCTGTAACCTGAAGTATTAATTATAGGAGGGTTATTTTTAGATTCTTTAGAATTTTATACATAGACAATCCTGTCATCTTCCAATGGCCACAGTCTGATTATTTTCTTTGTAATATGTATACTTTTATTTCTTTTTCTTGTCTTCTCTAAATGTTAGAATTTCCACTATTTTGTTGAGTAAGGGCAGACATCCTTGCTTTGCTCCCAATTTTGGAAAAACCCTTCAGTCTCACCATTATGATATTAGCTACATATTTTTAATGGATATTCTTTTATTTTTGCAGTGCTATGGATTGAACCCAGGGCCTTGTGCTTGTGAGCACTCTACCACCTGAGTTACATCCCTAGCCTATTAGTGGATATTCTTTATCAAGTTGAGGTGCTTCTCTATTCTTAGTTTTCCGAGAGTTTTTTTTTTAAACATACATAAGTTTTGTGTTTTGTTAAATGATTTCTCTTCCTGTATTAATATGATCGCATATTTTTTCTTTTGATATGGTGAATTAAACTGATTTTCAGCTTTTGAATCAGCTTTACATATCTGGAGTAAATCCCACTTCGTCATGATGTACAAATGATTTTATATATTGTTGTTTATGATTTCATAATATTTTGTTGAGAATTTATGAATATATATTCGTGAGAAATTATTCTCTATTTTTACTTGTTTGTAATGTCTTTGTCAGGTTTTTGTATTAGGGTAATATTGCTTCAGAGAATGAGTTCGGAAGTATTAACTCTGCTTCTACTTGCTGGGGGAGATTTTGGAGAATTGGTATGATTTCTTTCTTAAATGGAATTTACCTGTGAAAACATGTTAAGTCTGAGGCTTTATTTTTGGAATCTTATTAGTTATTGATTTAATTTCTTTATAGGAAGAGGCTTGTTCAGATTACCTGTTTATTCTTTTAAGTGAGATTTAAAAATTTATTATTTTTATGTTTTACATAATGCATTTTGATTCATTGTACACAAATGACATATAGCTGCTCAATTCACACACTAGCTAGATTATGGAACCAACCTAGATGCCCTTCAGCAGATGAATGGATAAAGAAACTGTGGTATATATACACAATAGAATATTATTCAGCCATAAAGAAGAATAATAATATGGCATTTGCAGAGAAATGGATGGAACTGGAGAATATCATGCTAAGTAAAATAAGTGAATCCCAAAAAACCAAAGGCCAAATGTTTTCCCTGTTTATTCTTTAAAAAAATTTTCTTTTTAGTTATGGATGGACATGATATCTTTATTTTATTTATTTATATGTGGTTCTGAGGATTGTACCTAGTGCCTCACACATGCCAGGTAAGTGCTCTACCACTGAGTTACAACCCCAGCCCTCTCTGTTTACCCTTGTGTGAATTTTGGTAGTCTGTGTCTTTGAAGATATTTGTTCATTTCCTTAATATTGTCAAAATTTCAGACAGTTGTTCATGGAATTTCCTTATTATCATTATTTCCTTATTTATTTTTAGTTTTATGGGATTTTTTGTCTTTTCCTAGCTTACAGTGGATTATTTAAACATTATTTTAAGAAATATATCTTGATTTTTTTATGATGTTTTAAGCACATTGCTTTGCATAATTTTCCCAGTGGTTGATTCTAGATATTATAGCATATACACATGAATTAGCAGTTTGTTTTAACATATTGTCACCTGAATGATGTGTAGAAAAGTTACTTCTATTTAGATTTATTTATTTCTTACACCTGTAAATTATAATTGTTTCTACACAACTGGACACCACATCAGATGGTGTTAAAATTTTTGTTTCAATCATCTAATACCACTTAATAAACTCATGAGAAGTTGGACAACCTATTACATTTATGGTTATTTTGACCCATTCCCATGTTTTTCCCTATATGAATTTCCAAGTTTCTTCTATTTTCATTTCAACTATGTGTGAAGAACTTTATTTAATTGTTACTTAAGTGTAGGATTACTAGTGATGATTTCTATTGGTTTTCCTTTGTCAGGGAATGCATTTTCCTTTCAATCTTAAAAGATATTTTTGCTGAATATAGAATTTACAGGTGAAAATTATTTTTTTCTATATATGAGAAACATGGCACCACTTCTTTCTGACCTTTGTTTCTAATGAGATGTGTGTCATTTGAATTGTTTTTCACCTGTAAGTAATGTGTTGTTTCTTTCTGACTGCATTCAAGATTCTTTGTCTTTCATTTACAGAAATTTGTTTATGATGTTCCTTGGCATGGATATCTTTGGACTATTCCTATTTTTGATTCACTAATTTTCTTCATTCAGTAGATTTATCTGGAGTTTTTGCCAAGTTCTGGAAGCTTAAAACCTTTATTTCTTAAAATATGTTTTCATTTCCTCTCTCTCACTCCTCTGCTTCTGGAACTACAAAGATATGGACATTAGCTCTATGTGCTGGTCCCATATATCCTCCAGACTGTTTTTTTTTTTTTTTCATTCTGCTTTTCAGTTTGTTGCTGATATTGGTAGAATCATTCCAGTTTGACCCCAAGTTCAATAATTCTATCCTCTGTCATCTATTTTAAATCTATCATTAAGTTTTTAGTTTCAGGTACTGCATTTTTTATTTCTATAATTTTATTTCTATAATTGCATTTTTATTTCTCTAATTTTCATTTGGTTCTTTTTTATAACTTCTATTTCTTGGCTGAGATGTTCTTTTTTATTTGTTTCAGATTAATTTGTAATTGTTTACTCAATCATTTTTATGATAGTTCTTTAATCTCTTCTTTTAGATATGTCCAGTATCAGATTTATTTAATGTTGGTATCTATTGACTGTATTTTCTCAGTCATTTTATACTTCTCTTGGTGCTTGGTGTGATGAGTAATGTTATATTTTATCCTGGATATTTTTGACATTATGGGACTCTGAATCATATTTAATACTTTTTTAGTAGACAGTCTTCTTTTGAAATGTAGCGTGAGAGTTGGGTGTATATGGTATGTTTCCCACTTGACTCCACTCATACCTGGCAAAGGGAATACTAAGTCACATTGCCTCATTGCAGATGACTGGGATAGAAGATTAGCTCCCTGCTTGGAACTGTTGATACTTTTCAGTGAAAGTGGGACCCTCATTGCCAACTGGAAGGGATATAAATCACCTTCCTGTTGGGCCCAACTGCTCCCCAGTCCTGAGGGAAGTAGGCCGACTCATACTGCTTTGTTGCTGTAGGATTGGGAGCATAATGTTAGCTCTCACTGGGCCCTACTGACACCAGTGGAGGAGGAAGGGGAACTAGAATCCCAGCCATCACAGCCTTACACTCTGCCATATTCAGTCTCATTAATGCCTGGTGGGTGTTGAGACTCAGCTCCTCACTGGGTTCTTCTGACTCCATGGGAAATGGAATTGGTGTGTCAGTTTGCCATGCTTTACAATGTCTCATTATTGTTGCTACATTGAGGCCTCAATGGTACTTGGGAAAGGGGGCATAACAGTGCTTACTAGTTGCAACTTGTACTGCACCACTTAATTTTGTTTGTTTTAGGAGTGGGTGAAAGCTTGGCTCTCTACTGGACCCTAATGACACTATTCTTACAGTAGAATCAGAGCTCTGCCTTTTTCTCATGCTAGGGTATGGAAGATTGACTCCTTGTTCAGCTTGCCAACACCACTATCTGGGAGAACCAGAGATATGCCTGCTTAAGGTGGGGAATGGAACATTAACTCTCCATTCTGCCAGCAATACCAGCATGTGAAGGAATCAGAGACCTCCATTTTTACTATAATGAGACTTAAAACCTAGTGGGAGTGACAGACAAGAAAGAAGTAAATTCAAGCAAGTACATAAACATAACTGTGATATGGGTTATGAAGGAACAGTACAGAGTCCAATAAAAACAACTAGGCCTATTGGAGGAAGTGATATTTCAGATTGTGGAAAGATGAGATGGAGTCAGTAATGTGAAACTGATGGGAAAACTGCTCTAAGCAGAGGAAATAGCAGCTAAGGTGGAATTGTGATGGGAAAGAAACTAGATATTCGAGGAAGTAAATGCAAGTCCAGAATGGAGATGCTGAGATGGCAAAGTAACATCAGACTAAGAGATTTAGCAGATTCCTGAACATCCAGGGCCATTTGCCATATGTTAAAGATGTGGAATTATTGTCTTCAGTGCAGAGAGAAAAAATTTAAGAATTTCCAGAAGGGTAGGGGTATGATTTGATTTAACCATTAACCAAAGATAACCCTGGCTACTGTAGGAAAAGTAGATTGTAAGGAAAGAGTAAAATAGGGAGACTTGTTCAGATGCTACAATAGAAAACAAAATGAGAAATGATAGAAGTTTGTAAGAGGGTAGTAGAAGTAGAGATGAAGAGAATGGAAAGTTTGGAGATAAAAGGTGTACCCCCATTTGTCATTGGGGAATATGTTTTTAGATATTAGGATATTTAACTACATCAGCAATATATGAACCCATTATAGCACAATCCTTATGGAGTGGGGCTGTATTTCCTACTATCAACATACAAGTAGAAATTTACTGACTACTTAATTTACTTTGTATTTTTTTTCCTGATAGTTCTAGTGGTAATTTAACTCAGCCTAGAAATGAATCCAAATATCTATAGAAGATGACACCTTGTCAAGCTGCAAAAACACCTGTGTGTGCTTTACTCATTAAAATAATCTCACATTGCCAGGCATGCCTGTAATTTAGCACTTGGGAGGCTTAGGTGGAAGGATCGCTTGAACCTAGGAATTTGAGACAAGCCTGGGCAACATAGTGAGACTCTGTCTCAAAAAGAAAAATAATAATCTCTGATTAGTTTATTGTTGGTAAGCATTGATGCCATTTTCTGTGGAAAGGAGAAAAAAATGAGAGCAAGATGATAGAAAACTGTTCTGCTTAGAAGAAACCCTTAATAAATATAAGCTGACATTAGACTAAGTTTAATTCAATTTATTTTAGTGAAAATGCCTGTATTTTAAAGGCTTAGTTTAAATGACAGGAGCAATTTATAAATCCATAAATATTTGGAGCAGGATTTTTCTTTGTCATGTGGTTAATTATTTATTTTTTGGAAACATGTTTGCATGTATAATTAAAAGCTTGATAGATAAGCTGGGCATTAGAGAAATTTAAATTTAACATTTTGTAAGCCAAACATCCCCTGAAATTCAATCAAAATTAAACTGTGATTTTCTTGTACTATGTTTTTCAAAAAGAAAACAAGGACTTCTTGTAAAGTTTATTTCTCAAGAACACATTTCTATCAGTTAGGATTTAGTTATAGGAAACAAAAAACCACTGTCCCTTTCTAGGTATGTAATACAGGGAGTAGCATCTTTCAAATATATTGGCAAGGCTTGGAGGAATTAGTTCTAAACTGGGTCCCCAGAAATGAATCTCAGAATAACACTGCAGAACTGGTCTGCTAAATTATATGCTACCTTTACTCATATCAGGAAGGCAGGGAATAAGAACCCTTTCACAGGAACAGGTGAGTTCAAGGGACACATGGCCATGGCTCTGCTTGAGAAATTGAGAAATCACCATTATACAGCTGTGTGCACCCCATGAATCTGGTGCCAGGGCATCCATGGCTAAGTCAATCTTCCACCACCAATATAATTGCTTCTCAACAACAGTTAAGCTAATGGACACTGGAATACTGGTGTAGAAAAATCCAAAGTCTTGAAAACTTTTGTCGCCAGCAATGACAATCAAAACATTTGCAGTAAAATGATAAAATCACTTGTGCTTCTAAATCTCATGAAAGTGCATCAAATTAGCAGAACATAAATTAAAGTAAACCTTAAAATTTTAGTTGTGGATCCAAGATGGTGGACTAGAGGGTGACTGCATCTCCAGTCGTTCCAGAACCCAGGATTCAAGAAGCGGGGGCATTGAGAGACTCGGACTAAAATAGAACCACGGGGTGAGTCTCCCCCACGCAGTGAAGCTCAGCCCAGGTGGCAGGGCCGGATTCGGGTGGCTTATTAGAGTAGGGCAGGGCAGCTAGAGTCTCCCCCAGGCAGCCCTGCGCACTCCGGCGGTGGGCTACTCCCACAGGGCCAGATTCTCCAGCTTCTTGGAGCAGGCCCCCCAGTGAGAGCCTTTCTACACACAGCCAGCTCCAAGTCCCTGAGCCAGCACGCGGCGAGCTCCAGCCCGCCAGGAGGTTGCTTCAGAGACCAGGACAGGGCAGCCAGGGACTTCCCCAAGCACCCCAGCTAGCTCCGGTGGGAAGTGCCTTTCTAGGCTAGCTTCTCGGAGCAGACCGCCCAGTGAGAGCCATTCTACACAGAGCCAGCCACAAGTCCCCAAGCCAGCGGAGACCTCCAACCCACAAGCAGCCTCTGGGACAAGGACAGGGCAGCCAGAGACCTCTCCAGGACTCTCCCGGGAACCAGTAGTGGGCTAGGGGCAGCTTTCTTCAGAAGCACTGCATTATCAAGTTACCACAAGACTTCAGGCTACTGAAGGCTGGGAGGTGATACACTGGAAATCTACAGGGACACTATAAGCCAAGAGAGGAAATCTGCAATATCACAGAGTCCCACTGACATCTGACCAATATGAGAAAACAAGGGAAGAAAATGTCCCAAACAAACCTAGATACTATATCAATAAAACCCAATGACTGCACAGCAGAAGAAATGTCAGAAAGAGAGTTCAGGAGGAGGATTCAAGATGGCGGTCTAGAGGGAGGCTGCGTTCCTTGTTGCTCTGCAACGCCGGATTCAAGCAGAGGATATCTGTTTCTCAGTGAGGCAGTTTTTGCTGCTTATCGATCCCCTGCTCTTTACCCCATTTGTCTGCTGTGAGGACCTGCAATCTGCCAGCATATTGACGCCTTTTTTGAGAGCATATTGCTCACTGTCAGGCGTCTATCATCCGCCATTTGCCTGCCTCTTGCCTGTCCATGGCCTGCCTCACCCCTATCCATCACCCAATGCTCGAGGTTCACCTCCTGATCGTCCGACAGCTGCCAGCAGATTGACTGCAGACCGCCAGTGGAGAACCAGCTGCCTGCTGCTGCCTGGAAGTTCACTGTCACAGTACCTGCAGGTTTGATTACACGTGGCTGCTGCCATTTTGAGACAACAGCCAGGCCCAGTAGGACCCCTGGCCGGACTGACCGAGTCCCATCTCCAGGATCCCTCAGCCTGACCGATCACTCCCTGCCTCTGGGGCCCTCACATCAACTGACTGCTCCCTGCTGCCAGGACCCCCAGACCAACTGACTGCACCCTATCACCGGGACCCCAGACCGACTGATTGCACCCGGCCTCCAGGATCCCACAACCACACCAAACACACCGGACCTCCAGGACCCCTGCCGGACCAACTGCATCCTGTCTCCAGGACCTCCAGCTGACTACGTCCACCCTTGAGCTGCAGCTTCACATTTGCCAACACATTTGGAAGCCAGAGCAGCCATCTTGGATAATCCTGGAAGCCGTAGCTCCGATCTTCGGGTGGGGCAAATTCCATCCTGCAATACCTGCTGGAGGCTTGAAGCTCATTCTCAGGTACCTCTCATACATTGGGCTACTGAACACTGGGAGGTTTCATTACAATATGACTATTATACAGTAGATTTTCTTTTTTCTCCTTTTGTAAAAAATATTTAAGTTTTTATTTCTTTACGTTTCTTGCTTTCTTTTCCTTCTGTTTACCTGTTCCCTCAGAGTTTCTTTCTCCCTTATTTACATGATGTTATTGTCCCCATAGGGGCTATTTGGTCTAGGATTGCATAGTGTCTGGTTTGGGCACTGCTAATATTGATCTCCCCTTAAAGAAAGGGTTTTGGAAACCTATAGGGCCACTATAAGCCTATAGGGGGAAATCTGCAATACCCCAGATCTGCAATGCTAGAGGGGAAGATACATGAACAACATGAAAAAACAAGGGAAGAAAATGATCCAAACAAATCTAGATTCTATAGTAATAGAATCCAATGACAGTATGTTAGAAGAAATGTCAGAAAAGGACTTCAGATTATACATGATTAAGATGATTCGTGAAGCAAAGGATTACATAAGAGAGCAAATGCAGGCAATGATTGATAATACCAGTAAGCTGAAAGAGCACCTGCAGGAAGCAAAAGATCATTTCAACAAAGAGATAGAGATTCTCAAAAAAAAAAAAAAAAAAAAAAAAACGGAAATCCTTGAAATGAAGGAGACAATAAACCAAATAAAAAACTCAATGGAAAGCATCACCAACAGACTAGACCACTCAGACAATGAACCTCAGACAATGAAGACAAAATATTTAATCTTGAAATAAATATTTAATCTTGAAAATAAATATTTAATCTTGAAAATAAAGTCGCCCAAACAGAGAAGATGGTAAGAAATCATGAACAGAATCTCCAAGAACTATGGGACATCATGAAAAGACCAAATTTAAGAATTATTGAGATTGAGGAAGGCACAAAGATACAAACCAAAGGAATGAACAACCTATTCAATGAAATAATATCAGAAAATTTCCCAAACCTGAAGAATGAAATGGAAAATCAAATACAAGAGGCTTACAGAACACCAAATGCACAGAATCACAACAGATCCACACCAAGGCACATTATAATGAAAATGCCTAACATTCAAAATGAAGATAGGATTTTGAAGGCCGCGAGAGAAAAGCATCAGATTACATATAGGGGGAGACCAATACAGATAGCAGCAGACTTCTCAACCCAGACTCTAAAAGCTAGAAGGGCCTGGACCAACATATTTCAAGCTCTGAAAGAACATGGTTGCCAACCAAAAATCCTATACCCAGCAAAACTAACCTTCAGATTTGAAGATGAAATAAAATCCTTCCATGATAAACAAAAGTTAAAAGAATTTACAAATAGAAAGCCTGCACTACAGAATGTTCTCAACAAAATATTCCATGGGGAGGAAATGAAAAACAACAATGGAGGTCAGCAAAGGGAGGAACTACCTTAGAGAAGAACCACTCAAAGGAGAAACCAAGCCAACTTAAAAACCAAAAATAAGCCAAATGACTGGGAATACAAATCATTTCTAAATAATAACCCTGAATGTTAATGGCCTAAACTCATCAATCAAAACACATAGACTGGTAGAATGGATTAAAAAGAAAGATCCAACAATATGCTGCCTGCAAGAGACTCATCTCATAGAAAAACACATCCACAGACTAAAAGTGAAAGGACAGGAAAAAACCTACCACGCATATGGACCCATTAAAAAAGCGGGCGTTTCCATCCTTATATCAGATAAAGTGGACTTCAAGCCAAAGTTAGTCAGAAGGGATAAAGAAGGACATTTCATACTGCTTAAGGGAACCATAAATCAGGAAGACATAACGATAGTAAATATTTATGCCCCAAACAATAGTGCATCCATGTACATCAAACAAATTCTTCTCAATTTCAAGAATCACATAGACCACAACACAATAATTCTGGGCGACTTTAACGCACCGTTGTCACCACTAGATAGATCTTCCAAACAAAATCCAACCAAAGAAACCATAGAACTCAATAACGCAATCAATAACCTAGACTTAATAGACATATATTGAATATTCCATCCATCAACGAGCAGATACACTTTCTTCTCAGCAGCACATGGAACCTTCTCAAAAATAGACCATATGTTATGCCACAAAGCAGCCCTTAGGAAATGCAAAAAAATAGAGATACTGCCTTGTGTTCTATCAGATCATAATGGACTGAGAGTAGAAATCAATGACAAAGTAAAAAAAGGAAATTGCTCCAACACTTGGAGACTAAATAATATGCTATTGAATGAAACATGGATAACAAAAAACATCAGGGAGCAGATTAAAAAATTCTTAGATGTCAATGAGAATGATGATACAACATATCAAAATCTCTGGGACACTATGAAAGCGGTACTAAGAGGAAAATTCATTGTATGGAGTGCATTCCAGAAAAGAATGAAAAGTCAACAATTAAATGACCTAACATTACAGCTCAAAGCCCTAGAAAAAGAAGAACAGAATAAAAGCAAAAGTAGTAGAAGACAGTAAATAATTAAAATCAGAGCTGAAATCAATGAAATTGAAACAAAAGAAACTATTCAAAAAATTGACATAACAAAAAGTTGGTTCCTTGAGAAAGTAAACAAAATAGATAAACCCTTAGCCACACTAACAAAGAGAAGGAGAGAGAAGACTCAAATTACTAAAATACATGATGCAAAAGGAAATATCACAACAGACACCACTGAGATACAGAATATAATGAGAAGCTACTTTGAAAATCTGTATTCCACTAAAATAGAAAGTACTGAAGACATTGACAAATTTCTAGAGACATATACTCCTCCCAAACTGAACCAGGAGGACATACACAATTTAAACAGATCAATATCAAGCAATGAGATAGAAGAAGCCATTAAAAATCTGCCATCCAAGAAAAGTCCAGGACCAGATGGATTCTCAGCCAAGTTCTACAAGACCTTCAAAGAAGAACTCATTCCAATACTTCTCAAAGTATTCCAGGAAATAGAAAAGGAGGGTACCCTACCAAACTCATTCTATGAAGCTAATATCACCCTCATACCCAAACCAGGAAAAGACACATCAAGGAAAGAAAATTTTAGACCAATATCCTTGATGAATATAGATGCTAAGATCCTTAACAAAATATTGGCAAACCATATCCAAAAACATATTAAGAAAATTGTGCACCACGATCAAGTGGGGTTCATTGCTGGAATGCAAGGATGGTTTAAAATCTGTAAATCAATAAACGTAATCCATCATGTCAATAGACTTAAGGATAAGAATCATATGGTTATTTCAATTGACGCAGAAAAAGCATTTGACAATATACAACACCCCTTCATGCTCAAAACACTAGAAAAAATAGGGATAGTAGGAACATACCTGAATATTGTAAAGGCCATTTATGCTAAGCCCAGGGCCAACATCATTCTTAATGGAGAAAAACTGAAACCATTCCCTTTAAAAACAGAAACAAGACAGGGATGTCCTCTTTCACCACTTCTATTCAACATTGTCCTCGAAACTCTAGCCAGAGCAATTAGGCAGACTAAAGAAATTAAAGGGATATGAATAGGAAAAGAGGAACTTAAGCTGTCACTATTTGCGGATGACATGATTCTATATTTAGAGGATCCAAAATCCTCCTCCAGAAAACTTCTAGACCTCACCAATGAATTCAGCAAAATAGCAGGCTATAAAAACAACACACATAAATCTACAGCATTTTCATATGCAAGTGATGAAACATCTGAAAGGGAAATGAGGAAAACAACTCCATTTGCAATAGCCTCATAAAAAATAAAATACTTGGGTATCAATCTAACCAAAGAGGTAAAATATCTCTACAATGAAAACTACAAAACACTGAAGAAAGAAAGTGAGGAAGACCTTAGAAAATGGAAAGATCTCCCATGTTCTTGGATAAGCAGAATTAATATTGTCAAAATGGCCATACTACCAAAAGTGCTATACAGATTCAATGCAATTCCAATTAAAATCCCAATGACGTACCTCACAGAAATAGAGCAAGCAATCATGAAATTCATCTGGAAGAATAAGAAACCCAGAATAGCTAAAGCAATCCTTTGCGGGAAGAATGAAACAGGGGGTATCAGAATACCAGAACTTCAACTATACTACAAAGAAAGAGTAACAAAATGGCATGGTATTGGCACCAAAATAGACAGGTAGATCAATGGTACAGAATAGAGGACATGGACACAAACCCAAATAAATACAATTTTCTAATACTAGACAAAGGTGCCAAAAATATGCAATGGAGAAAAGATAGCCTCTTCAACAAATGGTGCTGGGAAAACTGGAAATCCATATGCAACAGAATGAAACTAAACCCCTATCTCTCACCCTGCACAAAACTCAACTCACAATGGATCAAAGACCTTGAAATCAGACGAGAGACCCTTCATCTTATAGAAGAAAAAGTATGTCCAAACCTTCAACTTGTTGGCTTAGGATCAGACTTCCTTAACAGGACTTCCATAGCACAAGAAATAAAAGCAAGAATCAATAACTGGGATAGATTCAAACAAAAAAGCTTTCTCTCAGCAAAGGAAACTATCAGCAATGCAAAGAGAGAGCCTACAGAGTGGGAGAATATCTTTGCCACTCATACTTCAGATAGAGCACTAATTTCCAGAATCTATAAAGAACTCAAAAAACTCTACAGCAAGAATACAAATAATCCCATCAAAAATGGGCTAAGGAAATGAACAGACACTTCACAGAAGATCTAAAGCAATCAACATATATATGAAAAAATTTTCAACATCTCTAGTAATAAGAGAAATGCAAATCAAATCTACACTAAGTTTCCATCTCACCCCAATTAGAATGGCGATTATCAAGAACACAAGCAACAATAGGTGTTGGCGAGGATGTGGGGATAAAGGTACAGTCATACATTGCTGATGGGGTTGCAAACTAGTACAGCCACTCTGGAAAGCAGTGTGGAGATTCCTTAGAAAACTTGGAATGGACCTACCATTTGACCTAGCTATCCCACCCCTTGGCCTATACCCAAAGGACTTAAAATCAGCTCACTAGAGAGATACAGCCACATCAGTGTTCATAGCGGCTCAATTCACAATAGCCAGATTGTGGAACCAACCTAGATTCCCTTCAATTGATGAATGGATAAAGAAACTGTGGTATATATATATACAGTGGAATATTACTCAGCTATAAAGAATAATAAAATTATGACATTTGCAGGCAAATGGATGAAATTGGAGAATATCATGTTAAGTGAGATATGCCAATCTCAAAAATCCAAAAGAGGAATGTTCTCACTGATAAGCGGATGATGACACTTAATGGGGTTGGGAGTGGGACAAGAATGGAGGAAGGAGGGACTATATAGAGGGAAAAGAGAGGTGGGAGGGGTGGGGGGAAGGAAAAAATAATGGAATGAATGAAACATCATTACTCTATGTAAATTTATGAATATGCAAATGGTATGCTGTTACTCCATGTACAAACAGAAATAACATGTATCCCTTTTGTTTCCAATAAAAATAAATTAAAAAAATGAAAAAAAAAAAGAGAGTTGAGAATGTACATAATTAAAACAATCAGGGAAGCAAACGAGGAGATGAAAGAGGAAATGCATGCATTGGGGGAAGAGATGAAAGAGCAAATGCAGGCATTAAATGCTTGCACCAATCAACAGTTAAAAGAGCAAATACGGGAGCAAGAGATCATTTCAATAAATAGTTAGAGATTACTGAAAATACAAACAAACAGAAATCCTTGAAATGAAGGAAACAATAAACCAAGTTAAAAACTCCATAGAAAGCATATCCAATAGGATAGAACACCTGGAAGACAGAACCTCAGATATTGAAGACCAAATATTTAATCTTGAAAACAAAGTTGACCAAACAGAAAAGATGGTAAGAAATCATGAACAGAATCTACAAGAATTATGGGATATCATGAAAAGGCCAAATTTAAGAATTACTGGGACTGAGGAAATCTTAGAGAAACAAACCAAAGGAATGAACAATCTATTCAAAGAAATAATACCAGAGAATTTCCCAAATCTGAAGAATGAAATGGAAAACCAAGTACAAGAGGATTGTAGGACTCCAAATATACAAATTTACAACAGACCCACACCAAGGCACATTATTATGAAAATACCTAACTTACAAAATAAAGACAGAATTTTAAAGGCTGCGAGAGAAAAGAATCAAATTACATTCAGGGGGAAACCAATAAGAACATCAGCAGATTTTTCAATCCAGACTCTCAAAGCTAGAAGGGCCTAGAACAACATTTACCAAGCCCTGAAAGAAAATGGATGCCAACCAAGAATCTTATACCCAGCAAAACTTACTTCCAGATTTGACGATGAAATAAGATCCTTCCATGATAAACAAAAACTAAAGGAATTACAAAAAGAAAGCCACCATTACAGAACATTCTCCATGAGGAAAATATTCCATGAGGAAGAGATGAAAAACAATGATGCAAATCAGCAACGGGAGGACCTTGCCTAAAGGAATAGCCAAATAAAGGAGAAACCAAATCATGTCAAAAAACAAAAATGAGTCAAATGACTGGGAATACAAATCATATCACAATAATAACCCTGAATGTTAATGGCCTGACCTCATCAATCAAAAGACATAGACTGGCAGATAGGATTAAAAAGAAAAATCCAACAATATGCTGCCTGCAAGAGACTCATCTCATAGAAAGAGATACCCATAGACTAAAGGTGAAAGGATGGGAAAAACCATACCATGCACACGAACACAGCAAAAAAGCTGGAGTTTCCATCCTCATTTCAGATAATGTGGACTTCAATCCAAAACTAGTCAGAAGGGATAAAGAAGGACATTACATACTGCTTAAGGTAAGCATACATCAGCAAGACATAACAATCATAAATATTTATGACCTGAACATTGGCTCATCCATGTACATCAAACAAATCCTTCTCAATTCCAGAAGTCAAATAGACCACAACACGATAATGCTAGGTGATTTAACACACCTCTCTCACTGCTGGACAGATCGTCCAAACAAAAATTGAATAAAGAAACCATAGCTCTCAATAACACAATCAACAATTTAGACTTAACCGACTTATATAGAATATGCCATCCAACAAAGAATGAATACACTTTCTTCTCAGCAGCACATGGATCCTTCTCTAAAATAGACCATGTTTTATGCCATAAAGCTACTGTTAGCAAATACAAGAAGATAGAGACATACTACCTTGTACTCTATCAGATCATAATGGATTGAAATTAGAAATAAATGATAGAATAAAAAACAGAAACTTCTCCAATACCTGGAGATTAAATAATACACTATTATATGATGAATGGATAGCAGAAGACATCAGGAGGGAAATTAAAAAATTCTTAGAAGTAAAGGAGAACAAACACATCATATCAAAATCTCTGGGACACTATGAAAGCAGTACTTAGAGGAAGATTTATTTCATGGAGTGCATTCAACAAAAGAAGTAGAAATCAACAAATAAACGACTTAACACTACAGCTCAAGGCCCTAGAAAAAGAAGAGCAGACCAACACCAAAAGTATTAGAAGACAGGAAATAGTTAAAATCAGAGCTGAAATCAACAAAATTGAAACAAAAGAAACAATCGAAAAAATTAACAAAATAAATAGTTGGTTCCTTGAAAAAATAAACAAAATTGATAAACCCTTAGCCACACTAACAAAGAGAAAGAAAGAAAACTCAAATTACTAAAATTCAGAATGAACAAGGAAATATCACAACAGACATGAGTGAAATACAAAACATAATTAGAAGCTGTTTTGAAAATGTATACTCCAACAAAACAGAAAACTTCAAAGACATCAACAAGTTTCTAGAGACATATGAATTATCTAAACTGAATGAGGAGGACATACACAACTTAAATAAATCAATTTCAAGCAATGAAATAGAAGAGGTCATCAAAAGCCTACCAACAAAGAAAAGTCCGGGACCAGATGGGTTCTCAGCCGAGTTCTACAAAACCTTTAAAGAAGAGCTCATTCCAATACTTCTCAAAGTATTCCATAAAATAGAAGAGGACGGAACCCTCACAAACTCATTGTATGAAGCCAATATCACCCTGATACCTAAACCAGACAGAGACACATCGAGGAAAGAAAATTTCAGACCAATATCCTTAATGAACATGGACGCAAAAATTCTCAACAAAATTTTAGCAAATTGCATACAAAAATACATTAAAAATATAGTGCACCACGATCAAGTGGGTTTTATCCCAGGGATGCAAGGTTGGTTCAACATTCGGAAATCAATAAATGTCATTCACCATATCAACAGACTTAAAGTTAAGAATCACATGATTATTTCAATAAATGCAGAAAAAGCATTTGATAAAATACAGCATCCCTTCATGCTCAAAACAATAGAAAAAATTGGGGTAGTGGGAACATTCCTTAACATTGTAAAGGCCATCTACGCTAAGCCCATGGCCAATATCATTCTAAATGGTGAAAAACTGAAAGCATTCCCCCTAAAAACTGGAACAAGGCAGGGATGCCCTCTTTCACCACTTCTATTCAACATCATCCTTGAAACACTTGCCAGATCAAGTAGACAGACCCAAGAAATTAAAGGGATACGAATTGGATAAGAAGAACTCAAACTATCCCTGTTCGCTGAACACATGATTATATATTTAGAGGAACCTGGAAATTCCACCAGAAAACTCTTAGAACTCATAAGTGAATTCAGTAAAGTAGCAGGTTACAAGATCAATGCTCATAAATCCAATGCATTTTTAGACATAAGTGATGAATCTTCAGAAAGAGGAATTAGAAAAACTACCCCATTCACAATAGCATCGAAAAAAATAAAATACTTGGGAATCAATCTCAAGAGATGAAAGACCTCTACAATGAGAACTACAGAACACTAAAGAAAGAAATTAAAGAAAACCTTAGAAGATGGAAAGATCTCCCATGTTCTTGGATAGGAAGAATTAATATTGTCAAAATGGCCATACTACCAAAAGTGGGATACAGATTCAATGCATTTCCAATTAAAATCCCAATGATGTACCTTACAGAAATAGAGCCAGCAATTATGAAATTCATCTGGAAGAATAAGAAACCCAGAATAGCTAAAGCAATCCTCAGTAGAAAGAGTGAAACAGGGGGTATCGCAATACCAGATCTTCAACTCTATTACAAAGCAATAGTAACAAAAACGGCATGGTATTGGTACCAAAATAGACAGGTAGATCAATGGTACAGAATAGAGGACATGGGATTACACAAGTGTGCCACCACACCTGACCTTTTACACTTTCTTTAAGGCGTTTTTAAAACAGCTTGAAAATAGTCAAAATTATCAATCTTTTAGTATCTTCTGAGGAAGTATTTCCTGATTTGTTTTAAATGAGGTCTCTTTTCTTTCCCTTTTACTCTATCTTCCACATATGAGAGAAAACTAGGACACTTGTCTTTCTGAGTATGACTTATTTCACTTAACATGATGCTTTCTACTCCATCTGTTTTCCTTCAAATGACATCATTTTGTTCTTTATGAATGAATAAAACTCCATTGTGTATATATACTACACTTTCTTTATCCATTAATCTGTTGACAGACACCTACTGGATTACAGTTTGGAGATCAGGAGAAGGAAGAAGGGAGAGAGGGATGGTAGGGGGAAAAATACACCAAAATATATGATGTTTAGTTATGAACATATTGCACGAATCCTATTATTATGTGTAATTATAATGCACCAATAAAATTTTAAAATAAAGTGAAATATTTCACTAATTCTTTGACAAAATGATTTTCACCTATGTTTTCTACAAAGATTTTTTTTTTTAGTTTTATTTTTGACTTTAAAATCTTTCATTGAACTGAAAATGGCTTGGGGATGTGGGTGAAGCAGGGGATGATTTAATCTTTTTTCCATATGGTAACTCTCTTACCACCTTCACATACTAAATAGTTCCTACTTTCCCAATTGAGCAGATGTGCCACCTTTGTCTTATATTATGGGTGAGTCTGGTTTTGGTATGGTCATTTCACCTATCCCTGCTCCAATTCTACACTATTTTACTATTATAGCTTTATAATAATGCCCATTATCCTAGAAGGGAAATACTCCAAAATTACTCTTTGTCTTCAATTGTATCCTGGCTACTATTGGCCCTTTTATCTTCTACATAAATTTTGTAATCATCAAGCTACATGAAAACACTTTTGCAATATAAATTGAAATTGCATTGACTTAATTTCTAGCTCAATTTATGGAAAACCAACATCTTTAAGATATTAATTTTTCCTGTCCAAAAAAGAGCATATTTAAATTACTTAGGCCTTTAAAATATATCTTAATAACATTTTATAAGTTTCTTGTATATCTTTTATAACATTTATCTCTAGATATTTGACATCTTTGATACTATGTATTGCACATTATTTCTGCTCTTTAAGTACATTTTCAATGGTTTGTTGCTGGTGAAAAGAAATGCAAATTAATCTTCTGTGCAGCCACTTTGCTAAAAAGTATTTTGTTGTTTCTAATAATGCAAAGATATACATTTGGGTTTTCTATAGAAATTATCACATCATCTACAAATCTGCAAGCAATCACAACTTTATTTCTTTCCTTCCAATCTTTATATCTAATTGTGTTATTACACAGAAAAGGACTAAATGTACAATACTGAAAAAAGTTGTAATAATGTGTTTCCTGATCTCATTCCTGATTTTAAATGGAATGCTTCCAATGTTTGTTCATGTAAGATAATGCTAGTATTTAGATTATTTTTCAGATACAATTATTGGCTTAAGAAATAGCCTATTCCATTTCTAATTTAAGAAGAGTGTTCTTTTCATCAAAAATGGTTTTTAAATTTGATGAGAGAATTTTCTCCTTGACTGAAATGATCATGTCATTCTTTGTACTAATCTGTTAACATAAGTTGCATATGGATGTTTTAAGCCATCCTTGCATACCTGCAATAAATTTATTTTCCTGAATGTATGTATATATATATATATCATGTTTTCTATCTGCTGTTGTGTCTGATTTGCTAATATTCTCTTAGGAGTTTTACATCTGTATTCATGAGTTAAATGGATCTGTAATCTTCATTTCTCATAAATTCTTTGTTCTGGTGTCAAGGAATACTTACTTGCTTTGCAGAATAGGTTAGATGGAATTCCTTTTTCTTCTATTATTTGAAAGTATTTAAAAAATTTGGGATTATCTCTTTCTTGAAACCTCAGTAGATCTCATTTATAAAATATTCTTGACCTAGGGTTTCTTTCGTAGGAAGATTTTAACCACTGATTTGAATTTTTAAATAGCTATCAAGATAGATTAATTTAAAAAATTTGTTTGAATAAGTTAGTATAAATTATATTTTTTCTAGGAATTTGTCCATTTCTCCATTTTTCTAAGATGTTGGTCCTCAATGTTGACATCATTATATTATCTTTTAAAATACTGTAATTTTTAGTTATGTCCCCCTTTCATTTATACTATTTTTGTCTTTTCTCTTGATCTATTTTCCAGAAGATTGTCTATTTTCTTACTAATTTTCTAAAGCATGACCTACTGATTTTTTATCTCTTTTCTTCTATTTCATGGTTTTTGTTCTTATATTTATTATCTCTTTCCTTTAACTTTCTTTTGGCTTATTCTTTTGACTTTTGATAAATATGTAACTTCACAAGAGAGTTGTCTTACTTCCTCTTTGCTATAGGTGTTTAAGAACATACATTTACCTCAAAATACTGCTTTTATTACATGCTGCATTTTTTATATAGTTTTTCATTCTGTTTGCTTTTAGGTATTTTTAAGTTTCTATTGAGTGTTTTGGTCACAGGCCCAAGTAACCGACCTGCTTGTTCTGGAGTCTGACTATACTGGAGCTGGACCTGACTCAAAGTTGGCAGACTTATCAGTTATTTGACAAATGAGTCAAACCAACTCATTCAATTATAGGCTGCCACCAAATCACAAAGAAATCACCAAATCACAAAGAAATTCCCAAATGTTTGATAGTGGTAGGGATTGTGATATATAGAGACTTGTCTTCCTCATTAAAGAGGATACGTTAGTATATCCTTGGCCAATGGTCCATAAACTTCACTGGAGTGGCAAACCCTTGATTTGCATGGATTTTATATCCTGCCCACTAAGACATATGGAATTCTTGCTCATCATATACTATCAACATAATATTATCAATAATTCTCCCTAGTGTGACATTCTGTGGGATGATCAAGTCCCAGTGTACTAATATATGACAGATAATCAATGTATCCCTGAAGTAAAATCGTGAATATGTAAGAGTGGTTCCCATCAGGTTAATGAAAATTGTTTTAGGTCTTTTCTCCTTAGTGGTACAGTGATAAAAACACATTTTCCGGATTGAATAACTGCATAACCAAGTGCTAGGGACTGTGTTGATTTGCTCCAATCTATTTTTAAAACTATGTCTAGAAGAGCAGCTGTAAATTGAAGTTTCTCACTGATTAAGTTGAAGATAATTCACTGTCAGTCTCTCCTGTAAAGGCAAAATATGCTACTTAAATGGAATGTGATAGGAATCACAATCCCTGCACATATCTTTAATAGTGTCACTACTCTTTTTGCTTCTCCCAGGGATACCAAATTACTTTTGGTTTGGTACTTTAGTACTGAATGGAATTCTTAAGGTTTTTACTTTGCCATTCTATCCATAATAGTCCTTGCTTTATAGGTTAGGAAGCCAATGTTGGTATTCTGTCATTTGCCAAGGAATAATTCCAATTTATGCATTTTGGAATTGAGATATAACCTCAGAATTTTTTGGAGACCCTCTATACCAACAAACAGTGAGATGACCAAAATTCAATTTTGTTGTCTGATTTCATTAAGTCTTTGTATTTACTAGTAGAACACAGTGGTTTTATGGAGCCTTATTGATAAGTATATCTCGAAGTGAGTGCCAATGATTCCTTAAAGTTATAGGAATTATATTTCCCCAGTATAGAGTTATCCTGATAAGTAGCCAAAAGTTCCTACTGGTAAAGCTAGGGAGAAAGATGTTCAGCATATATTTGTAGTGGCATTACAGGATCCTTTCACAAGGGGCTCTTGATCTGTGAATTGACTCAGATTTGGGGATTGAGGAAGGGACCATAATCTTATATGGATCCACTATGACCTTAATTGGGTACTCTTGTATTTTAGTTCAAGGACCTCATGAATATCTAGCTACTACCAATGTCTTCCTCACGTCAGATTATTCTGCATAATACTCTAATTCTCCTGCTTATTACAGTAAGCATGGTCACTTTGTCTCTGTTCATAAAGTGTTACCACTTCATAGATACCACTGTTTGATATTTTTATATATTCATTCATTTATTTTGTACCAGGGATTGACCCCTGGGACCCTGAACCATTGAGCCACATCCAAACCCTTTTTTTAATCTTTTATTTAGAGACAAGGTTTTGCTCAGTTGCTTAGGGCCTCCCTAATTGGCTGAGGCTGGCTTTGAACTTATGGTTCTTCTGCCTCAGACTCCCTGAGTGGCTGGGATTACAGTTGTGCATCACTATGCCTGGCTGATATCTTTATTGTTACTGAAATTAAGGGGGATTTCTATTGTGGGTCTCTGATTTTCATCTATAAACCACTGAGGACAACCACTGTATATGGTCCTAATTTAAAACCCATTCTTTGTGAGGAATATAATATACACTCAGAAAAGTACATAACACAAATGTACATCTTAGTGAGATATTATAAAGTGAACATTTGTAGAATAATCATGCAGATTATAATATAGAGATTTGCTTGCATCCTAGAAATCATCTGCGTGTCATCTCCCAAATACCTCTTCCTTCCAACAAAGAACAACTATCATATTACTTTTTATGCATCTCCATACATTTATTTATAATTTTGTTACCTCAACATGCATCCTCAATCATATAACTTTACATGATTTAAGATTGCTTAAATGAATGTATTAATAGTATATTTTAAATAGGAGTATGAGTTATTTTGTCTGGTTTCTTTTACTTATTGTTATAGTTATGATATATATCCATATTGTCAGATATAACTACAGTGTATTTTCATTGTTTTATCTTCACTTTGTGAGTATACTATAATTTGTTCATTATTTTGGAAAATATCAGATTTTCTTTGGTACTTTTCTTAGTTTGTTCAGACTGCTATAACAAAATACCTGAAACTGGGTGATTTATACACAGCAGAAATTTATTTCTCACAGTTCTGGAGGCTGAAAAGACTGAGATCAAGGTATGTGGTAAGGATTTGTTATTTGCTTCTGAGGTGGTATTTCTAGCTGTATCCTCAGAAGAAGGGTAAATGGACAAAATCCCCCCAAGAAACCAAAACCAAAACCAAAACAAAAGAATAAAACAAAACAAAGAAACCAAAAAATTCCCTTAGGTCCTTTCAGAAGGGCACTACTGTGGTTTGAATGTTTTTTTTAATCCCTTGCAGAACCCACTGAAACTTAATCCCCAATGTCAGAGTATTGGGAATTGGAGCCTAATACGATGTGTTTAGGTCATAAAGCCAGAGTCCTCATGAATAGATAAACACCATTAAAAACAGCCTGTGGAAGTGGGTTTATCCTTTCTTGTTCCTCTGCTATACAAGAGCAAAACATTCATTTCTTTTTTCCTCTCTACCTTTCTTAATGTGAGTCACAGGCATCAGATGCTGGGACCATGATCTTGGACTTCTTAACCTCCAAAATGAGAAATAAATATATGTTCTTCATAAATTATCTAGTTGTGACATTTTGTCTTAACATCACAAAAATAAATGAATACAGGTACTAATCCTATTCATTGTGTCTCTACCTGCATGGCCTAGTCAGTTACCAAAGACCCTATCTTTCAATAGCAACACACTGGGGATTCAATTTTAACATACAAATTTTGGAGTCACACATTCAAACCACAGCAGTGCTGTTTCAAAAATATGTCAGTGAACTTTGTTATATATGTCTCTTTATTTGGTGGTGGTGGGGTACTATGGATTGAACTCAGGGACACTCGACCACTGAGCCACATCCCCAGCCCTATTTCGTATTTTATTTAGAGACAGGGTCTCACTGAGTTGCTTAGTGCTTCGCTTTTGCTGGGGCTGACTTTGAACTCAAGATCCTCCTGCCTCCACTTCCCAAGCCACGGGGATGTTATATATATATCTCTTGATGCACAGGTGTATGCTTTTTCTGTTTGGTATATACTCAGCAGAATTATCCACCCTTTTATTTCCCCATACCTTATACTCTTCATGCCTCTTTCTAGATATTTTCTTCAGAACTATATTCAGTTCACTAATACTGTTTCTGTGGCATCTAATCTCTGTTTAACCCAGCCATTACTTCTTCTTCTCAACCATATCCTATTTCACATCTATAATTTCCATTTAAAAAAATCTATGTTCTCTATTCCCTATTCTCTGCTTAAAGATTTAAACCTTTCTCTTACCACCTAGGGACCAGTAAACACAGTTATTTTTAAATGTAGGTCTAGCATCTGGAGCCCTGCAGTTTATTTTCTGTGCTGTTATTGATGTTGTTCCTTGTTCAAATCACTTGTTTTGGTTCATGTTTCATGTATGCCATATTTGATACTAAAATATTTGTTTTAGAAATAGTGTGACAATCCAGATTATATCTTATTTTCTGGAGTATTTTGTGTTGTGTCTGCCAGACATTTAAGAACACTAGCAATCTTGGGTCATCATAATCCCATATTAGGACTGAGATACTCAGAGTCACCAAAATGACTTAAAATTAAGCTACAATCTGTGTGAAAGATGTTTTACTTCCAATTCACTATAGATTCTAGTGTGCAAATTTCTAGGATTTCAACTGTAAGTCGAGGAATTTTACCAGAGCTTCTACCCTTACTGGATTTGACCAATACTTAGTGTGTTGAATCCAGAAATTATTTTATGTGTATCCATTTCTACAGATCCAAATTTTGTTTGTTCCCTTCTTTAGTATTATTAGAACCACTCCTGCATATATTATGCACATTTATAGTGATACACATTAATAAAATAAATTAAAATTATCTTGGAATTCTTTTTTCATAATCCTTTTCCTGAGTCTGAAATTTAAGCGGTGGTAATATGGGGTATTTCAGCAAGGTAGGATGACCTTCATCAACTTATAAGAAGATTTCTGTAAGTTAAGTGTTTTCTAGAAATGAAAAGGATAATAAGAGGAGTTGAGGGAGGGGGGCAATGAAGGGGGTTTGGGGGGAAGTGCTGGGGACTGAATTAGAGCAGGTAGTGTTTAGTGTTTTGTGTTTGTGTCAGGGTATATCCTGGTTTTGTATATAACTAAAAAATACATTTTAAAACTATAATAAATTGAAAGACAAATACTTGATAATCTCACTTATATTTGGAATGTAAAAATTGGT
Source organism: Sciurus vulgaris (assembly GCF_902686455.1). NCBI lineage: Eukaryota > Metazoa > Chordata > Mammalia > Rodentia > Sciuridae > Sciurus > Sciurus vulgaris. The sequence continues at coordinate 46,441,757 of NC_136471.1, read as the reverse complement.
TCTTTCTCTTTTTTTTTTGCGGTGCTGGGGATCAAACCCAGGGCCCAGTGCTTGTAAGGCAAGCACTATACCAACTGGGCAAGCACTATACCAACTGAGCTATCTCTTTAGCCCTGTACTCTTTTTGTGTGTGTGTGGTGCTGCGGATTGAACACAGGGCCTTGTGCATGCAAGGCAAGCACTCCACCAACTGAGCTATAATACACAGCCCCAAATTGGTACTCTTTTAATGAAGAATAATATGGCCACTACGTGTAAAATTTCCTTCTGCACCAGATCCTGATCTCTTATCCCTCTTATTTTACTTTGATATCATTATCACTTTCTAGGACATTATATTATTTTTCTTTTCAAGAATGTATTTATTTTTGTTGTCTGTATCCTATCAGAATGTAAGCTCTGTAAGGCCAGGGTTTTTACTTATCTTATTCACTGTCATAATTGCTTAATGAATGTGTTGAATGGTTGGTGTCAAATACTGTATCAGCTGATATTTGTTTACATGTAACAGAGCTACTTTAGCTATTTAAATTTTTTTTTTACTTATGGAACACCAGGCCACACTCTGACATTATCACAAAGCTGTGGAACTCAACCGGCTCCAATTCGATCCCTAATACTTCCTCCTGACCCCCCACTTCCCTCTGATCACTCTTCAATCCATTTACAGTTTACGTTTTTTTTTTTTTTTTGTGTGTGTGTCCTGTGTATACCCCTGATGCTGGGACCCACCATGCCACATCCATGCATGCACATATGAAAGTTTGGTCATATTCATTCCACTCTTCTTCCTTTTTCATGTTCCTTCTTTCTCCTCCTCAATCCTCTTCATCTACTACTGATCTTTTCTCAATTTATTGAAATTCTCTCTCCTCTTATCCCCCTTCTCTCTCTCTCTCTTTCTCTCTCCCACTATATGTATTTGAAGCAATAAAAAATGGTTTAATACAGGGAATCTGATGCTTACAAATTTCTTGGCTAGAGAAGTGGGCTCTAGGCTCTAGGCAAGAACTCTGATCAACACTGTCAGCCTGACTCATTGGGTACTGCTGACTCCACAACATTCAGAAAGTGATGAATAACACCAATGAGGAGGCTACAACTGGAACTTTGTCTTGAAGACTATATCTGCAATCCAGAAATACAGAATTCATTGTTGTTACTATAACCAAATCTCAAACACAATCAAGATTGGACACAAATGCAGTTGCAGCAAGATTCAAGGTTTCTAGATCTTGCTTTTGGTGTTTAGCAATCGTCAAAGTGGCAAGAAGGTATTCCTACATCATTTAAAATTTCCTAATTTGCCTCCAGAACCTTGGGTTTTTAATTTTTTTTGTCTTGTATCTGTAGTACAGGCAGGCACTCCAGAATGAGGTGGGAATAGAAGCTGTGTGTCAACCCATTGTTTACTATATCAAGTGTACAAAGCAGGGTGTATGTATAGTATATGTAACATATATAATGTGCTTTTATTCAAATATTACTACTCTTGCAAAGTGGGGGCAGTTTATTATACAAAACTAGAATGATAATTAAAGAATGCATTCTCTACATTAAATTAACAACTTGCGAATTTTTTTTATGCCATGATGCCTTTCCTTTTCTTTGCATTTCAGAATTACACTGGAAATTTGCTAATATTTACTACATCCCCCCACCTGCTTATGAAAATGATTATCTATTAAAAGAGGCATAGAAAGAGGGGAGGGCAGAAGAAACCATCTACCCTGTGAGATTTTACCATTAGTATTGTGTCTAAGTGTTGCCAATGATGATAATAAAAAAAACAAACTGAGTTTTAGTTTTATTATTATTTTTAAATTTTCTACCCAAAATGTACCCTTTATTGACTTCACCCATGGCAGTTGCTCCACTGTCCCATGTATGATACATCTTGGTTTGCTAGTATCATTAAGATTATAATTTTGTGGAAAAAGTTTTTAATCTTGCTCCCTAGGTAAACTCTAAAAAAAAAGATTTTAAACAAAAAAGTGAAATGTAAAATTAGAGGATTGTTATTAAAATCATAGGTGTAGCACAGTGATTCTCAACTCTGTCTGTACATTAGAAAAAGTTAGGGAGATTTTCCTAATGCTGACCTCTAGGTCCCACCACTGTATATTCTGATTTAATTGGTCTTGGAAGAGGAATTAGCCTGGGAATATTTTAGAAAGTAAAATAATCACTAGTATGTAAGCAGTATTGAGAACCATCTCTGAAGACTGCTTTCATACAAGTAAATCACCTCTGAGTTATGTTTTAAAAGTGAAGTGTAGATGCTGGTAGATGGGGTAAAGGGAAATTTCTGTCAATGTGCATTAAGTGACCAGAGCTTCTTAGAGGAAGCATCTTTGATGCATAATATAGAGTAGAGAAGCAGGAGAGATTGATAACATGGGCAGCTTCAATCCAGGTTTGAAATTGGATGGTTTCAAAAAAGCAAACTTGATTGGAAATCAAGGAACTAACGTGGAAATTGTGGCAGCAGTTTAGAAGGGATTTGGAAGTTCTTAAATGACTGGAACATTTTGAGTTTATGTGTCACATGATCCAGGCAATGGCATCCACTAAATCAATAGTATTCCCAGAAGCTGAACCCATCTGGGCTTTTCCTAAAGTTGACTGGCAGGTCCACACATGTGTCTAGGTCAGTGACTCTCACCTCAGATATACTTTAGGTGTAAAAAATATTAAAACTCAGACCCCAACCCTCACAGATTCAGATTTAACCAATCTGGAATGGGGCTTGGGGAATGGATGTTTTCTGTTTTGTTTTGTTTCACTTAAAAAAAATCTTTCTTGAGACGGTCACAATGCACAAATAGGGTTGAGGACAACTAACTGAGGTAGCCTTGCATGGATTTTTTTGTCCCAAATGACTTTTCCATGTGTTTTATATTTATTTATTTATTAGTGCATTATAGTTATGTTTATTAGTGATTTTCATTTTGACATTCATAAATGCATATGACATGGGTTATTCTTTTTTACAATATTGTCCTCCGTTCCTGCAGTGGGTTCTGCGAACATCATACCTCCTACTCTGATGCTATCCCAATGGTTTTCTCCTCCTTTATGCTAAAGTTGTACTCTCCTAAACATTTATCTTCACCTGACATATGTAAATATACCATAACTAGCTACTATTCTAGTCTAAGCCACCATTATCTCTTGGTTGGCCTGTTTCTTCTGCCCTTTCTCTTCTTTCTGTCTATCTCAATATAACCACTGAGTGCCTTTTAAAATGCATGTCATGTCATTACTCTGCTTAAGAAAACAAAACCGTTCAGTGACTCCTCATGTCACTCAGAGTAAGAGCCAAATTCCTTATTATGACCCACAAGGTCCTATATGATCTGACTTCTCCCGTTACCTCTCTGACATCCAGAGTTCTGGGCTAGACTGCTCTCCTGACTATTCTCTGAATATATCAGGCACACTCCTACCAGAGAATCTTTACATTTGCATTGCTTTACTGCATAAGATGCTCTTCCCTCAGATATCCATATGGATCTCTCTATTTCTTTCTATAGGTCTTATGTGAAATGATACCTTGCTAGTGTTCCTACTTTTACCATACTATTTAAAATTATAGTTTTCATGGGGCAAATACCTTAATAGACTCATCATCAAAGAAGATACATAGATGTTAAATGTATGAAAAGATGTACCACATTATATATCATTAAGGAATTGCAAATCAAAACAATGAGGTTACACCTATTAAAATGGCCAAAATACACAACTCTGACACCAAATGTTGGTGGAAATGTGGAGCAACAGGACATTTCTTTCATTGGGGTGGGAATGTGAAATGGGACAGCCACTTGGGAAGAAGGTAGTTTGTTACAAAACTACCTATGGGTCGGGGGTTGAAGTTCAGTAGTAGGGCACTTGCCTAGCATGGGTGAGGCAATGGGTTTGATCCTTGGCACCACATAAAAATTAAATAAAAAATGAAGGTTAAATTCTTTTAAAAAACTATATGTAATATTATATTACTCAGCCATCAGTCTCTTTGGTATTTACTCAAAGGTATTGGAAACATGTTTACCCAAAAACCTATAAGTGGATATTTATAGTTTTTTTTTTAAATCTTGATTGCTAAAACTTGGAAGCAAAAAAGATATCCTCTGGTAGGTATAACGGACAAAGAAACTACGGTCCATTTAAACAATGGAATATTAATCAACACTGAAAGGAAATGCCCTATTAAGTCATGAAAGACATGGAGGACCTTGCTGCATTTTACTAAGTGGATGAAGCCAATCTGAAAAGACTACATAATGTTTGATTCCAAATTATTGGTTATTATCAGAACTTAGGGGGCAGGGAGGGATGAATAGGTGAAACCCAGAAGTTAAGTCAGTAAAAACACTGTATGATACCACAATTGTGGGTATATTTCATTATACTTTATCCAAATCCACAGAATGTTCAACAACAAGAATGATCCTAATGCAAACTATGGACTCTGGATGATAGTGATGTGTCACTGTAGGTCCAATTGTAACAAATACATCACTTTAGTGGGTTATCTTGGTAATATGGGAGGCTATGCATGTGTGGGGTCATGGGGTATATGGGACATCTTTGTATCTTCCTCTCAATTCTGATGTGGATCTAAAATGCTCTAAAATAGTGGTAAAATTGCAACTCTTCATGTCTACCCTATGCAACCTATTTTCTTTTCATATTATTACTTTCTAACATGCACATATCTATTTGTTTATGTTTTATCACTCATTACTAGAATATAAGCCCCATGAGAGTATACACATTTTTTTATTGTGTTCATTGATCTCTAGAAGAGTACCTCCCAAATAATAGATGGTCCATCAATATTTTGTTGTTTGAATTTAAATCAAAGATACTTTGTTTCACTGTGAATACATTTGTTTTCTTTCCTCACTAAGGGCAAAAGGAATGAACACTGAGTTTATGATCACTAAAAACTAAGATACATATTTAAATATATTATCTCAAAATAATTCTGACAACAGTCTCTAATGAAGTAGTTATGTTTACAGTATTCATTCTATAGAGGAGGAATAGTGGCATAGTGGGGCTGGTTACTTGGCTCAAGGTGGAATAGCTCAATTGGTATTGGTGCTGCAAGGATTTGGATCCATGGTTATCTGACTTCTAGGCTCATATAATTTCTACAAATTACCACCCTTCCCAACTCATTCTTAGAGATGAACTTAACAAATTAGGTCTTACTTTATATGTTTTTTTTTTTTTTTTTGGGAAAACAAGGGGTGAGGGAGGGACTCAAATACATTCAGGAGAAATATGAATCTGCTTAGCTTATGAGCTTCAATGGAGCACTTAGGACAGTATGGGTTGGAGTGCAGACACCTGTGGAGAAGAGTCAGTGTTAGGAGTGTCATTAAAGGAACCATCTTCACAATTGGACTTATCCCTTTGGCTTGATATATATTCCAGGAACAAATTAGGGGCATCCCAGGTCCTCTATTGAGAGCTAAAGGGCCTAAAAGGATTTTAAGTATGTGAAGTGATGAATATGTTAATTAGCTTGATTTGGTCATTTACAATGTATGCATAAAACAAAACTACATTTTCTCCCTTAAATATATGCAGTTATTGTACATTTTTAAAAAGTGCTAGAGATACTGTCCCTTTGTTCGCACTGGGTCCCATGAGCTACAATACTGGAACATCCTAGCATCCTAGCCCCCTGCATCCTAGCTCCATGCTTCACCTTACACAGGAGGGAGGATTGTGGCAAAGGCTTTAACATTTGCTCAGCCATGGGCAGGGACAAGTCCTTTAGATGTCCTTATCACAAAGATTATGCCTCCCCCCATAAAGAGCCAAACCTGCCTTAAAATAAGTGAGAGAAAGTTTTTAAAGTTCATTCATTTTCTCCCATATCAGTACATTATTTTTCCTTTTATTTATTGTAAATAAATGGGATACATGTTGTTTCTCTGTTTGTACATGGAGTAAAGGCATACCATTTGTGTAATCATAAATTTACATAGGGTAATGTTGTTTGATTCATTCTGTTATTTTTTCCCTTCCCCCCACCCCTCCCACCCCTCTTTTCCCTCTATACAGTCCTTCCTTCCTCCATTCTTGCCCCGCTCCCTAACCCTAACTCTAACCCTAACACTGACTCCTCCCACCCCCCCCATTATGTGTCATCATCCACTTATCAGCGAGATCATTTGTCCTTTGGTTTTTTGAGATTGGCTTAGCTCACTTAGCATGATATTCTCCAATTTCATCTATTTGCCTGAAAATGCCGTAATTTTATCATTCTTTATGGCTAATATTCCATTGTATATATATACCACAGTTTCTTTATCCAATCATCAATTGAAGGACATCTAGGTTGGTTCCACAAACTGGCTATTGTGAATTGAGCAGCTATGAACGTTGATGTGGCTGTATCTCTGTAGTATGCTGATTTTAAGTCCTTTGGGTATAGGCCAAGAAGTGGGATAGCTGGGTCAAATGGTGGTTCCATTCCAAGTTTTCTAAGGAATCTCCACACTGCTTTCTAGAGTGGCTGCACTAATTTGCAACCACACCAGCAATGTATGAGTGTACCTTTTTCCCCACATCCTCTCCAACACCTATTGTTGCTTGTGTTCTTGATAATTGCCATTCTAATTGGGGTGAGATGGAATCTTAGGGTGGTTTTGATTTGCATTTCTCTTATTAGTAGAGATGTGGAACATTTTTTAATACGTTTGTTGATTGCTTGTAGATCTTCTTCTGTGAAGTGTCTGTTCATTTCCTTAGCCCATTTGTCGATTGGGTTATTTGTATTCTTGGTGTAGAGTTTTTTGAGTTCTTTATAGATTCTGGAGATTAGTGGTCTATCTTTATTTTTTCTTTTATCAGACACCAACATCTTTCAAAATATGTTCCTTTTAGTATGAGATCAGGCAGGAGATAACTGATCTATTGTTGCTTTGTGTGCTTTTTGGGTAATATAGCACTGTGAGGGATATGATCATGATTCCCCACTCAAACAATTTCCCTGCTTGCCACAGAGCTGCACATTCCTGGGCTCTGGAGGAATGAAGCAGGGGCCTTTGTTTATATTCAAATGTTACTACCTCTCAGCAACCCATTATCACTGAAGAACCTTCACAGTTTGCAGAAGCAGAGATCCAAGAGGTAAACCAACGGGAAGTCAAATTTGAAGGGTTAAGGAGAAGGATAAATGGATGGAAGTGTGGGGTCTTGGTGGGAAAGAGGGCCCAGATGAGGTGACCAAATGGAGGACCCTTGGGCAGCCTATGGGTTGGCTAGGTTTCTGGAGTCTGGGTACTAAAAGAAAATAGAGGCAGAATCAAATTGATTATTTTGGTGAGGATTTCCCTCTGCCTCTGGGTAGTGATACAATGAGAATGCCTACGTGGCACAGCAACTGACACTACAGAGAGGAGCTAAATAGGGCCTTTGTCTCATCTCTATATTTCTCCACCAGCCTTAGAGAAGATCAGAGAAACAAAATCATGACCTTGTAAAAACTGAATCCACAGCTTCCATGGGACCACTGACTTCTGGTCCTCACCCTGGCCATTCTTCACACCTAACTAGGTATAAAGTGACAGTTCTGTGCTCACCTAGGCCCTTGGGAGGATAGGAATAAGTGCACAAACTGTAGCAAATAGGAAGGGAGAGGCAGATTCTTAGTGTGACATTATCACATTACGAGTTTTAAAAATAGCCATAAAATCATTAAAACATCAAAAAAAAAAAACAAATTCTAAAATATTGGATGTCTAAATTCTCTTTACAATAAAATTTTTTTGAGAACTCATTTCTTATTCTGTCATTGTATTAACACTCAATTTTGCTGGAAGTATGTTCTCATCTGATCTATATTCTACAACATTGACATTTCTCTTTTCATTCAGTCTTAAGCCTATTCAGAGTAAAGACTGCCAACTGTGTCATATTAGCAGTGGCTGTGAAATGGACTATTTTCCACTAGTGACTAAGATGAGACCAGAATATGGAAAATAAAACTAGTTTTAAAAATTCAATTTGCAGTAGATATTTATGAATAATTTATGTGTCCTTACATTATAACATAATAATTAAGGTACTATTGATTTATTATAAAAAGTTAAAGTATGTTTAATGATACCACTTTGTCTGTGCATTTAAAATTAAAATATAAATCAAAGGTATCATTAAATATAATTCACCTTACTGTATATTTCAAAGTCCCTGGGTTATTTTATTCCAATGTTCCTAATCTCTTAATTCAGCTAAAAAAAGAGATGACTCTAAGAAGTGACATGATAAATAATTTAAAGCATAACATTTTATGCCATAATTCTGACAAGAGGAGTGAAATATGATGTAAAGTGGCAAAGGTTCTAAATTGCTGAAGAGGTATTAGCATTCTTGTATCAGGTTTTGGCATATGAAGGGGAAAGTTATGCTTATTGACACCTAATTGAACAATTTAGAAAGATTCAAATTTGATAATGATTTTCTGGATTTGGAATGAATTCATAGGATCACTGTCCTGTCTGGAGCTTGTGACAATGACAAGAAAAGGAGAAGCAAATTTGAGTTCTGAACATTACATGAGGAAATTGACTCAGAGGTCCTGAGAATGGATGTCTGCATTGATTAGCATTGGAATGTCTATACTAGGAAGAAAGAAAAGTGTCAAGATTCCAATCTTACTTTCTTCTATGAAAGACTCTATTTTGAGTTAACCCAGCATTTTCTCTAAATGTGTCTGATTATTATTTTTAGCTTATTAAGGATAGTATATTAGTAACTAGCTGGTATTTATCTCCAAGGAATTCTAAATGCTTTGCAGGCTCTTTTTTCATTATTCTGCACCACATCCTTGTCAGGTGACAATATTCATCACCTCCTCCTCCCAAGACAATTTACAGAGGGAAAAACAGAGATACCAAACAAGGAACAGATGAATAACAGATTAATATTTGGAAAACAACAACAGAAAAATTTCTCAGATTTTCCAATTTCTGCCCTAGTATGCTCTGCTCAAAGCTTTGCTTCTTTGCTTCAATGTAATCTAAAATAACCAGCATGCCACAAATGTCCAACAAAGTGAAATTTTATTTTTTAAAAATTAATTAGTGATGTTTTTGATAATTGTGTTTTCTTTGTTACTGTCACAGGAAGTAAATAACAGTTACACAGATCCTTAAGATGTCTTATATTCTAAGAAGTGAAGATTTATATTCAGGGTGGGTAGAGAGCTTGGTGTTGGGGGCAATTCTTATTGGAGGCTTTAAATGACCCCTGATGTTTTTTAGTTAATCTGCCCAAAGTGGGCACTTTTAAAGAGTAGGATATTTAAATTTTTAAAAGCAGATTATAAGGCCATCTGTCCATGACATGAAGTGATAAATCTACCCTTGGTGTTTGTTCTTGTTTTCTAATAATACTAATAAAACATTCTTATTGTGTTAAAATATCAGCTATTGTGTACAGTTAAGGAAAACAATGTTTTGGCTAATCCAGAATTCTGGATACTAAAACATTAGCATGCATATGACTATTTTCAAATGCTAATAAAGACAGCAGTACCATATACTTGACAGTAAGTTGATACTGTCAAGAATACTTGGCATCTTCTGGATGCTATAAAATCACATGATGTTGCCAGGGCACTTAATAAAGAGCAGTTTTCCTTGTGCCATAAATGAGCTGGAGTGACAGCTGACAGTTTCAAATGCTAGAACTCTGCATAAGAATATTGATCTAGAATAATCAATTGATCAGCAATAATCCATTGTTGATCAGTAACAATTAATTGCCATGTGGAGCTCATTCTCTTTAAGATTGCTCCCAACTTCTCAGTGTTTTAAAATTACTCATGTCAAAATCAGAGATCTTAACCCACAACACTGCTATTTGAATTCTAAGTTCAATTTAAAGCATCATTATAGAGATAGTATTGGCTCCTGAAATAGTAAAACCATTTCTCTAAGCATTGGGTGCTTTTTAAAGCTCTGGATTGCTGCTTTTTGTTCTACGATTAGGATTTTCTTTTATTTTAATGCAAAGGATTGTCTTCTTTTAGTGATAAAAGCCCAAACTCCAATCAATTGATTTAGAAGGCTGTTTATAACTGACTTCACCCTTTCTGGCAAATGTGCTGATGCTTAGAGATATCTGACTTTCCTTTGACAAGGGGTTTCTTGGTGATTATAAAAATAAATAAATATTGACTTCCTTTCTTTGAGGACAACAGAGGTTTTTCAGTCTGAAGCTTATTTTTCTCTCACTTTCTTCAGAAACCCAAACTGATGGAAGAGTTGCTTGACTCTCTAAGGAATCAGCCAAAGGTAAAGGGATTTAGCTGAGACTTAAGAAGAAATTTCCTGACAATGAACTAAAACATATGAACTAGTTTTGTTAAATATAGCTGTAGAATATTAGGCAGGAATCTCCTAACCACCACAAAGTCAATCAAGGATTGAGATGGGAGAGGGAAAATTCAGAAAAATGGTTATCTCTGGCAACTTCTTATTCTTGCTCCTGCTGCTTGGGCACTTCAGGCCTAGGCAAGAAAATGAGGAGGATGAGGAAAAAGTAGCAGATGACATATAGTACCTCATTGTGACTCTGGATTGTGAAAGCTAATACTTATGAAGCTCTGTCTTTAACACTGACTTAAATGTCAGTGACTTATTCTGACGTTTGAAGCTCTTCACAATTCGGTCCCAACCCATTTTTCCATGCCTTTAGACTTTCATCCTTTTTTGAGATTCTAGGCCACAAGCTATGTTGTATGGTCCCCCTTTTTGAAAAAAGGTACCACAACTTTCTGCACTTGCTCATACTTACACTCTGACCCTCTCAATATTTCTTTCCTCTTGAATCCTACCACTTTCACTTATTCCTTGCCATACTGGTCTCTTTGCTGTTCTTTCTTGGGCATGTTCCTGCCTTGAAGCCTTTGAACTTCCTGTTAATTCTGTGTAGAACACTCTGTCTCAGATGTGGAATGGGTTTATTTCCTCATCCTCTTTCTGTATTTTCTTATACACCCTATTTCAAATGACATTTTCAGTAAGTGATATGGGCCTTTTCCATATCACTTACCCTGTTTTATTTTTGTTATAGCATCATTTTCTGCAATATTATGCACTTTGCTTATATGTTATATTTTTTTCTGTTTTCCACCACCACCAGAATTAAAGATCCATTCAGGGAAATTTTTAAAAATATTTGTTTAGATGTTGCTAGAACTTGACCTTTATTTTATTCATTTATGTATATGTGGTGCCAAGGATCAAACCCAGTGCCTCACGCATGCTAAGCAAGTGCTCTACCACAGAGCCACAATCCCAACCCCCAGGGAAATATTTCTAACTCTGTTTTTCACTGCTGTACATCTTGTCCCTATAAACAGTGTCAAGCACATTGTGAGCCCAATGAATATTTACTGAAAAATGAATGAATGGATGGTACACCCTCTACATGAATTTCTCCTTCTTTATACGCCTATGTTTTAAGCCATCCTCAGATGCTACCTTCTCCAAAGCCTTCTCTGATTCTTCCCAACATTATTCTTCTCCCTTGTGACTCCTCACAATAATTTCTATGGCTTGAAGTGAACTTACTGAATTCTTATATGAGCTGTGGTGACCTTTGAGTTTTCTTCTTCTTTCTGATAAGATTTGCTGATGAGCAACATGAAGGTTCCACAGACTTATCCCCTGGTGAGACAAGGATAATAAATGAAAACGAAGTAAAGCTGGACAGTCATTGTCTTAAGAACACATAGACAAATAAATATTCATTCAAGGCTACAAGATTACTCTTGTAATCTCAGCAACTAGGGAAGCTGAGGCAGGAGGACTGCAAGTTCAATAACAGCCTCAGAAACTTAGCAAGGATCCAAGCAACTAAGCCAGACCTTGCCTCAAAATAAAAAAATTAAAAAAATGAAAAAGGACTGGGGAATTTGTTAAGTGCATAAATGCCATTGGATTCAATCCCTGCTGGCACCAAAATAATAATAATAATAAATAATAAATAAACATATTCAAGAAAACCTAAAACTTGGTAAAAGAAGAGTACATGACACTTGATTTGTGACCTACTAACTAACTTGCTTACCCCTTACTACTTCCTAGCCTTATTTCCTGGAAGCGCTACTCTTGATAGGAATGGTCAAGAAGATGGGGGTGGGGTTTCTTTTCATCTTTAAGGAAGCTGATACTTTACTCAGAGGGATAATTTGCCTGCTTTTCCTATCTGATCCAACCTAGACTTGAATTTACTAAATTCTTGGTCAGTGTAACTGAGAGACAGGGCTCCCTTCCTCCACTCAGCCCCCATTTAAGGAATGGAGACTGCATAAGCCATAGCACAATTTAAAAATGCTAGGAGTGTAATCACCCTCACCCTAGCTTATAGAACACAGTTTCCATTCCAGGAGAGAGAAACTAGGAAAGTCAAAGGCTAACAACGCTGCCCTGTTTCAGGAGAAGTTACCTTAGAGATTTTTGTCCAAGAGGAGAGGCAGTACATGAGAACAGAAATCTATGAAGTTTTCCTAAAAGGAACTGACTTTATTGAAACAGAATATGGGTAAGGTCAGATCTAAGACACTCTTGGAAACAATGGAGATTTTGAATATAAACACATAAGAGGATGGTAGCTTTTTTTAATTGAGAACAAATTAAACCATAGGATAGCTAGCTTCCTACAAGGAAGCAAGGAAATACACATTGAAGAGGAGCATGCTTAAGAACAAACCTCAATCAATGGTTACAAAACCAGTTCTGCCCAAATTTAACTGGAATAGACTTTAGATCAATTTATGTACAGAGCACTGTTGAAAATGATAGCGAAATCAGGCCTAAGGAATGGTGCCTGACAGTTGGCTGTAATCCAGGCAAATAACCTAACAAAGATGGAATTAATCAAAAAGATCTCTGCTAAAACAACAGTAATCTCACTATGACTGTGTATGCCCATAGTGGTATCCTTTGAGAAATGACACCCAAATTTCATGTTATGGGAAATATAGCCTTCATTAAAATAGCCTAGCCAAGTTGCTAAACAAACAAGCAAGCAAAAACAGAACCAAAAATCAGGGAGTGAAATCAGTGTCCAGAGTTGTTATAGTATATTACTTAAAGTGTGTATTTTTAAAAAAATAATTGCAGGATATACAAAAAAGGAAAAAAAAAGTTTTATCCATATGCAGGAATAATAATGACAATTATAGGAAGAAGAGATCACCATCACCCTGAAGGCAGCAGAGGCTGCCTGTGAAAGGGCCGAGATATCAGATGTAACACAGATTTCAAGGAAGCTAATATAAATATGCTTAAATTAATAAACTCTGCCTAAAGAAGTAAAGAAAGCTGTGGATGAAAATGAGGAGTCAAGTAGAAAATATCAGTAAAAAGATAGGAATTATTTTAAGACAGGAGAAATAAGTAGAAATTTTGGAGTTGAAAAGTACAGTAACCAAAATGAAAAATTTATTGGAAGAGTTCAATAGTAGTCTTGAGCAGGCAGAATAAAAAAAAATCAATGAATTTGAAGATAGATTGAAAGGTGTAATACTGTACAAAGAACAGAGAAAAAAGTGGAAGAAAAATAACTTTGGAGAAATGTGGGATGGTATTAAGCACACTAACTTAGGAATACAAGGTGGACAAGAGGGAGAGGAAAGAGCAGGAAAATATTTCAGGAAATGATGCTAAAAGCTCCCTCATTTGATGAAAAGCGTTAATTTACATATCCAAGAAACTCAATTATCTTCAAATAGGATAAACATAAAGCAACCTACATGCAGATGCATAGTGAAAATGCTGAATGCCAAAGATAAAAAGAAAAACCTTAAAAGTGGCAAAAGAAAGAAGTTATCACATACAAGAAAACATCAATGTCAAGTAACTGATTCCTCATTAGACACAATAGAGGTCAGAAGAGAGCAGGATGATGTATTCAAAGTGTGGAAAGGAAAACAACAACAAAAAATATCAATCAATAATCTCATATGCAGCAAAACTAACATTTAAAAGTGAATGCAAAATAAAACATTCAAAGACAAATTAATAACGAGAATATGTTGCAAGGAGACTCTATAAGAAAGGTTAATTGAGGTAGTTAGCATGAAAACAAGTGACAACACAAATGTGAATACACATAAAAAAACAGGTCATTATAAAATTATAATATAAAGATATATTTATTTTCTTTTATATTTCCTGATTTAAAAAGCAAATGTAATAGAGAACTTTATATTAAAATGTGTTTTTGCCCAATGATATATGGAAATATAATATTTAGATTAAAAAAAAAGAAATGAAGTGGATGGGAGCAATATTGTATCAGAGCAAGGAAATGGCACCAGATGGTAACTCAAATACACCAGAACAAACTACATAAATATATATGCTTTCCTTTTTCTCAACTTCTTTATAGATAAAAATGATTAATAGTAATAATTGGAACTATATTGTTGGGCTTATAATACATATGTAATATATGCATGCTAATAGTACAAAATGAAGATGGAACAGAGCTGTATTGCACTAACAAATCTACATATCATTGGATTAAGGAATATATATGTAGATTATGATATGTATTTCATAAGCCCTAGAGCAACCACTGTGAAAGTAGATAAAAATATAATGAAAAAATCATAAAAGGAATTTACATGTTACACAGAAAATATTTACTTAATGCAAAAGAAAGCAGTAAGGAGGAATTAACAACAAAAAGCAAAATGGCAGACAAATTCAGCTTTCTTTCTACATGGACATGTACACATGGACTCACATATTTTGCATCTTTCATTTTTCCTTCTAGGGAAATATGAGGAGGATGAAAGTAGAAAAAAAATAGAGTCATAAATTAAGAAACCAAACTTCTATATGCCCATTTTCACTGGGGAGATATACATTTTAGTCTGTATATTCCACTGATAAGGTAGTATGCTGTAGCAGACAAACGGGTGAGAAAAGACCATGAGCAAATTACATAATCTTTGTAAACTCTAATATTCTCAAATACCAAAAAAGACCTAACTTTTCCAGAAATATTATTGTGAGGATTAAATCCCTGGTTCTACAACCCGGGTGATTATTGGAATCCACAAATATTTGATGAAACTTCAATTTGCCTCCCAACCCAGATAGCCAACTCCTTGGTCCCTCTTACAAAAAGCAACCACTGTGACCAGTTTCTTGCATATTCATTTAGCACCTGATGATCATATTTAAATATAAGTAAGTTTTATTTTATTAGTTTTAATTACTTTTGAAGAATCAATGCATTTACATGATTTGAAAACGAAAAAAAAAAAAAGAGAAAGTACAAAAATTATGCAGTGAGATTTCTCCCTCCTTTCTTTGTTCAGTAACACCTTCTCCCCACAGGCCATAATGCAATTCATTTCACATGTTTTCTTCTAATCAAATATAAATATACAATATTCTTCTCCTCCTCAACCTTTTAAAACACAAATGACAAATTTACTAGAATAACACAGCCAATAAATGACAGAGTTGGAATTTGAACCCAAACCTAACATGAAAAGTCTCTGGTGTAAAAAAGTACATTTTTCTCTCTGATTAATGAAAAAGACAGCTTCAAAGTTTAAGAATTCTTCTAAAGTGAAATGAGTTGTATCTGAAATTACTAGAAGCAAAATGCATTTGTTTTTCTTTTAGTGATACCTTCTGCAAATCCATCCTTTGCAATTTGAAATGGACTTCTTGTTACCTGCGAACTGTTCTTCCAAAACCAAAAATAAATTGCTACTCTCTTCAAATCTTAAAGCGCGCTCACGCCCACACACACAGACACACACACACACACACCAGCTTCATATGCATATTGTTATTCTTGTGCTTTCTTTTTAACAGCATCTTTCAGATACTTCCATATCAATATATCATGTTTCCTCTTCCATTTTTATAGCTTCATAGGATTCCATGGTGTGAATGTTCCATGATTTAATCAATATCTTAGTGATAATTAATTTTTTCAAAGCAATTACTTGTCAGCATAAATGGAAAAAATAGATGCACATAATGAATATTTCTAAATGTAAAGTGAATTATATTAGTTAGATATTGCTGCATCATTCTCCTTGGAACAAGAGTTACCCACACTACCAGTGGATACTGGTAGCAAAAAAGGTCAACCTATTAACATCAAGTCTAATAATATTTGTTTGGTCAAGCCAAGTCTTGTGGCCAACCCATGGAGTGGTAGGTATTCAAAGTCACAAAGCAAAGGATATAAATGTACAAATCTGTAATAGGTGTGAAGAGTTAGGGAAAATAATCCAATATACCACAATATATATAAATTTGTTTCTCAATCCACATTGCCAATCACCTCCACTCCCCACAACAAAACCCCACCATTGCCAGTTCCTGAGTTCACCTGGAAATATCTTTGAATATATGATTATGTGTTTGTCTATAATTTCAATAAACATTGTCGCTTTGTTCTACAAATTGCTTGTACTATTTTATACTCCAGCTAAATGTGAATGAGAGAAGCTATTCTTCACATGATTGCCAACACTGTGTACTATTAAGCATTTATTCTTTGTCATTATGGCTCAGGTTGCAGTTATTTCTCAATTAATATATCTATTTTTGATGTGTAGCATTTATTCATATCCTTTGCCTATTTTTCTACTGGGTTAAGTTTTTGTCAACTGATTTGTAAGTGTCCTTTATGTGTTCATAAAATATAAGTTTTCCTCATAGTATATAGTTTTTTTTTAACTTTGCTTATGGTGTTTTTCTTTGCAGAAATGTTTAGTTTGCATATAGCAAAATTTATCCTCTACTTTATGGATCATGGGTTTTGAGTTTTGCTTATAAAGATGTTCCCCACTTATGGAGATGAAAACTTAAGCTTCTGATTTAGCAGATCTGGAAAAGTTATTCCAGTTGTTCACATTTTAAAAACTTGACCTCGCTAAATTTTTACCAGCTCTTCTCACTCTCACTATGACTCAATGAGCGTATGTTGAGTGCCTAAGATTTGGTTAACCATGTAAAGTCCTGTTTGTAATTTTATTAGGAAGCTGATGACCCTACCATAGTGGGACATATGAAGTACTCTATTTGTTCAGCAGTAATGATTGACTTGTATTAACCCAGGCCTCTTACCTATTTCTTTCATGGAACCAAGGACATCTGTGTAAAAAGGCCATCTGTAGAAATGATACTAACCATAATTTGATGGTAGTCCTTGGTTATGAAATGTATTTGGCCTAATTATCCTCAAGAGATTTGACCATGGCCTTGTTCTTAGGTCTTTATCCTTGGACAAAATCTCATTATTAGCTCTTTGGGTTAAATTCACTGCCCCTTTTCCTTTCCCAGGCTAGGAAGAATTAAAAGATATTCTTGAAAATGTTTTTCAAATGTTGATGTGTATACAAAATTACCTGGAGGTCTTTTTAAAGTGCAGATCCTTCATTAGGCCTGGGTATCAGGCCTGAGGTTCTGCATTTCTAACAAGCTCAGACATGCCCCAAATACTGCTGGTCCATCAATAACACTTTGAGGAAGAAAGTACTAAAGCATCAAATGTTACCAAATTTTTTCTGAAAGGGTACTGATTCTTTCTCCATTTGGGGCATTATATTCCTTTTTGGGATTGTTTATTCCCATATCCTCAATTCCATTGAGATCACATCATTTAACCATAAACAAGACAAGTAGGTTTAACCAAACAAACATCTATCTTAGATAGGAATCAAAAGCCCTTCCCCATTCAGAGAAAATCTTTTATGCTATGGTTCTTTAAATTCCCAATTTTGAGAAGTCTTCTTAAAGTGTGATGAAGGATGAATTTACCTAGGAAAGTAAGGTTAACCAGACTACATAGGCTTTAATTATACTGGAACACAAACTATTGACAGCAGGGAGATTACTAAAAGGGTGGTAGATACACAGAAGGGTGAATTATGGTGGGGTGGGAGGATATAAAGGACTAGGGGTTAGATTCAAGTTGGGCCAAATTGGATATAGAAAGATGATGAAAGGAAAAATTCATGGAACAGGACAGGTTTTATTTATTTACTTATAGATTCATACCATTTGTTTAATCATACATGTACACAGGGTAATGATGTCTGTCTCATTTCACCATCTTTCATACCCCCACCCCCTCCTCCCTCTCATTTCCCTCTGTGTAATCTAAAGTTCCTCCATGACAGGTTTTTAAAAATTTGTTTTTTTTAAATGTGTGTATTGTCCACTTGACAATTTGCCTAGGCAATATTACTGGCTAGTTTCCTGAATTAGCTCCCCTCTCACAGACTGCTGCTCCTGAACACCCTAATGTGAGGGGTCTTGTGGATTGGCCTAATAGTCTTACCCATGACAGCCCAGCTCTTCACCTAAGGCCCAGGATCTAAGGACTAGCACTATGCTAAAGGCCAGACTGTATGCACCAGTGACCTGACCAGAAATATAAGACTTGAGGAGACTGTTTTCCTCCACTGAGGATTTCACCCTATGTTGTGGTTGCCAGCTAGTTGGAAGCACACCTCACAGCCTTAAGCACCATTAATGGTAACATAGGTCCCCTAGGTTGCAAGAAAGTGGTGATGAAGGTTGCATGGGGCAAGCACCCAGGCAGAGGGAAGTTTGCATGGTCAATATCGCCAGGAGGAAGGGAGAATTGGTTGGCTATCTCCCATCAGAAAAATATGCTTTTATCTGAAAATGAAGAGCTGTTACAAAACAAAAACTGCAGGACATTTTCCGTTTGAAAAATACAGCCCACTTTCTCCCATGCATGAAAATAACGAAATGGGGGCAGGGAACTTGATATTGCTGATTGCTGCCTGTCTAAAGTACTTTTACTTTCATATCCGACTTCTCTAGATTTCTGGATTTAACCCTAATTGCATGGGAGGTGGGGTTTTGCCAGGGAAAACTCTGGGATGGGTTGATAGGAAGCTTGGACCATAAAGGAAAAAGAGTCAATAAATTGGCAAGAGGAGCGAGAGAGGGAGAGTAACTTTAATTATGCACAGACTCCAGCATTAAAACTTGAGTGAACTGTGAACGTGAACGGAGGTCTAACGTTCAAGGAAGGCAGGACTGGACAGGCACGGGTCTAAGCGGCTTGTCACATACCAAGCGCTGACTCTCTGCTGGTCCCTGTCTCCATCTCTTGATTGCTGACTCGCTTTCTGTGGCTAATGCTGAGCGATGGAGCAGCCTGGGGAGAACAGCTGGAGAAAGCTTAGATAAAGACAAATTAATAGGAGCCCAGTGTAGCAGCAAATGCTGGCACACAGGGCTCAGCTGACCCGTTAAATGAGCAATCCTATTAAGTGTGTTAATCAGCGCGGCGCCCGAGAGCCCAGGGGGACTGCTCCAGGAGATACCTGGGGCGGAAACAGGACTCTTCATTGTTGCGATCTAGATTCTGCAGATTCTTGGGATCTTCCTCTCTCGCCTACCGTCCAATGCCGCTTAAAGAGAGTTTGGGGTTGTGTGACGTCGGAAAGCAGGCACCGAGAAGAGTGATCTTGGTCCTGAATCTACCTATGAGCCCACCTCCAGGACCTTATCATATTGCCCTATGACTGGCTGGACCCCAGAACTCTGAGACTTATAGATCTTTTATGTGAGAGAGGTGGATTGAAGGAGTTCTTTCCGATACTGGTAACCTCACTTTATAAATAAGAAATAGGTGGGCTGCACCTTTAAACATTAAGCTCTGACCTGTGGGGAACTAAGCAGGTGAATACCTAACTGAATTAGGTACCCGTTCAGTGCCTGGAACTGAGGACCAGGAAAGTCGAAAAACTTTGCTTTGGCGATTTTCCACACCTGCACTTTTTTGAAAGCTTGCCCCAACGGTGCATGCCGGTCTACACTGGTACGGACGCTAGACGGCGCTGCCGGGACACGCTTCCCTTCTCCCATGAAAGGTAAAGAGAAGCATGTTTTTAAACCAGGGGATGGGGGACTCAGGGTTGGCAGTTTTTCCCACTCTCTTCACTCTGCCTCCCCTCCTGGCGCTCCCCAATCCAAAGCGGTGTGGAAGAGGAGTAGGAGGAGGAGCAGGAGCAGCAGCAGCTACAGAAACAGCCCTTTTCCATGACGCGCCAGAGCGGTTCTCTCTTAATTCCCACCTCCTCCGGGTAGCAACCAGTCAGCCAGGAGGCACCAAACTGTTAGCGACGAAGACACTGAGCTTGTTGACTTTAACTACCCTCCCACCCGCTACTTCAGGCTTATTTCGGAGGCGGCAGCAGCGGTGCTGGATGTGAGAAGAGCCTGGAGTTCACTTCCCTGGGCGCCGCTCCCTCTTCCGAGCCAGGGCGTGTGAGCTTTTGCGCACTGGCTGAAGGGTTCCCTGGAAAAGCTGGAGCAGCGCGGGAGGGAGAGGGACCAGCAGAGTTTACACCTGCCGCCTGCATTACAGCCAGGGTGAGTTGGTGGGTCTGCTGCCTTCTGGGGTGTGAATGCCTCACCAGGGGCGCAAGGGCCACGGGCTGAGGCGCCCACGACCCGGCGTGCACCGCCTGGCCTAAAGCAAGGTGCGGCTGAAACAAGGCTGCTCCAAAGCAGAGTCGCACAGAAGGAAGATGCTGGGAGGCAGGCGCCTTAAGAGCCTAGTCACTTAGCCAGGAGGCTGCACCTGTCATTCTAACTAAAGGGCTGAATGATTTAGGAACCCTCCTTATCCTCTCCCTCTCCAGTTCCTCACGAAGTCCACAGAAGCTCCGCTGAACTCTAGAAGTCATCCCTGGGCAGAGAGAAGTTTCCTGGCGTCCTGTTTGGCTAGGACTGGGAGGTGAGAAAACAGGCGGGGCTGTTCTGTCCGCTACTTGGGGAGATAGTCTTCCCGCACACCTCCTCCAGCTGATCTTGTCTTTGGGCAGCCTCTCTGACTGCCCAAGAAGTCTGAGCCCGCCTATTGGGAACCCAGCTCGCCATCTCCTCCTGGACATGGAACTATCTGCCTGAGACCTGCTGGACATTGCTGGCTGATTTACAAGACTCAGGTAACGCCGGCTCACAGAACCAGAGAGTTGGCTCGGGAGGGGTGTGGGGGAGAACGCGTTAAGCTCTCAGGTGGCAGCAGGGAACAGACAGTCCATTGCCAAGGGGGACTCTAGTTCTCCTACACCTGGAAACTTGCCAGTTTTCTTTCTTTCCCTTCAGTCCTCTGAGAAAGTTTAGACACCAGAGTTTCCAAAATCAGGGACTCTTCACCTAGTAGGAGCGTGCGCTGTTGTTCAGGTAATTGTCAGTGTGTTCCATTTTCCAGGCGGTATCCTTGTGGTCTCTGCGGCTGGTGCGCCGGCCTTGTAACCTGTAAAGGAATTTCCTACTGAGCGCTTCTGATTTCCCCACCTTTATGCCGGTGGCCAGGAAAGCAACCCTCGCGGGGATGGGGTTCGGAGCAGCAAGGGGTTCCCCAGCATGCGCTTCCGCTTCTGGGGCTTCCCACCGAGCACAACACTGGAAAGCTCTGGGATTTGAAGTCATCTATTTCTGTCCTGAGATCCTGAAAGGATGACCCCGAGGACCCTTGAAACCTCATCTGGCAAAAATCCCTGCCACTCCTTGAGCGGGTTTGCTAGGTTGAGTGAATCTTTCCTCACAGTCGCTCAGGGGTGAGGGCCGACCCCACAATGAGTTGTGCGTCGGAATTCTTGTGAAGGAAGTCCAGAAATTGAGAGCACGGACAGTCACCCGTGAGTGACTGTCCTCGCTTGGGCCCTGAGAATGAAGCAGCCAGGATGATCTGCCACTATCACATTTAAGAAAAAGGCTTTGGCAATGGTAAAGAAAGTGTATGCTATAACAATTCTTTGTTCTAGGGTTTTTCCTGGTCACTGCAGCCACCCCCTTCTCATCTCTGCGACCCAGGTACTTAGGGAGAAACATTAGTAAATAAGTATTTAAGAATCCTCTATACCCCAGCAAAAGTTGCTACTAGGTTGAAGTACTGGGAAAGTACTGCTCTGCTGAAAGCTACTCTGGAGCCTATTATTGGTGTATTTTTATTGTTGTTTGGAATTAATGGGGAAGCGGCATCTGTCCATCATCCATATATTAAATCTGTGTACACTTCCAGGAAGAAATGCTTCTTTCCTGCCCGTGGGAACCAGGTTATAGATGATTAAAACTCGCAGTGCAGCCGGACAAACCCAAAAGAAAGGAGGGAGAGAGGAAATGACATTTTCTTCAGGGCTTACAAGTTAGTGGGCACATCATACAGCTCAGGAAGACTACCTCAGTTACTTCGTTTCCCTGGGAAGGAAGGAGTTAAGTGTCCAGAACATTTGTTGGGATTGGGGATCATTTAACTACCTACACTACAATCCTCCATCCCATCGAGGTGGTACCGGCTGTTCCTGAGGATTTGAGGGCAGTAGTGTCCATGCAATACTGCGCCACTGGGCTCTTCGCCTGCAGGCTCTGGATACCTCGGCTTCTGCCTTTTTGCTCAGAACACTTTCTTAGCGCTCCCTGCTTCCCCACATAAGAATTGGGCAGTTTTCACAGGGATCTAGGGAAAGTGAAATTCTCAGGTATCTCTGAATCTAGGCTTCAACTGAAACTTCTACCTTCGCCCCTTCCATCCTTTTCTACTTCTCTCCTCCACTGAGTAACCTCTGCTATAGGACCACTACTGTCGCACCGCGCAGCGGCTGGACCCAGTGCAGTGGCTCCAGCTCTGTGCCATTTGCTCAGGTTCGTTCTTACTCTTCAATTTGCCGGCGGCCCTGGGTTAAACAGCCCAGCAATTACCGCAGTGAAAACAGATGATTTAAATAGAAGGCATTTAAACGTGGGTAAAAGGCTGCAGCATCAAAGGCTTCTGCCTCACCAACTCTAGCCTGAGCTGTTCAGGAGGGGCAAGTGGCAAACAGAGCTGCCTTGGTGACAGCCAGCCATGGCTCCTTCTTCCCTATATGCCCAGATCAAGCCTTCAGAGCAGTAGGGTTGAAATTAAATTGAGCTTTGTAGTATAGCTGCCCTTTCTGATTTCTGTGCTCTTAGGTTGAGCAATGGGACTGTTTTCAGTTTCTGCAAAGCTGAAACCATTTAGGACCTTTTGTTCAGAGACTAAAAGTGCTGATCAGGTGTTGGGGGTTATTGAGGTGTCCCCGAACCTGGCTTTTACAGGTAAAATCAAGTCTGAGTTTTACTTTCCCCATTAATTTCCTGAGATACTTCTTAAATGAATAGAACCTTCTCATTTGCCAATAACCAGCAATAGAGTCCATACACACATATGCTTCTTACCAAGGTGAACTGATGGTGTGACTATATGGGAACAGCCCAATTTACTCACCTGGAACATTGTTTCCACAGGTGCAAACTCACTGATGTTTTACTTAACACATAATCTAAAGAACCTGACCATATAAAAAAGATGAAATTTAAAGAAAGAATTTCAGTTTCATTTAAGTCAGTCAACTTCATGTTATTAAATATGTTGTCTTGTATAATTCAGTGAAGTGATTTAGTCAGTGCAAAACATTTACTATTTGGAAAGGGAGAATTGGGAAAGTGAAATGAGTCACAATATGGTTGAAATGATCTTATTACTTGGTAAAAACAGAATTGTGTGTTCACATCTGTTCCTTAAAGGAAGTCATCACTATGTGCAGTGTGATAGCCTGAGTAGATTCTGTGATAGGTTGTGGAGGATGCAGATAATTTAAAGGAGAAAATACATTTTCTCCCTTATATTTAGTTATTTCTGTAACTGTGGTAGTAATGATAACAACAGGGACCATTAGCAGAAGAATATACACACTACCTTCTTCATTTGAGAAATAGCCATAAGCTCTTTGGTGAAAATGCACTGTAATCAAATGGAAAAGAAAAAAAAAATCCCAATTTTGAGCTCTTCAGAAAAAAGACATAAAATAAAACTTACCTCTCAAAGTGGGCTAATAGGGCTTTTCAGGGTAGGTGTCTAAATGTAGTGAGCAGCTCACATCCTTTAATCCTTGAGGTTTGTCCCTTGAGCCTGGGTCAGGAGGCTGTGATCAGAGCCAACTTGATTGAGAATGATGAATGTTGAATGTGCAATATGTGCCATAATTTTCTTGAGATAGGAATTGAAAATAAGCCTATTATTATGTTGAGATCCTGAGCTGTTAGTGCCAAGGAATTTGCCAAAGTAAAGCACACCTGTCCAAGGTAAGGTTTGATACAACATTGTGTTGCATGATTCCTTTTGGTGAATTACCAGTAATAGGATGGACTGGTTTGCTTTGAACTAGCTCAGATCAGAGACACTTGAGTAAGTTCATTGTGAGCCAGTTTCTTTTTGGCTTCCTCTGCCACAGACATGGTTCCAGATCTTTGGTTAAATGACCTAAATATGGTATTCTCCATTGTAAGGAGCCTGGCTTTAGCCTTCTTACTTAATTTTCTTCCCCTTGAAGCGCACACCTTCATATAGAAGTACCTTGGCTTCTGTCCTGAGATCCAGAATGCTTTTTACCTGATTTGCTTTATTGCCCTATCTGGGTGCCTATTCACATGTAAAATATAGTCATTCCTTGGTATCTGCATGGGATTTGTTCCAAAGTCCCCCAGATATCAAAGTCTGTGGATGCTCACATTCCTTACATAAAACTGTAGTATTCATATGTACCGGACACACATCTTTCCATATTCTATAAAATGATCTCTAAATTAGTTGTAATACCTAATGCAATATAAATGCTAAATAAATATTTGTTATACTCTATTTTTTAAGGAATAATAACTAGAAAAGTCTGTACACGTTCAGTACAGATGTAATTTTTTTCTTAATATTTTCAAACTTTGGTTGCATCTGCAGGTGTAAAACATATGGATATGGAGGGCCACCTGAATTCAAGCACTAATTTGACATTTTATCAAGCCAGCTTTTATTTTTGCCTGCTTCTTTTAATGATCTTTCATTCTTAGGACTTCTGAGCTCATTCTTCTGTGATTCCTCCTGTTTGCCTCAACCATTTTTGCCTCATATATACTTTTATTAAAATGAAATGTCCTATATTTTGTCTCTGGGATTTGTTTTCTTTTTCATTTTTACTGTCAGCACTCACAGTCAGGTACTCTGGTCTGGTCTGCTATAAAAGCTTCCAGTTATCTTTTATCTGCTCACTATGTCAATATATATTGCATATTTTGACTAATCTTCCTAAAACTTGTTTTGATTCTTTACTTAAAAATGTTGGATAACTAATTGTTGGATACCTACATGTGCAGATTCTTACTGCATTTGAATAATTTCTAACTATTTAAATTGCCTGATACATTACATAGGTTGCCTAAAAACCCTGGACCATTGCAGATATGTACTAGCATGACTAAGGATTTGGTGGGTGCTCAAGTATCAGATTTGGGATATCATACTAGATGACACTTCTTACTACTATTCCAGGAAATCTATATCATTCTTTTAAAATCCAGAAAACAAAATAGTGTGTTGTTTCCCATCAGTTTGCCTGCTGAAATTCCACCTTTTAAAAATTATGACTATGTTTTAGAGTCTTCTCTTACAGTCAGTTGTTATACTCAAATAGGTTCTACTGTTCTGGTTTACTTGGGTGTGTGTCAATATATATCATTTTACTTGGTTATGAAATTTTTAATTGAATTTGCTTTACACTTTGTTAAATGTGTATTCCCTTTCCTTTCCTTGCTTAATGCTTATAATAATCTTGTTAGATGGTTGATATTGCCAAGTTGTAAAACTTTATTTTATGGAGACTGCAAATCTATTATTCCTCTGGGGTCTTGAGATCAGATGTCACTGTCTAAAGTAACTTTATTCTCCCCTTGCTAACTATAAAGGTAAGTCCAGATTATTTGGCCAGAAATCTAAGGTCCTTTCACATTTAGCCTCAGCCTACTTGGTAAGCCTTGTTTCTCTACTTTCCTGCTCACATGATCTAGCTAGAAAAGATCACTCATTATCATCATACATGACCCTTGTTATCTGTCCTTTCTACCTTATGTCATTTATTCTGGAGTGTCTTCTTCTCTTTCCTATATCTACTTCTATGACTATTGAAAATGAACCATATTCAAGAAGCAGATTGTCACCTGTTCCACATAGCCCTTCCTAATTTCTCATACCACATAGCTAAAAAATATTGCTCCTTCCTTTCTCAGAATTCTTCTTGCCACTTTATTGATTCCTCTTTTGTGCTGTTTACCTTGTTCTGCAGCCATTATTGTTATTTGTATATCACTTATCTCCTCTACTAAATGTTAAACTTATTAGAGGCTGTTTTCTTATATTTTGCAGAGTGCCAAGCATACAGTGGGCACCCATTACAAAATCAGGCACCCATTATATAATTATTGAGTTGTATTTGCAATCTCAGATTTAACCTTAATATTTTACTGAAGGTCTCTTTACTTAAGTGATAATTTCAGAATAAATAGGAAATTGCCGAGTCTTTTACCTGCCAATAATCCTACGGAAGCAGTAAAATGAGGCAGTGATTTTTAAAAAAATAGTTACATTTTGTAAGGTCTCTATCCAAACAAACATGGGAGTGTATAAATTTAAATTGATTGCAAATAAATAAAATTAAAAATTCAGTTCCTCAGGCACACTAGCCACATTTTAAGTGCTCAGTAGGTTTATGTGACTAATGATTGTGATTTTGAAATTGAAGCTATTGAGCAGTCCCTTCACCAAAGGAAGTTCTATTGGATGGCATTAGTATACAACTATGTTTCCTAACATTTATTTCTACCAGGAACATCTTCACAAAGGTGACCAATATTGTGGGCTTATACAGTCATTCAAAATTCCTCAGGTCACAAGTAAGTTAGTAACATTGTAGGAATCATATTCACTCTACTTGGGGTGGGAATTAGATATTTTTATCACTTCAAACACCAAAATAAATTGCAGATGAAATTATGAAAAAGACAAATTGTATGGAACTTGTCCCACTGCATAAAACTTTCGCTGAATTACAATGATTAGTGAGAAACAAACTGAAGTATACTATGGATTTTAAGAAATGATGAAGAGGTATCTCAAGTCCATTGGTTGGAGGGGAAAGATGGATTTTTCAATAAAAGTGGCTTGGACAACAGGACTACACATTGAGGGAAATTTTAATAAGGCTACATCTATTTTCACTGTTAAAACCAAAGTTAATTTCAGTAAATCAAAATTTAAAATGTAGAAAAAGTATTGAAATGGCTGGGCATGTGACTCAGTAGTAAAGTGCTTGCTCGGTATCCTGAGACCCTGAGTTTGATCCCAGTACCACACATACATGTGTGGAGACCCACATGCACACACAAGCATTGAAAATTGAAACTGTAAAGATACTAAAATATTTTATATAATTTTAAAACATTTTAAATTTGTAAGATTTTAGTCTTTAGATGGAGGAGGATTTTGTAATATTTTCAAGACATCTGAAGTCTTAAAGGTAAAGATACATACATTGAACCTTCCAAAGAGTCTGTGTGACACACATGAAAAAGCCATAATAGAGGTTTAAAAACAATCAACTAGAAAATGTCTGTGATTTATTACAATGGTTTGATCCTTTTTTTTGGTACTGGGGATTGAACCCAGGGGTGCTTAACTACTGAGTGACATCCCCAGCTATTTTTATTTTTTACTTATAGACAGGGTCACACTAAGTGACCTAGGGCCTTGGTATGTTCCTGAGACTAGTTTTGAACTTGAGATCCTCCTGCCTCAGCCTCCTGAGTTGCTGGGATTAAAAGCATGTACCACCATGACCAGTTTAAATATTCTTTAGTATATAAAGACCTATACCTCAATTAAAAATTGAAAATCCAATATAAAATGGGGAAAATTCATGAATAGTATATTCACAAAAGAAGGAATATCAAACTCACTTTGCAAATAAAAACTAATAATTTTCACATATCAGATTAAGGCTTAAAAGATCAACAAAAACACAGTGTTGGAAAGGTCATGGGGATATGAATAATTTAATTCTCCATTTAACCTGATCCATTTTTAGAGGTTAGGTTGACAATCTGTATAAAAATGTAAAACACCTTCTGTGATGTAACAGTTTCACTAAGAATTTATCCTAAGAAGATAAATGTAAGTGCTAAAAAATATATACATAGGGATGTTTATTAATGTTTTGCTTATAGTGGCAAAGCTTTGAAAACAAATGACTATAATAGGTGATTGACTAGATCAATTGGGATGTACCGGTTTAGTCAACTACTTAGTACACATTAGAGATACTGTAGAATTACAATTACTGATATGGAAATATATCTGTAAATAAAATTTAATAGATAAGGTAGATTACAAAGTTACCGAATTTGGTTTCCGTACTTATCCATGTATTTATATACATCTCTGTATTCCAATAAACCTACAAAATATATAGAAAAAATTCACCAAAATGTTAATTATAGGTGGAATGATTTGGGATTTTCTTTTCAATTTTTTTTTTGTGTGTGCTTTAAATTATTGTTTGTATTTATGGTGACAAAAATAAAAGCATATGATATACTGCATGTAAAATGCTTATTTCAGTATGAAATACTCATGAATGATGGTAGTTATTATTATGCTTACATAATTTACAAGATAAGGTAGTTAAAGTTAAATGCAAACTTCAGAAGAATTTAAGGGTTGGATTTAATTCAGGGCCTTGTGCATGCTAGGCAAGTGTTTTACCACTGAGGTACACCCCTGGATACTAATTTTTACTTATTTACTTATTTATTTATTGGGTGCTAAGGATTGAACTCGGGGGCAGTCAGCCACTGAGGCACATACCCAGAAGTAGTTTGTATTTTATTTGGAGACAGGGTCTCACTGAGTTGCTTAGTGCCTTGTTTTTACCAAGGCTGGCTTTGAACTTGCAATCCTCCTGCCTCAGCCTCAGCAACCTCTGGGATTACAGGCATGTGCCACTGTGCCTGGAAGGTACTATTTTTAAATTACCAGTTTCAGAAGAGGAAACTGAGACGAGAAATTCAATAGTTTGCCTAAAGTTATAGAGCTATTAAAATGGCTGTTCTCGGGTAAAAACTCTCGGGTAAAAACCAAGTCAGTTTTTGTAAACCATGCATTTAAACATGACACAAGCTGGGCGTGGTGGCACACACCTCTAATCCCAGTGACCTGGGGGGTTGGGACAGGAGGATTGCAAGTTCACAGGCAGTCTCAGCAACTTAGTGAGACCCTATGCCTCAAAATTTAAAAATGGCTGGAATTGTGGGGATGAGGCTTAGCCCCTAAGTTCAATCCCCAGTACCTAACAACAAAAAAAGACACAAAACTGCACATACACTTATTTGTGCTAAGAATGGTAACAGATCATCTTTAATTCATTTGTGTAGCTTTCAAACTTTCTACAATTAGGATATATTATTTCTACAGTCAGAAAACACATGTATTGAAGAATGAATTAAAGATTCAGATTGAGCCACAGAAAACCTTAATCAACTGTTTAGTTTTTTTCTACATTTTTCAAAAAGTACACTGTTATTTTTATCATGGTGCATACTAATCAAAAAGCCCAATTATTATCTGAAGGTGGTATCTGCAGTCTGTTCATGTAAAGGTAACTGTATTTTGCATCCAAAAGGAGTAATGGGGAACAGCCCTAAAACTTGCATTGGATCCTAAAAGGTACAGTTATTTCCAGATTGAGTTTAGTTGCTGCTTTGTGATATTGCTTCATTTCTTATCCAATTCTTATCCAACCTAAACATAGTAGTATGCTTCTCTTGCTAATATCTAATTCTAGACTCATTATCTTATCACTAACCTGTCCAGAAAATCTCCATTCTAGGATCAGTCTAATGACTACGTCCTTTGGTCCAACAACTAAGGCTGAACTAGTCTAGTGAAGACCATACCTGTGTCAGGATTAGTGCCTGGTCAATAACTTCTTCTGAGGCCTGAAGAACTGCTAAGGCTTTTTACACTTACATATTCAGCTTTCTCTCCCAACTGTTTCTCATAATAGCTATCTGAAACGTTCACTACACATCTCATGCTACCTTCTTTAATTTAAGCAGATACCCTTGCCTTTTACTTCACTGTCAGATTTGACTTTGTAACTGTATTCATTCTTTCCTCTTCCCCTCCTACTTCTACTCAGACCCTTCCCTTCCCCGAACTCACCTAATTCCTCAGTGTTTTGTTTTAAGTGAATAATTTTTCTGGGGCCTGTGTTCAGGAATTCCATGTCCTTAGTTATCCTCATAGGCAAAGAGATTAATATTGCACAGTAAGAAGGATTTTCCCCCATTTAAACCAAGGAGAAAGAGAGAGAGAGTTAGGGGTCTGTATGTTTTATAGTTATGCTGGAAGGAGTTGAGAGAGCTTTCGTCTGACTTCTGTTTTCTCTGTGAAGTAGTGGGCAGTGATATTTGTTGAGAGTGAATCAAGAAGTAATTGGGAAAGAAATTTGAATAGCCAATTGGAGCCCTGGAGCTTGGAGGAAAGACCGAAGGATAGTCAGTTAACATTGAGGATTCAAATGAAGATGGAGATCATGGACTTGTAAGTGTAGTTTTTCAAGTTGGGCTCAGGTATGAAAAAGGAAGCAGTGGACAGTTGAGTTAACCCAGAGCTGTTTTACCAAGATTCAATGGAATGGTGGTTGAACAAGAAGTTGAAGGTAGTTCAAGTTGTAGAAGTGATGAGCCATGAATTAAAATTGCATAGGAAAGTAAGCATCAGGGACTGATGGGAAAAATGTAACAAGATTGTGAAATGGGAAGAAAACATAGGTCCATGTGAAGAGAACACAAGGACAGGAGATTGAGGCTGGCTGGTAGTGTTGTGAGCTCATCGAAGTAGGGCATCTGAGGGATTGTAGCCTATACAAAGAAGGCTTCTGTGTGAAACAGCAACCTGGGAAATGTCAGACAGTTGGCTACCTAGAAAAACATAAGTAAAGAAATCTAGTAAGAATGATGGGAATAGTTTATTCACTGGCATAGAAAGCAAAAATAAATATAGAAAAGGGAGAAGTCAGAAGGGACTCTGTGGCATTGAATTAGAAGTATCAGAGTATCAGAATATCTAAACATTTTTGTGTATAGAAAATGGTGTATGGTTTACATAAGTATAGAAAGTGTGGAAGGATTGATTCTTGATACATACTGGGAAAAAACAGGAATAATAAGGAGAGATAATTGTTTTGTCTTCATTTATTTTTTTTGTTTGCTTAATTACAACAAATCACTGATTTTTTAAATTCAAAAACAAAAAGAAAGCAATTAAAAAGGCTCCCTTGCTTTTTCTCAACTCCACAGTAATGGGTTTGTACTGAGTCTTTTTGATACCCACAACAACTTTCGTTTAGAAAAATTTCCACTACCTTTTAGCCATGGATGTAGCTCACCTACTTTATAATTTCCTCTGATAGGAAACTTGGAAGAAAGTGTTTTCTAAAAGAAAAAGGAGCTGGCTCCTTTAAATAGATCACAGTGGGTGTGCAGAGTGGTTTCAGGACCTTGGATAGGAAATGTCACTACACAGCTTCTTTAGTCACCAAAAGCCCTTGGTTGAAAACTGTTTTCCAGTTAAGAGCTTTTTCAACATTTGGGTCAGGAACCACAGAGTTCTCCCTCCTGGGTCTGGTATTCTTTTCTTGGGCCTTCTATTTGTTACTTTTTACTTTTAGCAAACACTGTCCAAAAAGGAGACCCTGAGTCATTTAGTTCACACAGAACCAAGCTTAAAACAAATCAGTATTTTATTGAGCACCTATGGTGTGTCAGACACTGACACTTATGGAGTATGTCAGGGAGGAATATAGTCACAGGGAAAAGAAGGGATGTGATCAAGGATGGTACCTGAGAAATGAAAAGTGCTGTTTTAGGATCCCAAATCTCAGCTTCCTGCAACTCTCTACCATGCTCTGTAACCTTGAGACAGGAAGTAGATTATTGGTTACCTCTGACTGGGCTTGGTTCATGATGTCAGGTGAATGGAGTGTGACTGCCAATTAGTATTGGGTTTCTTTGAGGGATGATAAAAATGTCTAAAATTGATTGTGGTAATGGTTGTATAACTCTTTTTATATACTAAAAGTCATTGAATTATGTACTTTGTTTTTTTTTCCTATGTTTTACTTTGTTTATATTTGAAGCCAAAAGCACCAAAAAAGGTGACAGCTGGATTTTGAAAGCAAACAAATAAGTCTGGAGAGAACTTACCCTGGTGTTCACTTCAAATAGATGAAATTATTCATTGCAAATTGTATCTCAATAATGCTAGGATGTACGTCTATATGTGTTATTCTATCTATATCTTTAAAAGAAGCTATAAGATTTCTTGTTGACTAGTCACGAAATTGGAAGGAAGTATAACAACCCTTAATATAAAGGGAAAATCAAACTCAGGCCAGTTTTTTCAGTCTCTTTTTTTATGCACACATTTTAAATCACACTTTGCTTCCTATTTCAGGTAGGCTTTAGGATCCCACCCTGTGTGAAGCAATTTGTTAGTTGATAGCATGTCAACATTTATTACATTTGATTTAGTTAAATTCAAGCATTTCTGTCCATTAGCAAACCACAGGAACTGGTGTGGCTGCTGTTGACTTTGCCTTCTTTTGTAGCTGTGCAAATAGCAGTAGAGTGTGCATGCCGTGGAAAAAAGATTTCATGATACAATGTGCCAAATGCAGTATTAGGCAGAAAGTGAGTATTTTAAATTGAATTAAAAAATTCAAGTGTGTTCTTTAAGTTCCCTCTCTTCTGTGGGTACTAATTCCCCCCTGACTATGACCTCAGGGCAGTTTAAACCTTCTAGACTTTATTCTGGAATGTAAATCTTGGTGCCATATGAGCTGACACTTTCTCTCTCTCTTTTGGAATGAATGAATTTTTAGGAATGGGGTAGTTCATTTGCATCTCTGTTCCCAGCTGCTCTTATGGCATATGCCACATATTGTGCTCTTAAGGGATGTTTGTTTAATGAAAGAAGATCCTCTGCAGTGTTTTTCCTGAGGACCTAGAGAGGTCCTAGATAGCATCCGTCATGCAAATAAGATTCTGGTCTCTCCTTTCATCCTGTTGTTCCAAAGGTGAGTATGCAGATTCAACCTCTTGTTACATTCACACAGGCATGAACAACATGAATTTTCAAACACCTAAATATTAATAACATGCCAAAACCTATTAAATAATAGCTGGTCCATAAACCATGTGAAGAGATTAGAAGCCTGTAGGAAAGCACGTGTGTGCATGCATGCACACACACACACAGACACACCCTTAAAGAATATAGATTAAAGTTTAATTCTGTTCAGTTTCAACTCTCCTATCACTTTTAATAGTCTTCACAATAAAATCTATTTGGGGGACCCACACAGCAGTGAAAAATGTTGACCTAACCTCAGAATATGCCTAACATTTCTAAATGGTCTAGTACTTCTTAATAAAGATCATTGAAACTTTGGGTCCTTTGGCTTCTGAAAATTGGAACAAAGTGTGTGACTTGAGACTAATGGGAATCAAAATTTAGTAGTCCATTTGATTTGTTTGGGAGAGCATTACAAATTGTTATATTTGGAGATGAATAATTTAAAGCACTTTTATGTTTGTGTAGCACTTTAAGACTTTTTTGGCACTAGCATATCAAAGATTTTATTTGAGCTTCAGAACATCCCTTTGAGATAATCAAAGCATGATACCAAAATCATAGCACCATGGGACCTAAAGCCGCCTACAGGCAAATAGTTTAACTGCCCCACCCCGCTTGTTAAGTGCTAAAACTGAGCCATGGCGATAGTCATTAGTTAAATTGAGGTGGTACTACAGGTTTTCCTGTGTGAGGTATTCTCTTTATAAATGTCTATTGACACTCGGAGCTAGGAAATATTATTGAAACCACCTCAGTGTTCAAGGTTGGCAGGCAAGGATTAGAACCTGGAAGTCCCTGCCTTGGGGTCCAAAGCACAGACTCCTCTCTCCCTCAGTAACTTTTATTACACATCCGTTTGACTCTTTCCTATCATTGACTTTACTATAATCTTCTAAATATATATACCTTCTGCAGCCTCCAAAGCAGTTAAACCCCCATCAGTGGACATAAAATTTCTTGGTCTGACAATCTTACTTTTATGTTGCCTTCAGTATTTCAGGTTGCCTGAGGTGCCATATTGATTAAGCTACATTCTGGAGAACTAAATATATGTATAATATTATATGGCTCCCCAACTGAGCACAAAACTATAAATTAATGGATCTCTCTTGTTGACATCATAAAGTATGCAGGCCTGAAGCACAACTGTAATATTCCTTGCAGGACCATGTATTTTACTTGTAATGTCTATAAAATGAATAGTTGCTCAAATGTAAAAGCTGTGACAGAACACGGATGTTTATGTAGGAGGTGACACAGTGGGAGAAGGATGACAGTGAGGACATGAAGTAAGAGGCCAGAAAGGGCTGGGGAAGAAATAATAAAATGGAGCAGTGGCAGGGTAACCTTTCACTATGGAGGTCAGAGTGAGATTTAATCAATATATCAATCCCAAATATGGTTAGAGATGATATAAACATGTTTCATTTTGTTTTTCTATTGGTGTTTTGTGGCTCTAAGTACAATAAGTATAACTGAAAGTGTCACAGCAGAGTAGAGCCAGGTAATTTAGGAGATTAATTAGGAGTCCACATGAGAGGGTGTTTGTGTGTACATGGGGAATATTCTGATATGAATGAAGCTGAAAGCTGCACAAAATGAGTCCTAATTTGAGAAAAGCAAAATTTTTTATCTCTTGCTCCTTTAGTTTCCCCATTCACATCTTCACAAATAGCTCGTTCTGCATTTAAACTACTATTTCTTAGTCTTCCCTAAGTTCCAATAAAGAAGATTCTCAGGTCAGTATGTTGAGGGACATTGCTTAAATTCATCTAAATTCACATCGTTTGTGGCTCCTCCCAGCTCTTTAATAATTGCTACTAAACTAAACTGCTCTATGGACTGTGAAATTTCATTTCCTGCAATAGCCAGGGGTCAGGTCACAAGCAACTTTTCTGAACACCCACAAGAATACTCTTTGGGCTATAAGTAAAACATCTTGGTTATCATGTAAGCATTAATTATTAATGCTTCAATTTGGCCAAAAGTATTTTGTTGTTTGTGAAGGGTCTTCCACTTTTTTGCATTATAAGAAAATCTGAGTTCTGAATCCAAGATTGTTTTTTCCTTAATTCTAAAACCAATTTTCTCATCTTATTTTTTCTCTTGACAATGACTGAAAGTACTTATGTACCTCTTTATTTAGAGGCTCTTCTCTTCATTTGAGAATTAATCCTTCTTAGGTTATTGGAAAAAAACAATCCCCCAATTGTGAACACTGAAGTGAAAGAGAGCATCCTTCTGAGATTTATAAGCCTTGCCATGGGAGAGAAACCAAGTAATTTTAGGTTTTAAAGACCCAGAAAGGACCTGAAATACATTTTTAGGGCAGAGGTACTCAATCAGCATCATCACT
Organism: Sciurus vulgaris; assembly: GCF_902686455.1. Lineage (NCBI taxonomy): Eukaryota > Metazoa > Chordata > Mammalia > Rodentia > Sciuridae > Sciurus > Sciurus vulgaris. The sequence goes on along the minus strand of NC_136471.1, from coordinate 46,406,293 downwards.
TACTAACTCTGTGATTCTGGGAAAATCACTTAAGTTCTGTGAATCTGCCCTAGTTACTATATGTGCACAATAAGGACAATAATGGTCCATGCTTCCAAGGGTTTTTGTGAAGATTAAATGAGGTGATTCATGTAAAGAGTTTAGGATAATTCCTGATTTGCTAGTCTCACATTAGCTATATTCTGTAACTACCACCATAGATTCCCAGGCCTATCCTCAGAGGACATTTTGATTTAGTAGGCCTGGGGCTATGGCACAGGCATGTGGATTCTAGTAAAACTCCTCGAGGGTCCTGATAGCCACCTCTAAGTTAGAAACTATTGCTACAAACAGTGATTCTCAAACTTTGACATATATTAGAATCCCTTGGGGGAGGGGGTGAGCCTTATTAGAAACAAAACTCCAAGCCCTGCCCCTAGAAATTCTGCTGCGCTGTCTGGTGGGGGTCCTAAGAATTGTGCATTTTAACTAGAACCTCAGGTGATTTTGATGCAGGTTGTTTGCTGAGCAACCTTTGGGAAACAAAATATAAATACATGCCTATATTTATTATGATAATTTAAGATCACCAAGGTACTGTTGAAACAGGCATACCATGAAAGCAAAGCTGCTGACTCGCTTTCACTGGGATAAAAGGTACATACTATAGAGTATTTTTTTCAATCATGGTAATGAATTAGCATAGATATATGGCCTCTAGCTCCTGATCAAGGGCATGTAATTGCAAAGTAGGTACAGGAGATACAAATAGGCTATAGCCACGGAACTAAGTAAAGTTAATTTACCATGTAGAAAGAGAACCTTTAACAATGAAATCATACTTTTGACCCTGTGTTATTAGCAGTGTGCCCTAATCACATTACTGAGTTTACCAGAAAAAACCCCATAAGAAAACTGTAAGAAGATGGAAGCAGGATTGCTTAGAGTTTTTAGTAGACATTTATTATGTGACTAGTGCTTAATGAGCCTGGTGAATTTTTTTTTTCATTTTAGTAGCAAAATGTTTTATTTGATTGCTTTGAAATACATTCCCATTCTGTCATACCTGAAAAGAGAAAAATGAGGGCTTTGAGGAATTTTGAATCCTCATTTGTCCTTAGCCAATGCTGCGCAACACCTGTCTCTCCACTTATTATAGAAATGAAATTTTCCTTTTATAGTGATTTTCTAGGTCTCTATAGCATTTTGAAAACTCACTGTCACCAAGTTCTACATGGCTTAATGCCTGACACACCTACACACACACACACACACACACACACACTCATGCTCATTTAAATTTTTCTTTTCTTTTTGTTTGTGTGTGTGTGTGTGTGTGTGTGTGTGTGCGCGTGCATGCATGCATGCTGGACATTGAAGCCAGGGTGGTTCTACTTCTGAGTTGCATTCCCAGCCTTTTTTATTTTTTTATTCTGAGACAGGTTCTAGCTAAGTTGCTGAGTCTGATCATAAACTTGGGATTCTTTTGCCTTAGCCTTCTAAGTAGTGGGATTACAGGCACGTATCACCATGTCTGACTTAAATTTTTCTCCTCTACTTTTTGAGTCTTATTCCTTTATACATCAGTAATACTACTCCCAAAGTTTCTGATGGGTATGTAAAGTCACGAATTCATGGAATTATTCATCCTTCGCTTGCATATTTTTATGTTTCAGGCCATGTCTAGGATTAGCTAGTTCTAGGAATTGAATATAGGAAAAGGGCATTTTTGAAAATCCATCCTTTTGAAATCATTAATATTGAAAGTCAAAATCTCCAGTCTTAAACTTATTTCTGAACTTCACAAACTCATATGAATTTGTTACAATGAACCCCATTATTATGTGATGCATTAATAAAAACAAAAAAACTCCTCAAAAGACAAAAAAAATTAAATTACCTTAGTTCCAAATAAGTTTTGTTACCTCTCAGATTTTTCAATTGTTGCAGGAAAAAAATTGTTTAAAGATTTGGAGAGTTAACTTGTGTTTAAAGCATGATTTAATTTGAATAATATTCTAAGCAAAGGTTAGTAAACTTAAATGAGATTAATTATGAACTGCTTCATAAATACAAGCAGATAAGTTACAGGATAAGCATGCAAAGGGTTCTAGATTCTGCATTTATGAATTAGGGATATTCATTCAGTAAAGTCTATACACATATTTTAAAAATCTAAAAAATTCTGAAATCTGAAACAAGCATTTCAGATAAGGGATATTCAGCCTGTATTTGTAGAGTTCTCTATATTAAGTCCATTGGAGACTTGACTTCAAAATAGCAAACCTTGATGTCTTAATGACTGAATGTTTGATGAGCAACCATATTTCTTAAAATATGCATGCAATTTGAGTCTTAAGATGGAAACATATTATGTCCAGACATGAGTTTTATGAAAAGAAAGATTATTCATTTTTAAATGAAATTTTCATAATGGCATGAAATACAAATATCCACATTCTTTTAGAGGTATTGAGAAAACACTCCAAGGTTAGTTTATGTGTTTGTGCCATAGAAGATAACTAGCTATCTTAAAATTATTTGATATTATGAAGCTTTTGTTAACCTTGTGACATGGAGTTGTTTTGGTAATTATTAGCAAATGATATTTGTTATGTGTAAAGACTCAAAGTTGGCTGCTATCTTTTGTGAAGATAGACAGTTAACAGTTACATGAACCAAGATCTGGCCTATAATGGAAATTTAATATTTAAAAAAGGAGGGGGGAGAGAGAAATGAGAGAGAGAGAGAGAGAGAATGAATGAGAATGAAAGGACAAAGAAAAAGAGGAAGAAAGCCTGACACATTTGTGTTGAAAAAGGGAAACACCTGTTTGCCTTAACACCCTCTGCTTTGAGACCAGTTATCAGATTTAGCCTTTGGTTCTAGACTGAAATAAAAGAGTGAGTGAGATTGTAGTAAGTTATGATTTGCTTAATGACATTAATGAAGGCAGGAAGATTCAGTTCAAACAAATTGTTAGCATTGATAATAGAATGAAAAGCAAATTCTAATTAATATACTAGTTACCCTTTCTACCACCCATATTAGACTGATTTGGGTCTTTTTCATTCAGACTCATTTTGAATTTATTACTATGAGGCTTCGATAACATTCTTTTGAAAATCACCATTTCTTGAGTGAGTAAAATCTGTTGTTCTTACCTAGATGGAACATTCTAGAGAAAGATAATAGGAGCATTATCATCATATTTCCTTTTACTTCATCTAAATAGAATCCAAATTTGTACCAGTAACACTCAAGAAAGGGACACCAGAATATGGACTTGTTTTGATTTATTCATTTAGTACTAGGGAATGAAGCCAGGGATGCTTTACCACTGACCCAAATCCCCAGCCCTTTTTAAATTTTGAGACAGGGTCTCACTAAGTTGACAAGGCTGGCCTTGAATTTGTGATCCTCTTACCTCAGTCTCCCATGTTGCTGGAATTATAGGCATGTGCCACTATACCCGACTTTAAAAAAATGTAGCATATATCAAGGTAGAAAATCCATGATTTGCATCTTAGTATGAACAGGGGTGTCAATAGAGTTCTGAGCTGTGTATCAGGAGATTTGTGTTCTAAACTGGGCTTTGCCACTTCCTATCTGTTTTACCTCTTATAGATCTTTTCTGCCTCAGTTTACTGACTTGTTTTCAAAGAGTTATATTTTTTTTCTAGATGACCACTTAGATCTCTTACAGTTGTAAAAGCCCATGATTCTGTGCTTTAAATTGTGATCTATAAGATGGTTCCATTCCCTTGATTTTTTCATGCTCCCTCAAATTCCACTGGGTACCCTAAACATACAGGTGATAGAATGATTTTTCTGGAAAGTTGTTCCATACCAGTGGATTTCCCACAATTGTTTCTAGGAATTTGGGACCTTTCTGTATCCTCTACTCATGAAGATATTATACACATACACAGACAAGGAAAATAAGTATATTCTATAGACTATGGAGCAAACATCTAAAGTTATTCTGACTTACCTAGAGACCATTTTACTTTTTTGTTTCATGAGTTGAGGGAGTCTGGGTAATGTGCTTCCTTTCCTTTGTCTCTGTAATTGTTGTTCAGGCAAATGCAAATAATACAAGTATTGGGCTAACATTAAATAGCTAAGGAGGAGATGCTTGAACATTTTTATCTGCCTACCCCCCACCCCCCATCAACAAAAAGTTGTAAAGACAAAGGAACAGGTAGTTTAGTGAACCTCTGTGCCCAACTAGTATGCACATATAATATACAAAAGCCTATCAGATTGTTTCCACATTTGTCCTAGCTGTAAGTCACCAAGTCATTCCAATAGAAATAATACTTGTGAATAAGCTATATAAAATACTCACCAAGTTATACTGAAGCTGTCCCTGGAAGTGACAACTTGCTGTCATGAATGATGAAATATCCTTTGTGTATAAGGAAATTGTGTTGATTGTAGAAAAAGAAATGAGGCTTCATATGTTTCTTCCTTCTGAGGTGTTTTTTTTTTTTTAAAAAACAGGAAATCTCCCTATATAGTGATGTTTGACCATATATTTCAACTTTCATTTACAGTTGTCTTTGTTGTAAAGGGAAAACATTTTAATCAGTTTCTGCATGAAGGTCAGATAACACTGTGAACAAAAGTAATTTCTTTATGATAATATCAAAACAGAAGCATTGCTGCACTTAAATTATGAAGCATGGTTTCCCTTATCTGAAATACAATTGTATGTATGACTTAATAGAATCTGGGAGTATATCTTATTTATGCTACTGGCAAATTCAAGAAATTCTTTTCAAGGCTTGAAGTTCTGATATTAGCTAAGAATGAAAACAGATGATATTATGTCCTCAGGTATAAATTATTTTAAAGAAGTTATGGGAATTATTTTTGGTATTGGGATATTTTTTCTTTTGTTAATAAACTGAAGCAGTATTGATATCTTCCAGACTTGTATGTCATAGAAGATATCATATGATTTTTTTTAAAGTCTCAGTGTTAATGTATTATTTGACATAATGCTATGGGGCAGAAGTATTCATAATAAAGATGTCATTTTTGTTTGGTTTTAGCATGCAAAATGACACACATTTAATGGAGACATTCAACCATACCATATCTGGAACTGCTGCCTGCATACACCTTCCTGTTCCCAACCTCTCCCATCCCCATATACTTCTTATCAATTTCCAGATCATGGAGATACTGATTATAGTTGCAATTGCAGAATATTTCCTGAATACCTTTAGAATCACAGTATAGGGGTAGGTGATATAGAGACAAAATTCAACACATGCATTCACTTACCCACACCCTTCCCTTCACATTACCCAATACCTTCTTTTGACCAATATTTTTAGAAGTTTTAGCAACTTAGACTGTATTCTAAGGTACAAAAAAAGGTTAAATGTTGCTTAGGATGTAAAAAAAATTGTGGCAGTTCTAAAAATTCAATCCAGGAGACTTATTTGATATCATCCTTGAACTGTAATCACAAAGGATTTCTCTGGACCCTCAAATTCTTCTTCATATCATTATGAAGTTATATCCTAGAGGTAAGAAATATTGCTGGTTTCATTTTGGACATCATCTTAAGCATTGTGACTACATATTTTACTAGTGGGGATGCTGGGGAAAATGACATTTCATCTTTCAAGAACATTCTTAGGATTGTGGCAAGAGTAAAGAATATTTGAAATGTTCTCTAACTATTGAAGTGTACTGTAACAATCAAACGGATCCCATCTCCTGCAATACCTAAAGGTGATCTGGAGACTTATTATAGCAATTTCTGATGTGTCTATGAACTGCATTGACCAGAAGAAAAGATTATCTACTAATGTAGGCAAAATCATTAGCTGTCCTTAATATCTAGTTTAATATCCCTAAAAAGCAGAATTATTCTCTTTCAACATCTGCAGGGCTATTGACTTTGTAACATTATACTGATGACTATGTATATATTTATAATATTTTATCATAAAGTTTCTGGGCTACCCCATCTTGGGGGTCCTCCTTTTATCAAATAATAATTTTAAAAGGAATTGGTAGCATTCAGGCACCTGGAATTATATAGGAACATTTTAAAATAGTATCATCTTGTCATTAATCCATTTTGAGTTGATATTTGTAACTAGTGAGAAATAGTGTTCTGGTTTCATTCTTCTGCATGTGGACATTCAGTTTTCCCAGCATCATTTGTTGAAGTGATTGTTCTTTCCACATTGTATATTCTTGGCTCCTTTGTCAAAAATCAACTTGTTCTCAGGTTGGGGTTGTAGTACAGTGATAGAGCACTTGCCTAGCATGTGTAAGGTGCTGTGTTTGATTCTCAGCACCACATAAAAATAAAGATATTGTGTCTGTCTACAACTACAAATATTAAAAAAATAAATTGGTTGTAAATGCATGGGGTTATTTCTGGATACTCTATTCTGTTCCATTGTTCTGTATGTCTGTTTTTATATCAGAAATATAATACTTTGATTACTACAGCTCTGTAGTATATTTTGAAGTCAGGTAATATAATGCCAGGATTTCTGCTTTGTTCTTTTTGCTCAATATGGTTTTGTGGCTTTGGCTAAATAGAGTCTTTCGTGGCTCCACACAAATTTCAAGCTTGCTATTTCTACTTACGTGAAGAATCGCATTGATATTTTGATGAGTATTTCATTGAAACTTTAGATCACATTGAGTAATATAGACATTCTAACATTATTCTTCTAATTCATGAACATGGGATATCTTTTTATTTGTATTTCATCACTTGTTTGTAATTTTCATTTTAGAGGTCTTTTACCTCCTTGTTTAACAATTATTCCTAAGTATTTTGTTATTTTTATAGCTACTGTTAATGGTATTCTTCTCTTAATTGGTTTTCAGAAACTGTATTAGCATATAGAATCTTTACTGATTTTTGTGTATTGATTTTGTATCCTGCAACTTCACTGAATTTGTTTATTCCAACTTTTTTTGGTGGAATTTTCAAAGTTTTATGTATACAAAATCATGTCGTCTGGAAACAGAGTTTACATTCAAGGATCTAATACCATTATTCTAAAGAATACATTGAGGAGAATCTAGTGCCAGAAAGAACACTGAGCTTCAACTCAGAAAACCTGGATTTCATCTATAAAAATTTGAGTAACCTTAAGAAAATCACTTAGAAATTTTAACCTCAATTATTTGTAAATTATCTGTGAAACATAGGAACTGAATATGTATGAACTACTGATATCCTTCTACTTGATCTGTGTGTCTCTGCATTCAGCCACATTCCCCCATTTGTGTGTGTGTGTGTGTGAGATACTGGATATGGAACCCTGAATTTTGCTCATGCTAGGCAAGCACTCTACCATTGAGTTACATCACCAGCCTTCTCATCCTCCATTTTTAATTACTGTTTTAAAAAATAACATACATATATGACCATTTAATCCTTTCAAATTACTGTAACAAGTTGTTTGCTATAGTTCTTTCTCCTCTAGCTTCATTTCCTACCACACATCACTTTGATTTTATTTTCCAGTTATATCAATTGTTTTGAAATGTTATAAGCATAGCATGCTGCCTTACACTTACTTGCATGTGCATATATACTATTCCTCCTCTGGGGATGATGGTTCAGCAGAATCCCCTATACCATCATTCCCTATCATTTTTCATTAGTTTTTACAAGCTCCTGCTAAGACTGGTGATCTCTAATGAAGATTTTTCAGTCTGCCACTGAGCCTACTCTCTCCTCTGGACTACCTCTGTTGCTTCACTTACATTTATAATATTTACTTATAAAATGTATTTGCTTCTTGTCTCCTCTGACATTCTTAAAGCCAAGGCTTGTGACTTCCACCTTGCCTGCATTACTTCCTCAAGTACTTATAAAACACTTTTGCTAAACACTGTTCTAGGCCCAGAGTAAAACAACAGTGAACAAAACAGACAAGAATACCTGTCCTTATAGAGCTTCTGTGTCTTACTCATCTCTGTAACCCTAGAATCTAGCAGAGACTAGCACTTAGTATCTAAGCAAGAAATATTTGTTGAATTGATGTCAAGAATACAGAATTATGGCTACATACTTCTCATAGCATTCATACATTCTACTAGTACATATATTAATATTTATTTCTAATATTTAATCAGTCTTTCTTACCAAAATTTCTAAAACATTTGTCTCTAGTATTGTCTGTGAAACCCCATTGTCTATCAAATAGTTTGTGATAGTACTATGATGTTTTAGTTGCTTTTGTTTAGATCTAACACACTGAAAGAGGTGCCCTTTTATTCATTCATTCATTCAATTAAATATTTATTGAATATCTACCATTATGTCAAATATGATAGACATACTCCTGCCCTCTTGGAGCCTACAATCTACTGAGGACTACTAACAATAAACAAACAAATAAATGAAGACAATTATTGCTATGGAAGTAATGAGCAGGAAGCTGTGAAAATGAACGATGGGATGGGTAGTGACCTATTTGAGTGGTTAAAGAGGTCCTCGCAGAAAATGCAGCATTTAGTTTGAAACCTGCAGGGTGAGAAATTTCAACCATATTAAAAGTTGGGAATCAGAGCAATAAGGGGAGAAGGAAATACATGTACAAGGTACCTGAGGTGGCAAATGGCTTAATGAAATAGTTATGGAGAGAAGAGCAATGTAGCTGGAGTTTAGAGAGTAAGGAGGAAGGTTATTAAATGAGAAGTAGCAGGGGTCAAAATAATATAGGACTTTGTATGCCATGCTGAAGTACTTAGAGTATACCCTGAGTGGAATAAGGAGCTATTGAAAGATTTTAAGATGGATAGTGATATAATCAAATTCATGTTTTGGAAATTTACCCAAAATATAGACAGAATGCATAGGAAATGAAATGGGTGTAAGTAAAGATGAAGAGATAGCAATTGGGGTCTGATGCCATGGTCCAGGAGAGAGACAGTAGTGATCTTAACAAATGTAATTCCTAGGGAGATGAAGAGAAATGTAAGGTTTGGGGAATATTTTGGAAATAACATTAATTAGTCTTCTACTTGTATTTTAATGTGGGATGGGAAGGGAAAGGAGACAAAGGTGATACCTAGGGGTGATCTGCTGGTGACTGAAGATATTATATATTTGAGATTGGGGTGTTGGGGTGCAGGAGACAAGTTGAATGGATGGTAAATGCATTTTTATGATAATCATGGTAATGGTGGTATTGGTGTTCATGTTGGATTTACCATAGTTGATGGAAAGATAAAAGAGAAAATTTGGTAACCTGGCAATGTATTTTAATGTATTTGTATATTTCAACTTTGTAAGTCATCTTGATGCTTGACCTAAGGAAATGTCTTTTTCATGTCTATCCCTTTCCTCAAAGTGGCCAGTATTATATATTCTGCAAATATTCCATTTAGAATTAGAATATTAAAATATCTTTTACAATCCAGGAATCTATGAGAATATTTAAGAGTTAAATAGAGTAATTCTGAAAATGTAACTTTTCATTTGTCATAATATTATAAAAATTATACATCACTGTTAAATTTAGGTAATATTCCTAGGTCACTGTCTATTAAAGTATTGTCCAAGGACTGCCTACATAAAAATCATCTGATAATGCTGGTTCAAAATGAAGATATTCAAAGGGCAAACTTATCAGAATTTCTGAAGATGGGGCCCAGGAATCTGTTTTTTTTCCCTCCAGGCTGAAATTTGAAAAGCATTGCTGTAGACAAGATATCCTTAACCATTTTTCATTACCCAGTCTCTGTTGGCAGCCTGATGAAGCCTAAGATCAGATCCCTTCTCAGAAAAATTGTTTACACATGCATAAAATAAAATACAAAGGACCACAAAAAGAAATCAAGCATATTGAAATACAATCATCAAAATATTTGAAAAACAAATTATATATACTAATTCATATATGGTTTTTACTAACACACTAAATAATGAGATCTAACAGCAGGTCTAATACTACCATAATTTGAAGTAGTGAATAAGCACAAATAATACGTTGAGACATCTGCCACAATTGTAATGAGACATGAAATTATCTTAAATTTCTATTTGTGACAAAGTTAAGGTTCAGCTAATACTACTATGGTTTGTTGTCTAGATTCATAATGAATGGAAATGCTAGATTTCAATTAGAACTGAATGAAAATAATTATACAAGTTTTTCCCCATCCAGACTCACAGATATTAAACATATAATCTCTGGTTTTGAGGTTGATATAGAGACTAGTGAGAGTATAGTGAAGATAGGAACTGGGATCCAAGGATCAAAATCCACGGAAGAACTGGGGAAGTACTGGGGGCTAAAACTAATCAAATTTTGTGTATGTACAAATATGCCACAATGATACCCACTATTCTGTTTAATTTTTGTCCACCAATATGGTATTTGGTACCATTAATTAAATGGTTATAAGAGGAATCAGGGACTAAACAATTGTCCCTGCATTGTCTGTAACTTAATCGATCAACTTGGCTATTTAATCCCTGAGTCCACATGGATAGGCTTGTCCAACACCCTTGTTATCGTACCCTCCCTGTGCTTGCACTTAGGTTCTTCCAGAAGGTAGCTGTGGAGAAGAGTTTAGACTTTTACAATTTTGTGTTTTTGAAGGAGGAACAATTTCTAGGATTAAAAGAGGCTTTCTAGGATGAGGAAACAGCATGTATAGTAATGGTAGAATCAGGACCAGTCTGGTATTTGAAATAGTAAGAAGTTCACAGTAGCTGAGCTCTGTGATGTGTGAGTGGGAAAGGCAGATGGTGAAGTTGGAGAGATAAGTTGAACTAAGTCTATAGAGAGCCTTCTGACCACATGTATGAGTTAGAGTTTGATGGTAGGGTTAATAGGAAGCCAGGTGAGAACTTTATGCTGAAGAGACATGGCAAAGTGTCTTTCATATGGAAATAAATCTGCTGGCAAAACAGGGGATTGGTTTGGAGGAAGGCAGATCACTCCTGCATCCTTGGTAAGGAGCCAATTGAGAAAGGTGTGGTTCTCTGAATTAAGTCATCAATGAACAGAGAAGAGTGAATAGGTATGAGAGACATTAATGACCGTTTTGGAGAAATGACATGAAGAAGAGGAATTCAGAGGTGACTTTAAAGTGTCTATCTTGGAATTTCAGGTGAAAAGAAACAGCATTTACAAATACACTGAACATGAGAGACACGATGGTCTTTGGGGGAAGATATTTCAGTTTTGGACAAGCTTAATTTTAGCTGCCTATTGACTATCAAATTAGAGATGCATGGAATTTCCATTTTTAATAATATATTATTTTTTAAAGTAGATAAATGATGTGAGGCATCCTTTTTTCTCTACAAATTGGCAAATGAATTTCATGGAAATTATGAAATAGACTTCAGAAATATATAGGATTAGACATTATATGGTCTTTTTATTCTACTTTTGATGAAATATCAGCCAATGACTGTCTTATAAAGAGTTATAGTTGTGTTATTCTGGATTAAAAATATTCTTCATTTTTTTGGTAATGGATTCTGGCAATGTAGACTATTATAAAATTTGTCTTCTTCTATGAGAGGTTTAGATGGTTTTTGTGCTCTTCACTTGCCTTTTTATCGTGACTTCTAGAAGACAGAGGACTGAAGTTTGGATGGGAGCAAGAAGCAGGAGAAGTATTTTTATAGTCAGTTTTTTTAACAGCTCCATGGCCTGCAAAACACTGTCAGCAACTGGTATGGACACAAAGGAACCTGGCTAGTTTAAGCCATCTCCATATTCATTGCCTTTCCATGTTTCAGGGTCTAGGGTAAGGGGAGAGATTCAGTGTGAAAGTGGGATGTCGAAATGCAGCGTTGACTTTTACCAGAATTGTGAGACATATATGATTTGCCTTTGGTATTCCTTTCTTCTCTGTCTGGTTCTGAATTCCTGTACCTGGTGCCTTTGAGTTATGTCCTGGTTAGGTCACAGATCACATTTCAGCACCTGGCCTAGACATGCTCTTTCTAGTAGCCTTTGTTGGTTTTATGTTTCTCCTTTGATTTAGTTTCTTGTTCTTCTATTTGAAAAACTAATTTTTGTGAATATCTGTGGGTACTCAACATTTGAAATATGCTATAAGTTCTAGGTAACAATTATGTTAGAAAGGTCTTAGGACAATGCTTTAACCTAAAGGACATATTCTAATAATAGGGACTGTAAGTGCTTTAGTAGTTGGGACTCAGAGGTCTCTTCTTAAAATTCTTACATAATATTGATAGTATGCACATGTGAAAGATATTTAGCAAATATAGAAGAAAATGCATTTATTTATAAAGCTGAGGAAACAGTAAAAGTGGATATGCCAGGTGAAATTCATTTGTAGAAGCTAGAATGAAGGGGAACATATAAGTTATTTTTGAGAATGGTGATAAAAATGGGATGGAGTGGGATGAGAAGATGTACATTTTAGTTGAAATTTCTTTGAGGGCAGGGACCATGCCTTTATCCAGAGGGCCTGGAAGAATGATTTGTACATAAAGGCTAGTAATGGTTACTTTAAATGAATCCATGCAGGACAACTATTGATTTAAAATTACTTTCATGAATTTATCTTTACCTTGAAGAATTCCCTAAACCAAGATAGAATTTTTCTGAAAAAAGAAACTTTCTATGGATTGTTCTCCCCCCACCCTGCCCCATGTGTGTGGTGTCATTTAAAGCAGTTATTTGAGATATCCAGTGAATTAGGAACAAACAAAAGCCCATTTATTCTTCAATGAACTCCAGATTGAAGAAAATTCCATGACTCCTAACAAGTAACACTGACAAGGGAGTCTTTAGGTTGTCCATCCCTGTATGAGATGTGAAGTTTTCTGCATGTTTTATTTATGTTGATAAGTCTCACATGTTTGTTAATAGAAGTGCTGTGATCAGAAGTCCATTATAATGGCATCTGTGAAGGAAAACTGATGTTACAAAATTAGCAGTGTGAGAGAATAAAAAATGCAAACAAAACCCTTTCAATGATATGCTGCAAAAGCTGGTTGCGAGCAAAGGGAGGCATGAGATGATAGAGATCCTCATTAAAATTAAAAGCAGAGAAACGTGGGGAATAATATCAAAGGCAATGCTACATAAATCATTATCTACAGGACTAACTAAAACACAAAAGTATGAGTGTTGGCAGTTCATGCTTGATGTAGAAAATAGTAATTTGTTTCCTAGAGGTATCTGACACAAAACCTAGCAATGTAAAACTGCCATCAAGTGTGGGCCTTGTTTTAATGAGTACCTCATAACAGTATAGAACTAGAAGCTTCAAAGCTCTCCAGAGTATTAGTAAATCAAGTTTTATGCTGTGAAAATAGAAAGATGAAAGTACTTTCACTGTACCTATTCAAAAGTAAGACTGATAGTAAAATTCTATTTTATTACAGAATTTCAGTTAACTTAGGCTTTGGCTATGACATGCAAACCATGAAGTATCTATATTACTATCTAAGAAAGATTATAGTAGATTTGGGATGTCCATGTATTACCAATAAAAATATATTTGCTGACCACTCACATTGTATATAATACTGTGTTAGATACTATAGAGAAAAATATGTAAAAGCAACCAAAGAAAGACAATGAGGAAATATTACAAGTATGCTGAGCAATAAAATTATGGAGGGGTGTAATGGAAATGAAAGTCATGGATCTTGTCAAATCTGCAAATTAGAGAAAACATGTTGTAGGAATTGCATACTTAAGTGAGATTTGAAAGATGAGAAGTTAGAAGTTAGCCAGGTGAAATGCCAGCATTATAGGCAGGAGAACATGTGGAACAAGGGATCTTGAAGTTGAGTCAAAATGTGGCATATTCTCAAGATCTAAAGAAGTTCAGTGTAGCTGAAGTGCAGGAAACAAGGAGGTTGGAAGTTTGATTGAAGAGTAAGGCAAGAAGTATATTGTGAAGGACTTTGTAGATCATGTTATGGATTTCAGCCTTTATTATAAAAAGAAAATAGGAAACCATGAAAAGTTTTAACACAGAATAACTGATGGCATTTTGATTATGATGTATATGTCTTGGAATATTCTTTTATGATCTTTTCAATTTGGGGTTCTATATGCTTCTCTTTGTGGATGCCCATCTCATTCTTAAGGTTTGATAAATATTCTTTTTCACTGAAAAGGTTCTTTTTCTTCTTTTTGGTACATGGGGATTGAAGCCAGGGGTGCTTAACCACTGAGCCACATCCCCTACCCTTTTTATTTATTTTTTAAATTTGGGACAGGGTCTTTCTAAGTTGCTTAGGGACTCACTAAGTTAGTGAGGCTGGCATTGAAACTTGTAATCTTCCTGCCTCAGCCTCCCAAGCTGCTGGGAACTGAAAAGGCTCTTAATGCCATTAGCCTGAATTCATATACCTTTTTCTATCCCAATGGCTCTTAAGTTTGGTATCCTAATATTGTCTTAAAGTTCTTGTACATTCTGATCATGTTCTTTTTATTTTGTTTTATTTACTCCCTGCTGAGTTTTTTTTTTGGTTCAAATACCTTTTCATTATGAAAATAGAAAGGAGTTCAGTACAGTAGTAGTGATGGACCAAGGGGATAGAGGAAGGGAGGGAATGGGGGGAGAATTGGGTAATGAAGCTGACCAAATTATGCTATGTTCATGTATGAATCTATCACAATGCATTACAATTTTATATACATATATATAAAACTATAATTTACCAATGAAAAAGTAATTAGAAGGGCCAATAGAGTAGAAGAAGAGAATTGGGGGAGGGAAAGAGTAATTATTGAGGATTGAAATAGAGCAAACTATGCTGTATGCATTTATGAATATGTCAGAACTGACCCCACTCCTATGTATAACCATAAATGCATTACTAAAAAAATGAACCAAAAACTTAAAAAGAGAATTTAAGCCAAGCAGGGATGCAAGCCTATAATCCCAGTGACTCAGGAAGCTGAGGCAAGAAGAAGATCTCAAATTTGAGGTGAGCCTCAGCAACTTAGGCCCTAAACAACTGCATGAGACCCTGACTCAAAATAAAAAATAAAATGGGCTGGGGATGTGGCTTAGTGGTAAAACATCTCTGGGTTCAATTCCCAGTATCCCTCCCCCAATATTTTTAAATGACCAATGTGGAGTATGTTAAAAGAGATGGCATATTTTTGTTTTAATCAACTTTATTTTTAACATAAATAACAAAAACTGTACAGAGTAATGGGGTACCATGTGTTATTTTGATACATGTACACATTTTGACTGTCTGGGTAAACATAACTATGTATTCAAATGTTTATCATTTCTTTATGGTGAAAACATTTAAAAATGCTTACTTGCAGCTTTTTGATGTTCAGTAACATTACCATTAACTATAGTCACCCTACTGTGCAAATAGCACCCCAGAACTTCTTATTCTTATCTAACTGTAACTTTGTACCTACAAAAACAAAAACATCGTGTTGGCAAGGAGGTGGAGAGAAGAGATGGACTATACATAGGTATCTGTGCTTGGCTTTTGGACTGTACTTACAACACATTGATGTGGAGTAATTCATTTATGCTCTGCAAAACTTTGAAAACCAGCTAGTTATTTTCAAATGACAAGTACCTCAAGAGATTCTGACTAGATTGAATTTATGTTTTCATTTTAATAAATATATGTTACAAGATATTGGTACTAATTTAGAGTGGGTATTAGCCAATTAAGAGAAACAGATAATTTTTTCTCCTCCAAAACGGAAGAAAAACGGGGGAAGGGAAAAGAGAAAATGTAGAGATGTACAACCCAATAGCAAGATGGACTATAATCAGTACTTGGTAGCTTTGTCATATGTTGCCAATTGATGGATTCTGATTCAGGTGGTTTGGATTCAGTTATATTATTTTTCATTTGACTTACTATTTCAGCTTGCATAGAGAATCACTTATATTAGTCAATCCTTAGTACTTCTCTTGTGAAGACAGTCTAGCTCTGATCCAACCATTATGTAGATTCTTTCAATGAAGTCATATCATTTAAAGCATCATGAGATCCAAAGAGATGTATCTCATGTGAGAAGTCTTGATTATAATGGTTAATCTTCTGCTTATTTGCAGCTCAGTTCCTAAGAAAAACACAGGCAGACAGACAGACACACACATACACATTGAAGAAATTCCTTTAAAAGAGCCTTAGCAATGTAGTCAGGCTGCCTAGTAATATTCACACTTCCCTAATTGCAATATTGAGTATTTATCTTTGATGAGTCTTTTATGGCAGGTGTATTGACTTTATTTTCCCTTGTAGTGTTGGTGTAATATTTTTACAGAACGGCAGAGGGTACTGTGAATATATCCTGATATAAGGTATGAGGAGAAAGAAAGAAGTTTGTTCCTGCTTTGTCTCATATTCTAGAGGTGTTGCCAGAATGTGGTTTTAAAGAGGCTGTTATGTAACATACCCTGTCTACCTTTCTTGTCTCTTCTCTCAGTTAAAGTTACCAACAATTTTTTCCCACTTAGGGTCACTAACTTTTGGAATTTACATAGAGAAATGATGCTAAGTTACCAGCAGTTGGTGGTGGCTCTTGTTTTCACTAATAGATGGATTGCATCTGACTTTTTCAATTACCTTACTTCAGTGTGGGTCAATATAATGCTGGGCAGTGGTCAAGGTGAAGCTTTTGGTTCATGACTGAGGTATAGAGAAAATCTCACTGGTGTACATTGGATCTAACTGCAACTTTAACTTCACTTCTATGCCCAGGTTAGGTGAGTGAGGTTGTGTGGTGGATACCAATTGATCTCAGAGGGCAGAACTCACAATAATATGCCTTATCTATTTAGTCAATGAATATAATGTAGCTGAAGAGTATGCAGATGTCTCTTGTCAAAATGAGAAAATCAATGTTTATGACCTATGTTTTGCATCCCTTAAGGAAATAAGATCCTGGAATTTTGTATTTAATTTCCACCCATACTTTCTCATGTTTTCTAATATGGTAGCTTCCTAAGTCAGATGCTGATCAATAAATTATTTGTTACAACTTCCTATTTGAAGCTCAAGCTTTTAAAAAAAGTTTTGTTTTTATAGTGTCTAAAAAGTGCCTTTACATTATAATGCTGTGTGTA
Source organism: Sciurus vulgaris (assembly GCF_902686455.1). Taxonomy (NCBI): domain Eukaryota; kingdom Metazoa; phylum Chordata; class Mammalia; order Rodentia; family Sciuridae; genus Sciurus; species Sciurus vulgaris. Next base: position 46,389,253 of record NC_136471.1, on the reverse strand, counting down.
TTTATGCACAGTATAGAATAATCTATTGTTGGCCTTTTACTTCTAAACAGGAAGGTATGCTATAATTTGTTGGAAGACTGTTTTTTATAGTTTTCTAGGTTAAAGGAAACAACAAAAATCTCATTTCTGGATGTTTGACCTCATAATTTGTCATCCAAGGTATTTGCCCAGGATATTTGGTTGAAGCCATCTCATTCTAAATATATATTGGTATCAAGAAAAAAAATATATATATACTTCTGGAATAGCCCCAAGTACACACCGATAGGCTTAAATCAGGGATGAGGGCCATAATGTGCTGAAGCCAGCTTTCTCTGGCTTTCAATGCTGTGTTGAATGATATAATATTGGAAAATTGAGATCAGCCATGATAGGAATATTTATACCACAGTAAAAGGCAAGAGCTATCAATCAGGGCTTCCCTTCCCCTTGGAGAGTTGGTTATTAAACACTTATCAGTGTACTTCTGACTGAAGATGGTTACTCCATCCATTGAGGTCTATCTCACACTTCATTCTAGTTCTGGAATTTGGATCTCCCACAGTCTTTTGAGAAATCTAGGGGAATAAATCAGTTTAGATCCATACTTTTGAAACTGAGTGAGAAATAGCTAAGTCATTTGAAGGATGAAGGGCCAGGAAGGGACTGAATTGCCATTCATTTTATTGCATTTGCAGCAATGTTATCTAACAGGCTGATTCCAGGTGCTAGACATTCACTGTAAATAAGAAATATGGAATCTTTTGTCATTGGAACAATTTACCAAACAAGTAAGTTCCTGTCCATTCATGGCAAAGGAATGAGGGGAACAAAAGAAGTCTTCAACTTGAGTATATTCTATAAGTGGTTCAGTTCCCTGGCAGGCATTGATGTATTTCATGTGTATCCATCCTTTTCCTGCAGATTCTCTTGGCTCACTGATAGTCAAAACACTGTAAATAGTCAGTGATATTGAAGATGGCAATTTCCATAAACTGCATTTTTCTTTAAGACAAAAAAGGACTTTCTATGTGTTTTTTTTTTTTTTTTTTTAGAAGAATGCCTCAGACACCTGGGTTTTAGTGCTTTCATTTTTAGAATGAACATTCATCCTACTTGGCAGTTAATATTTTTGACTTTCAGAAAATGCTTTTGAATACTCTGACTTTAAAACTTTTTTTGCTGGTAAAAAGATTTACAAATAAATATAGGGATACCTTCATTAAGGATCATTTAAAACTTAAAAATCTAAAGGGAAAATTAGACAAAATATGAGCAAAGCTATTTAAAGAAAAAAGTGGAAATATCAAAAAGAAGAAAATGTTTTCAATGTTTTCACCATAAACAAATGATAAATGTTCACAATGATAGATACGTTTGCCCTGATTAAACACTCTACAATTTATATATAATTATATTATAATATGATACTCCATGCATTATATAATTTTTGTTTTTATGTGTCAGTTACAAATAAATTTAAAAGAGTCAGTATATACATAGATTAAATCATGATTGAAAATGTAGATGCAAATGAACAAAATGTATTGATGTTGGTTAAGAATATCAAATAATCATTCATATGCTATTGGTTGGAGTATAATTTAGTAGCATTGTTAATTGGAGAATATTTGATAATATATTTCAAAACAAAATCAATTTATCTTTGAATTACCATTCTTCTGAGAATTTGTCTTACAGAAATATCTGCATATGAACATAATGTATACATATATAGCCACATAGACAAGGATATTCATTATAACATTGAATTAATATTCCAAAAAAATGAAACATGTACATTATTAGGGATGTTTTAATTAGTTATATTAATTATGGAAATAATAGGCAATGGTGTAATTTTATTTGGTACCAGGAGTGAACCACTGAGCCACATCCCCAGTTCTTTTTTTATATTTTATTTAGAGACAGGGTCTTGTTAATTTGCTTAGTGCCTCTCTAAGTTGCTCAGGCTGACTTTGAACATGCAATTCTCCTGCCTCAGCCTCCCAAGCCACTTGGGATTGCAGGTGTACACAACTGCACCTAACTAATAGTGTGCCTTTTAACCAGTAGAAATATGAGGTGGATTTAGTTGCCCTGGCATAGGAAGAGGTTCATCATTTAGCATTAGGTGAAATAATGTCCAGTTGTATGTCTCACATGACTTCATTTTGTTTAAAAATTATATACAACTCTTTACTATATAAACTTCTACACTATTTGAATACTTGATAATAAGATATTCCTGTTGTGTATAAGCTATATTGAAAAATAATTTTGTTGTTACACTGTTCTTCCAGCTTATGCCTCTCAAACAACAATGTATATTGAGCCTATCCCAACTGCTGCACAACATTCTACCTTGTAGATGAGCCATATATTATACATCTTTCTATTCATATATCCACCCACATATTCACTTATTCACCCATGTACTCACCCACTGAATAATAATTCTGACTTAAATTATTTTTTTTTAAATTATAGAAGCAATATTTTAACCTTCTCCAAAGCAAAACAAAACAAAACAAATATTAACTAGAAAAAACAACAAGAAAAAGGTAGAAATGGAAAAGCTACAGTCTAAACTCATTACTGTAGCATTTTCTATTCTGGTGGTTACTTTCATGCCATTAAATAACATGTTGTTATTACTATAACATTAGTGTTTGTATCAGCCTCAAATAATAATAATAATAATAATAGTAATAATAATAATAATAAGAAGAAGAAGAAGAAGAAGCAAAAGCAGTAGCAGCAGCACCAGCAGCAGCCAGATATACTTCATTATCTCTTCTCTTTTTTACTCTCTTCTACTTTGCTTGTTTATCTGTGCCAGGCTAAGAAGAACCTCTTATCAGGAAATTTAACCTTGGTGTAGTTTGTAATTCAGGATATTTGACCAAAATGAGAAAGTAAGCAAATCACATGAGTAGAGGTAATCCAGGCTTTCAAAAGAAGAATGAGAAGAACCAGAGAGAAAAATGGATATAGTCAGAAGGGAGAGTTCCAAAGAGGAAATGTGGGTCTTTCTCTATACCATTCTTTCCTGTAACCTGAGAAGGTTAGGAGTGATTTGGTGTTTTGGCTGTGGCTGAAAGTCTTACCTAGAATGCCTGGGATTCTTCTGACATGATAAAATATGTTGAAACATGGGTTTTGAGTGTAAAAGTCTTGATTATGAATCCCAAGTCCATATTTTGTAGCTGTGTTATCCTGGAGCAACTTGCTTAACTTTTTTGGATCACAGTGTCCTTATCTATAAACTTGGCAGTAATAATTTACTCAATATTACACTGCAGCATTTAGATACAATGATAATGACAACTAATGTTTATTAATTGCTACTATCTGCCAGATGTGGTTTAAAGGGCTTTATGTCTGTGAGATGCCTTATTCAATAGTACCTAATAGAAAAAGGTGCTCTTGTTATCCCATTTACAAATGAAAAAAGAACAGAGACAAACAGGTTAAATAAGTTACCTAAAGTCTCTATTTAGCAAATGTCAGGACTCACACTGAGACAATGATTACAGCTTATACAGTTATACTGTAACACAAATATATTGTAAAGCACCTACCATGGTGTATGACACACAATAGTACAAAGTATATATTTGCTTCCCTTCTCTTTACTGCATTGATGGATAGATTTTGCTTATTCAACCCAAAGGATTCTGTATGACATACAAATTCATACGCCTATCTTATTTTTTTAGAGAAACAAGCCCTTTAATAATTTGCTTTAAACTCTGAACTGCTCTACAGAGTGTTCAGTATTATTGTTTAAAGCACTGACAATTCCTTGGCTCAGGGTGAGCTGTTATAGTTTCTGAAGATGAGAGCCTGAGCCCATCATTATTCTCTGCAGTGTTCAAACTCAAGTATGTAGGAGACTTGACAGCATTTCTAGATATTCATATGTCTCCCATAGTGTCCAGAGGAACATGTGCAAACTGAGCCACAAAAATAGATCTTAACACATATAAATAAGTTCTAGTAACAACCCTGCTACACAGAAGAAATACAACTTCATTTTTCCAAGGAAGCATGATCCCCGGAGAAGGAGGCAAAACAATAAGGCAAGGAAACAATGGTAGATCTTAGTGGGAGACTATTTGGAAGAAGTAAAAATTGAGGGAGAATGTGAACTTGTACAAGGTGCTGTTTTCAATTTTGTGATCAGTTACCTCTTAAATATACTTTTGATCAATAATGTTTTTCTTTACTATTATCAACCTATACTTGTCCACTATCACCTCTCATTTGTACCACTGCAGTAGCTTCCAAACTGGTCTCTGAATTCAGATATTGTTCTCTACAGTCAGAAGTAGCTAGGATATAAAAACCAGGCAAAGTGAATCTACGGGCAGGGTTAATGTCACTGTTTTGGGGGACCTCAAAAACGTGCAAAAGCACCACTTTTTACCTTCTCTGTATGTTTTAAGCTCTTCTTTCACATTGCTTCAGCAATGTCTTTTCATCCTTGTCTTAATGACCATGATGTAATACATCACCTTTGAAAGACTATCAGCTTTTGAGAAGGCAACTCGCTGTTTCTGCATTAAATCCATTTCAGCACAGCACCTAGAGTGATCTGATTCAAAACAGTAAGTCCTATCTTCTCATTCCCTTGCTTAAAATGTTTGCTTCCCAGTGCATTTAGGATTAGATCAAATCCAAATTCCTTAACAAAGTCTATGATGCCCTGCAGATTCTGGCTGATACTTACTTTTCCAAGTTTCTCTCCTACTATTTCCCTGTTCTAGTTACATTGATCTGACTTGTTTCTGAATCAGATCATTCTAACCAAGTGTTGCACATCTTACTCCATCTTGCTGAAACATTTTCTCCCCCATTGCCTAGTTATTTCCTATCCATCTTCAAAGCTCAGACCAAGTATCTCATTTTCAAGCAAGACTTATTTAACCATCATATACCAGATTGAGTCTCTAAGCACTATGGATATATCCTTCTCATGCTTATTATAATTATAATTAAATACTGTAGTTAATTAAATGTTTGATGAGTGTTTCTCCCAGTAGATTATTAGCTTCATGAGAGCAAGCATCATGTCTGTTTTCCTTATAGTACTGTATCATTTGTTCCTGCTGAGTATATTTAGTTGATTTTAATTTTTTACTGAATGAATCAAATTAAGGGATATCTGGGTTTCTGGCTGTGTCATGTGTGGTGAGTAGGAGTGATAGCTATTTATGACCCTCTGGCATCATCCTGTATTTGACTTCAAAGTCTGATTACCAAATGATTTCTGATTTTACCAATATCCAAATAGTTCTTTGGTATCCTTATGGGGGTATGAATCATAAAGTGTTAAATATTTGGGATTAATGATTTCTTAGGAAAAACAATTCTGTATGAAAAGACACTGAGTAACAATATGTGCCAAGAAATTAGATCTTTTATTAAAGTTTAGGTAAGAAATAGAGAAATATTTTAGGGAATATACATTAGTGTACTCAATAAAATACCTGCTAAATGTTTTATCTGTAAAGTGAGCCTTTAGGGTTATGAATCAGTTAAAAATCATTTAATTGCAGATGAAATATCAGTTTCTGCCACTTACAGCTATATAGGTAATACAACTAGCTAAGCTCAGTTGGATCAGATCATTCTCTGAATTTGAATCCTTGGTTGTTCTAATCATGGTAATTTTCATATATTTCTTGAGACACTTCATAGAACTGGGTTGGAGAGCTGGTTTTAATCTTATTGAGGGAAGTATGTGCTTTCATTTGGACTTCTAAAACATTAAGTGATGTGTCCATTTAATATTAGGTAATCAAAATCTCAAGTCTACAGACACCAGTTATTTTTACTTAACCCTAATTTCTTTCCTGAAAATAGAGATTTTCATAACTTGTCATTGAGGGTATCTTTTTTCCCATTATGACAACGGATCTTCCTCCACCCAAAGTACCTCCATGTGCCAATTAAGGAACTTAAGTTTTATATGATGAAGACTATGTTGACCTGGTGCCATTTAATGGTGTTTTGTGGTCCCTAAAAAAGGAAGGATCTGAAAAGGAAGGCTGATTATAATAGAGGTTTAAGTCAGAAAAACTCTGGGTTGGATGAGACCAAGAGTTGCCCAATTTTCCCAACTTCTAGAATAACCCATTGAGATATAATCTAGAACTATGATTTTCATGTGTGAACATGTGGTTGAAAAAAAGAAAGAGTTCCATCAACTATTTGTCTATATTATGATTTTAAATGACAGTTTTGACCAGTTTTTAAATAAATAGATTGAGATATAATTTACATACCATACAATCTCATGATTTAAAGGGCACATTTCAATAGTTTTATAGTATTAAGAGTTTTGCTCCAATCATCACCATCTAATTCCCTGGCAACCATTAATCTTCTTTCCTTCTCTGTGGATTTAATCTGGACATTTTATAAACATGGAATTACTCAGTGTGTGTTTTTTGTGACTAGTTTCACTGAGCAGAGTGTTTCAAAAATTCATCCACCTTGCAGAATATATCATTACTTATTCCTTATCATTGCCTAGTAAGATGCCGTTGTATAGATATACTACATTTTGCTTGCAGATTGATTATTTATTTGTATTATTTCCATTTTTAACTATTATGAATAATATGGTTATATGAAAATTCCTGTATAGTATTTTGTGTTTTCATCTCTTTTGGCTATATACTTAGGAATAGAATTGTTTGGTCATATGGCGATTCTATGTTTAATCTTTCAAGGAAGTGCCAGACTGTTTTCCAAAGCAGCTGCACCATTTTATATTCCCATGAGTGATTTATGAAGGTTTCAATTTCTCCATATCCTTACCAACATGTGTTATTAGGTCTTTAAATTTTAGCCACCCTGGTGGGTGTAAAGTTGTATTTCATTGTTTTGATTTACATTTTCCTAATGGTTAATGATGCTGGGCATCTTTTCAAATGAAGTTATTGGGTATTTGTGTATCCATTTGGAGAAATGTCTATTACTTTGGCAATATTTAAAAATTGTGTATGTATTGCAGAGTTGTAAGAATTATCTATACATTCTTGGTATAATTCCCTTATCAGATAAGTGAACTACAAGTATTTTATTCTATTCTATGAGTTGTCTTTTCACTTTCTTTAATGATATATTTTGTACCACAAAACTTTCAATGTTGATGGCATCTGATTTAATTTCTATTTTGTTGCTTGTGCTTTCATATCATAACTTTGAAGATGTTACCTAAACCAATACATGAGGATTTATTTCTACATTTTATACTAATATTTTTATAGGTTTAGTTCATGTATTTAGTTTCTGGTCTATTGTGAGTTAATTTTTGTTTAGATGACTTAAGGGTTCCAAATTCATTCCTGTGCACATATGTATCCAGCTGTCCCTGCACCACTATTATTTTCCCCATTGAATGGATTGAGTACCATTATTGAAAATCAGTTGACCAAAATTTTATGTTCTAGGTTCTCAATTCTGTCCATTGATGTATATGTTATCCGTAAGCTGTCTTGACTACTGTATTTTTGTTAGTTTTGAAGTTACAATTATAACTCCTTAAATTTTCCTCTTTTTCAATGCTGTTTTGGCTATTACTTGATTTGTTGCATGCTATAAGAATTTAGAATCAGTTTAGCAATCCATTCAAAAAAGGATCTTGAATTTTTCTAGGGGTTATGTTTAATTTATGTATCGATTTAGGGAACACTGATGTCCTAATGATATTAAGCCTTTTGATCCATAACCACATAATATCTTCTGCTTATTTAGGTGTTCTTTGATTTATTTCAACAATATTTTGTAGTTTTAAGAATGTGAGTTTTCTACTTTTTGGGGGTCAATTTTTTTCCAAAGCATTTTCTTATGTTTGTTGCTATTTTAAATGGATTTTTCCTATTTCCATTTTCAGTTTCATCATGTTAGTGTATAGAAATTGCATTGATTTCATCATATATTAATATTGTATTTTTCACTTACTGAACTGATTTTATTAATTCCAGTGGTGTTTAGTTAATTCCTTAGAATTTTCTATATATAAAATAATGTAATCTGCAAATAGAGATGTTTTTAATTTTTTATTCCTGCTCTTGATATCTTTTATTATTTTTCTTGTCTAACTACCTGGTTGTAACCTCTAGTCCAATGTTGAATAGATGTGGTGATATTTAGGACTGGGGAAGTAGTTCAGTAGGTAGAGTGCTTGAATAGAATGCACAAGGTCCTGCATTCCATCCTCAGTAACACACAAACAGACACACACAAAGAAGTGTGAGAGCAGATATGTTTTTTATCATAGATTCTCTTTATCATGTTGGGGAACTTTCTTATTATTCTTAATGTGTTAAGTGGCTTTATCATGAAAGGATGTAGGATTATATAAATGTTTTATCTGCATTTATTGAGATGATTATATATTTAATTTCACTTATTTTATTGAGATGGTGAATTACATTAATTAATTTCTGGATGTTAATTCAAGTATGCATTCCTGAAATCTCACTTGGTCATAAAGTATAATCCATTTTATATGTTGTCAAATTCAGTTTGCTAGTTTATTTCTTATGAATTATTTGTACCCATATGAAAATACTGGTCTTTGATATTTTTATTCTTACACTTTTCCTGATTTTGGTATCAGGGTAATACTGCCTCAGAATTGGTAAGTATTCCCATGTCTTATATTTTTGAAAGAATTTATGATGAGTTGATATGAATTATTCATTAAATGTTTGGGATAATTCATCATAGAAGCCATTTTTGCCTGGACTTTTCCTTGTTGCAAGTTTTAAAATTGTTAATTCCATCATTATACTTATACTTACTATACTTATAGGTCTTAGATTTTTATTGTTCAATTTCAGTAGTATGTGTCTTTCTGCAAATCTAGCCATTTCATCAAAGTTATCTAATTTGTCATCACATGATTTTAGGTAGTATTCACTTGTAATTCATTTTTTTCTTGTAAGCAATGATGTACTCACATGATTTTACCAATTTAAAAAAATCTATATTTATATGAAATATTTGGTGGAATTATATTGACAATAATGAATATAGTGATACTCTATAATCCTGCCTATCTAACATGAGAACATATGAGAATATAGTACTTTCCTTCTAGGGTTTGTTTGTTTAAATAAATAAATAAGCAAATAATCCCTATAGTTAAATTGTAATTTTTATTTAGAAAACAGACTACAAAATTAATTTCACATAAGCATTTTGCAATGTTGTTAAAATTTTGATTTAATATGTTTCATATATTAGTGTATTTATATAACATATTTTGAACTTTTAAGTTGCTTAACTTTTGCTATGAGAAATTATACTGTAGTCACCATGCAAAGATCATTTTAAATATATTATTCTACATTTGCAGGTTTATACCTTAAGTTTTCTTAGCATTATAACATAAACATTTTCTATATTATTAACATTTTTGCACACACCTAAATGTTAACTACTATGTAGTATCACACCACATCAGTATGCCATAACTTATTTAACATATTTATTATTGGGTATTTGGATTATTTCCAACCTTGGCAGTATAAATATTGTTAAGATGGACATATTATTGCATAAATCTTTGGTTATATTTTAGATTATATTCTTTATTTTTAGTTGTAGATGGATACAATACCTGTATTTTATTATTATTTTTTTTAATGTGGAACTGTGGATTGAACCCAGGGCCTCACGTGTGGTAGGCAAGTGCTCCACCACTGAGCCACAACCACAGCCCTTAGATTATATTCTTAAGATGTGCTCGGTCACAGAGTTCGAATTTTATTTTTGCCTTAAATTTTTATTTTTTACAGACTGCATTTTGATTCATTGCACACAAATGGGGTACAGCATTTAATTTCTACAGTTGTACACGATGTAGATTCATACCATTCATGTAATCATGCATGTACATAGGGTAATGATGTCTGTCTCATTCCACCATCATTCATACCCCTGCCCTCTCATTTCCCTCTACGTTATCTAAACTTCATCAATTCTTCTCTTACCCCACAACCCCCACCCCCATTATATATCATCATACACTTATCAGGGAAAACATTCAGCCTTTGGTTTTTTGAGATTAACTTACTTCACTTAGCACCTGAACTGCAGCTCCCCAGTGTGTTTGGATGCTGGGGCACACATCTTGAATTATCCCTGAGGGTGTGGCCACCATCTTTGGGTGGGACAGCTACCATCCTGAAACACCTGCAGATGACTGTAGGCCCTTTGACAGGTACCTTGCTTGCATAAGGATACTGAGGACTGGGAGGTTTGAGTGGTGGATGACTGTGTACCATAGATTTTTTTTTTATTTTTAATTTTTTTTATTTCTTTTTTCTCACTCTATTTTCCTTTTATTTACCTGTTTCCTTGGAGTCTCTTTCTTCCTTTTCTCATGGTAAAGATCAACTTATTTTGATCCCACTCTCACCCTTTCCTTGATTTAGTACCTATATATACTTACTTCTTATCCCATTATCGATTACATCCTACACCCCTCCCCATCCACTTTGTTTACCATAAGAAATTATAGAGCTCATTGCCTCAACTTCTATATTAAGATAGAATCATTTCCAGCATAACCTAATAAAACAATTGCTATAATTTTGGGCATCTTATGTTTTTGTTATTAGGAATAATGCTAGCATAGCATTTTTTTTTTGTTTTTTGTTCCTTAAGTTTTAAATTCTTTTTAGTTATATATAATGTTAGAATGTATTTTGACATACATGTATGGAGTATAACTTCCCATTCTGGTGGTTGTACATGATGTGGAGTTTCACTGGTTGTGTATTCATATATGAACATAGGAAAGTTATGTTGGCTTCATACTACTGTCTTTCCCATTCCAATCTTCCCCTTCCCACCTCACCCCATTCTCCCTTTTCCAATCTAGTGAATTTAAACTTCTCCCTCTCACCTTCTTATTGTAACTCATCATCTGTGTATCAGAGGAAAATCTAGCCTTTGTTTTTTAGGGATTGGCTTATTTCACTTGGCATGATTGCCTCCAGTATTATCCATTTGCTGTCAAATGCCATAATTTCATTCTTATTTACAGCTGAGTAATATTCCATTGTGTATATGTACCACATTTTGTTTATCCATTCATCTGTCGAAGGGCACCTAGGTTTGTTCCATAGCTTAGCTATTGTGAATTGAGCTGTTGTAAACATTGATGTGGCAGTGTCACCATACTATGCTGATTCTAGGTTCTTTGGGTATATGCCAAGGAGCAGGAGAACTGAGTCAAATGGTGGTTCCATTTCCAGTTTTCTGCTGAATCTCCCCAATGCTTTCCAGAGAGGTTGCTCCAACTTGCAGTCCCACCAGAAACGTATGGTGTACCTTTTCCCCCACATTCTCACCAACATTTATTGTTAATTGTATTCATGATAATTTCCATTCTGACTGGAGTGAGATGAAATCTCAGGGTATATTTAATTTGCATTTATCTAGGTGCTAGTGATGAAGAACACTTTTTCATTTATTTGTTGACCATTCATATTTGTTCTGTGAAGTATCTGTTCAGTTCCTTAGCCCATTTATTGATTGAGTTATTAGTTATTTTTTGAAGTTTTTTGAATTCTTTGTACATCCTAGAGATGAATGTTCTGAGGTGCAGGTGGCAAGTATTTTCTCCCATTCTGTAGGCTCTCTCTTCACATTATTATTTCCTTTGCTGTGAAGAAACATTTTAGTTTGATACAATCCCATATATTGATTTTTTATCTTACTTCTTGCACTTTGAGAGTCTTGTTGAGGAATCCAGTTCCTAAGCTGACATGATGGAGATTTGGACCTACATTTTTTTCTATAGGCACAGGATCTCTGGTCTAATGTGCAGGTTCTTGATCCACTTAGAATTGAGTTTTGTGCAAGTTGAGAGGGGTTTAATTTCATTTTGTTACTTATGGATTTCCAGTTTTTCCAGCACCATTTGTTAAAGAGGTTATCTTTTATCCAATGTATGTTTTTGTCACCTTTGTCTAGTATGAGGTAACTGTATTTATGTGGGTTTGACTCTGTGTCATCTATTCTGTACCATTCATCTTCATGTCTGTTTTGGTGCCAATACCATTGCATTTTTTTTTATTATGGTTTTGTAGTATAACTTAAGGACTGGTGTTGTGATGCCTCCTGCTTCACTTTTCTTGCTGAGGATTGCTTTGGCTATTAAGGGACTCCTATTTTTCCAAATGAATTTCATGACTTTTTTGTTTGTTTGTTTGTTTCTATGAAGAACACCATCATAATCTTAATAGGAATTGCATTAAATCTGTGTAGTGCTTTTTGGTAGGATGGCCATTTTGACAATATTAATTCTGCTTAGCCAAGAACATGGGAGATCTTCCATCTTCTAAGGTTTTCTTCAATTTCTTTAGTGTTCTGTAGTTTTCATTGTAGAGGTATTTCACCTCTTTTGCTAGATTCATTCCCAAATATTTTATTTTCTTGAGCCTGTTTTGAATGGCATAGTTTTCTTAATTTCTCTTTCAGTGGATTGATCTCTGATGTATAGGAACACATTGATTTGTGGGTGTTAATTTTATATCCTGCTATTTTGCTGAATTCATTTATGAGTTCTAGAAGTTTTCCGGTGGAATTTTTTGGGTCTTCTAACTATAGAATCATGTCATCAGCAAATAGTGATAGTTTGTGTTCTTCTTTTCCTATTTGTATCCCTTTAACTTTTTTCTTCTAATTGCTCTGGCTAGAGTTTCCAGGACTATTTTGATTAGAAGTGGTCAAAGAGGGCATCCCTGTCTTGTTCCTGTTTTTAGAGGGAATGCTTTCAATTCTTCTCCATTTAGAATGATGTTGGCCTTGGATTTAGCATATATAGCATTTACATTGTTGAAGTATGTTCCTACCATCCCTAGTTTTTCTACAGTTTTAAAAATGAATGGATGCTGTATTTTGTCAAGTGCTTTTTCTACCTCTATTGAGATAAAGATGTGATTTTTTTCTTTAAGTCTGTTGATATGATGAATTACATTTATTGATTTCTATATGTTGAATCAACCTTGCAACCTTGGAATGAATCACACTTGATAATGGTGCACTCTCTTTTTAACATGGTTTTGTATGTAATTTGCCAGGATTTTATTAAGAATTTTTAAATCTACATTCATTGAGGATATTGATCTGAAATTTTCTTTCCTTGATGTGTCTCTGTCTGCTTTTGGTATCAGGGTGATACTAGCTTCATAGAATGAGTTTGGAAGGGTTCTCTCCTTTTCTGTTCCATGGAATAATTTCAGGAGGATTAGTGTTCTTCTTTGAAGGTCTGGTGGAAATCAGCTGAGAATCCATCTGGTCCTGGGCTTTTCTTTCTTAGTCGGCTTTTTCGTTTTCATTATTTCTTTAAAATACATTTTTATTTTTATTTTTTTATTATTTTTTTATTTTTACAGACTGCATTTTGATTCATTGTACACAAATGGGTACATCTTTTTTGTTTCTATGGTTGTGAACAATGTAGATTCATACCATTTGCGTAACCATACATGTACGTAGGGTAATGATGTTTGTCTCATTCCACCATTTTTCATACCCCACCTTTTCCCTCTCATTTCCCTCTATGTAATCTAAAGTTCCTTCATTCTTCACTCACCCCTGCTCCCCCTTCCCCATTATATATCATCATCTGCTTATCAGGGAAAATATTCAGCCTTTGATTTTTTGGGATTGGCTTATTTCACTTAGCATGATATTCTCCAATTCTATCCATTTATCTGCAAATGCCATAATATTATTCTTCTTTTTGGCTGAATAATCTTCCATTGTGTAGTATACCACAGTGTCTTTATCCGTTCATCTGTTGGTGGTATCTAGGTTGGTTCCAAAATCTAGCTATTGTGAATTGAGCTTCTATAAACATTGATGTGGCTGTATCTCTGTAGTATGCTAATTTTAAGTCCTTTGGGTATAAACCGAGGAGTGGGATAACTGGATAAGAAATGCAAATTAAAACAAATCTAAGATTTCATCTTATTCCAATTAGAATGGCTATTATCAAGAACACAAACAATAATAGATGTTGGTGAGGATGTGGGGAAGAATACCCACTTGAACACTACTGGTGGAGTTGCAAATTGATGCAGCCACTCTGGAAAGCAGTGTGGAGATTCTGAGAAAACTTGGTAGAATTTTGATGGTGTATTCAATTTCATTGCTTGAAATTGATGTGTTTAAATTTTTTACATCCACCTGACTCGGTTTGTGTAGGTCATATGTCTCTAGAAATTTGTTGATATCTTCAAGATTTTCTACTTTATTAGAGTATGAGTTTTCAAAATAGGTTTTGATTATTATCTGTATTTCAGTAGTATCTGTTGAGATATTTCCTTTTTCTTTGTGAATTTTAGTAATTTGAATTTTCTTTCCGTTATCTTGGCTAAGGGCTTATCAGTTTTATTGATTATTTTGAAAGAACCAACTTTTTGTTTTGTCGATGTTTTTCATATTGTTTCTTTTTTTTCAATTTCATTGATACCTGCTCTGATTTTAATTATTTCTTATCTTCTGGTATTGATTTGGTTTTTCTTTTCTAGGGTTTTGATATGTAATGTTAGGTTGTTTATTTGGTGACTTTCTATTCTTTTAAAAAATGCACTCAGTGCATGAATTGTCCTTCGATCTGCCTTTATGTGTCCCAGAGATTTTGATTATTTGTGTTGTGATTTTCATTTACCTCTAAGTATTTTTTTAATCTCATATCTGATTTCTTCTATTTCTTCTACTATTCTTTAGTCATTCAACAGAGTATTATTTAGTCTCCAGGTGTTAGAGTAGCTTCTACTTTTATCATTGATTTCTAATTTCAATTCATTATATTCTGATACGATGCAAGGTATTATCTCTATTTTTTCTATTTCCTAAGAGTTGCTTTGTGGCCTAAGATATGGTGTATTTTACAGAAGGATTTATGTGCTGCTGAGAAGAAAGGGTATTCAGTCCTTGATGGATGAAATATTCTATATATGTCTGTTATGTCTAAATTATTAATTGCATTTCTTAGTTCTATAGCTTCTTTATTTAGATTTTGTTTGAAGGATCTATCTGGTGATGAAAGAGGCATGTTAAAATCACCCAGAATTATTATGTTGTGGTCTATTTCATTCTTGAGATTGTGAAGGGTTTGTTTGTATCTAGGTACTCCACTCTTGGGCATAAATATTTACAACTGTTCTGTCTTGTTGATGTATAGTTCCCTTAAGCAGTATGAAATGACCTTCTTGGTCCCTTCTGATAAACTTTGGCTTGAAGTCCACTTTACCTGGTATGAGGAGAGAAACTCATGCTTGTTTATGAGTTTCATGTGAATGATATCTTTTTCTTCTCATTTTACCTTCAGTCTGTGGATGTCTTTGCTTATGAAATGAGTCTCTTGGAGACAGCATACTGTTGGGTCTTGTTTTTTATTGGAATCAGCCAGTCAATATCTTTTGATTGAGAAGTTTACATCATTTCCATTCAATGTTATTGTGATATGATTTTTATTCCCTGTCATTTTGATTTATATCTGAGTTTTAATTTGAAATTGTTTTTCCATTGATTCACTGTTATTTTAGAGCACTTCCCCCATTTGCTGGTTTTCACTTTCATTTTTTATTTCTTCATGAATATCTTATTGAGCATGTTTTGTAGTGCAGTCTTTATTCTTGTGAATTCTTTTAACTTTTGTTTATCATGGAGGATTTTATTCTACCATCAATTCTGAAGCCTATTTTTACTGGGTATAATATTCTTGGCTGGCATCCATTTTCTTTCAGAGGTTGGTATATATTATTCTAAAACATCCTAGCTTTGAGGGTTTGGGTTGAGAGATCATGTGAGATTCAGATTGCTTTCCCTCTAACTGGTACCTTTTATTTTCCTCTGGCAACCTTTAAAATATAATCCTTATTCTGTATGTCAGACATTTTTATAATAATGTGCATTAGTGTGAGTCTGTATTTTGGGGTCCTGTAATCCTCCTGTATTTGATTTTCCATTTCATTTTTTTTTGTTTGGGAAATTTTCTGATATTTTATTAAAAAGATTGTACATTCCTTTCATTTATATCTCTTTTGTATCTCTGAGCCTTCATCTATCCCAATAAATTGGTCTTTTCAGGTTATTCCATATTTCTTTGAAGTTTTGTTCAGGGTCTCTTAACATATATTCTCCATGGTCAACTTTGTTTTGAAGATTATACATTTTGTCTTCATTGCCTGAAACTCTATCTTCCAGGTGATCTAGTCTGTTGGTGATGCTTTCTATTACATTTTTAATTTGGTTTATAGATTCCTTTGTTTTGAAAATTTCTGCTTGTTTCTTTTCAGAATATGTTTATTGAAGTAATCTTTCACTTCTTGTACTTTCTCTCTGATTTCACTCCTTATACTGTCCTTTACTGCAAAGATCAGTTTAAGTATGTATATTCTAAACTCCTTCTCTGACATTTCTTCTACTGCTATGTGGATGGATTCTGTTACTGAAGTGTCTTGGTTTGTTTGGTGTTGTTTGTTCCCTTGCTTTTTCATGTTGTTTGTATGTCTATCTAACAGTATGGATCTGAGGCCATGGATTTTCTACCCTGTGGACTTACAGTGTCCCTGAAAGTTTCTTGTACCTCACTGTTTAGGGGGAGAAAAATAATAGCAACAACCAAAGCAAATGATATATATATATATATATATATATATATATATATATATATATATATATATATACAGCATTAAACCAAATAGTTCCTACTATGATGTCTACAATGTTAATTATCACAATATGCAGAAATGCTGTGGTCAGTTATTGCCCACAATAAAAATAGCAAGTTTCCAAAAAGGTTTGCAATTTCAAATGGTGGACAGGGAAAGAACAGAATGATATAGGATGTGATGATTATGAGGTAGGAGGAGAGAAGATAGAAGTAAAAACTTAAAGAAAGAGTGAAAGAGAGAAAAACAGAATGGCTATTAGCAGAAGAAAAGAGAAAGAGAATCCAGGGAAACTGGTAAATTAAAAAAAATATGATGTAAAACTGTAAAAAAAATTGACAGTAAAAATAAAAGAATAAAAAAATAATAGTCATCCTAGTCCTTAAAACACTGATCCATGAAAAGCAACTGGCTACAAAAATGCTAGAAATGAGGAAAAAAAGCAAATATGAGTATGTATAAATGTCCATATACCCTTAAGTCACAATTAAACAGAGAAAAGAAAAAAAAGAAGAAAATTTAAAAAAAAAAAACACGATAAAAGCTAAAGAATTATTTCCGTTGGAATTCAAAAGATTCTGAGCTTCTCAGTAGTTTTACTTGGGGTCCTCTGGAGCATAATGTTCTACCCTCCAGATTTCTGGAGTAAAAGAGGTAATCCATAGGCAGAATTCTAGGGGTCAGGGTTTAGGTTTAGGTGGGCTCCAGGATCTTCACTGAATGCAAGTTTATCTGGAGATTTTAAATCAGCACACCTCCAGGGCCCAGAAATTGCTAGTCCATACTGGAAGACTATCCAGGGATCTCCTCTGGGTTCCACTCATGTGGTGGAGGAGACAATTATTAATCCCCTATATCACCTGTGCCTCCCCCCTTTCCTAGTCTTGGATTCAGTCTCCAAACTTGATCACTCCTGCCCCTGCCCTTTCGAATTCCTAGCGAGAAGCATCTCTCCCAGCCCATCCTATAAGGAGCTGGATTGTGGGGGGAAGGGTAGAGCCAGATAGGTTTCTATGACAAATTGTCCCCTTTGTAAACCTCTCTCTGCATTTGCTTTACTCTGGGTCAGTTATGTACCCTCTGTATTGTGCAGTGTGTGTTTACTGGGTCTGTATTTTGGGCTAAACTTGGGTTTGCCAGGAGTCAGCTCCCTCAGCTGCCATCCCTTGCACTGTGGCTACAAAATGGTTCCTTCCTTTGTCCCCTGTATGCCACCAGGAGAGATAGCAGATTCTTTCCTGCAAAAGGCTATTGTGCAGTATGCCTTTCAGTTTAGTAGGGCAATGTCCTTTATCTCTAAACATTCCATACCCAGACATGCCTCAGGCTTCCTAAAAATACGGGTTCCTTTAATTCCCTTTTCCCTTCACTTTGCTCATGGAGGGATTGCTCTGACAGGTGTTTGTGGCCTGGCTGCAGCAGGGTCCCTGGGGAGTTCCTCCTTATTTTATTATGTCCAACCTCCTGAGTCCCTGATCTTGTTTGACTGTCCAATTTTAAATTCCAGTAAAGCACCCCCCATCTTTTTATGTTTACCCACCTTGCTGAGAAGCTGCCTGTTTGCTTTCTTGGTTTTATGCCACAAAGTAGCTAATAATGTGACCTCCTTTATTCCACCATCTTGAAAATTCCTATTCCTTTAGCATAACATTCTTATACATGAATCTTTGCGTTTTCTGAGACTATTAATTTAAAAAGTTATTATATTGCCATAATAGCTAATTTTTGCTCCATAAAAATAAATGATAATTTATACTTTCACTGCCAATATATGAGAGTGTTTGTTTTACTGCAGGATTTTTAATATTCTTAGGTTATTATTTTTTTAAAACATTGCTAATTTGTTAGATGCTACCAGTATCAGTTAGCACAAAGGAGGATTAAAATATAGGATATTAGTTATGGGAAAGAGATAAATATTTTAAAGGTTTTTATAAAATTGGGAGAATCTCTGGATGCAGTTATTTGTTTACAGGAAAATTTCAGCCTACATTGTAAAGATAAGGAACATCAGTGATCTAGAAACAAGATTTCCAGGCTAATAATCATGACAATGATTACAATTATTACAATAATAAAAATGTACTGTTTATTGAGTTAATTCTTAGAAGGTTAAATTAAAATATATACTACCAGTGATCAGACTTTAATTGTCTCCTATTGCTAATTTTTAAGGCCAATTATGTCCGGAGAACCAGTTCATATCTGCGAGCCTAAAAAGGTTAAAAAACATGAAGTTTTAAAAGGGGGAGATACCAGCAATTATTTCTGGAGGAAAAATAGGGTAGGGTACTGAATACAAAGGGGCCAGTAGGTTCTTATGTTCTTGCTTTGTGGTGACAGTGGACATGAGTTTTAAGGTTAGTAGAAGAAATTTTACTTGATTATGAAAATAGAAAAAAAGATAAGAGGGGAAACTGAAGAGAGACACATGCACACACATACACACTTTATTTTTGCCTAAGTGTATTTGAAGACTTATAGCTATTGGTCAGTAAGAAATTACTAAGTCATTAATATTAAAGATTGCTGGTAGATAGGAAAGAAACTACAAAATTTAGATGATTTGTTTTGCTTTCACTTAGTAGCTTGCTGTAGTGAAAGTTATTTAGCTCACTGAACCTCACTTCCCCCATATTTTACCCAAGAACATTCATAAAGTACCATAAAAACTCAATTATCTGGAGTACAGAAAGTAGAAAGTGTAATGATCATTGGAATTAGCATAGACTTTTGGCCTTATAGTAAACTGAAAAGTTAGCCTTTTAGCAACTACCACAAAATGCTTATTGAAAAACATTTTAAACTAAGTCACAGAGAAAATGGAAGTACAAGAATATTAATCATAGTTAAATACTCACTTAAAATCAAAGCAGAACAAAATTTGACCACCAAAAACTTAATTGGTGACCTTAACATCTAATACTAGAAAAAGTCCAGAACGCAGGAATAAACCATCATTGAATTATGCTACCTCAAACCTCCTAAACTCCATTTTCTACAGATAAACCTAACAGTTTCATAGAAAATGTAGAAACCACAAGATGACACCTCCCACCATAAGATCTATTAACTTAAGCACATCTTCATTCACATGTCATCTCTGTCTCCGTCTGTCTGTTTGTCTCTGTCTCTCTCTCTCTCTTGCTCTCCCCCTCCCTCCCCGCTCTCTCCCTCTCCTTTTCCCTTTCTCTCTCTATTTTGGGGTTTGAACCTAGGGGCACTTTGCAACTGAGCTACAGCCTCAGTCATTTTTATTTTGAGACAGGGTCACCTTGAATTACTGAGGCTAGCCTCCAACTTATGATCTTCTGGCCTCAGCCTCCTGGGGCCACCAGGTTTATAGGTGTGTGCCTTCTTCCCTGGCTTTTCTTTCCATTTCTTTTTTTTTTAAATTTAAGCATGGATCTTTTAAAATTCTTTTTCTCTTTCCATATTTTTTATTGGATTTTTTGTTACATATTCATACATGCACACAATATAACAATATAATTTGGCTCACATCACTCCCCAGGACTTCGTTACTTCATCCTATCCCTCTACCCCCCTTGCTCCTTTCCTCTACTGATTTCCCTTTTATTTTTCATGAGATCAAGATTCTCCATGCAATTTTTTTCTTTTTTTCTCCCTAAATTACACATATGAGAGAAATCATATGACCATTTATTGATCTTCTGAGTTTGGTTTATTTTCCTTAACATATGTTCTCATTTAAATTTCCATCTAAAATGATATAATTTTATTCTTTGTGGCTGAATAAAACTCCATTGTGTGTGTGTGTGTGTGTGTGTGTGTGTGTGTATATACCACATTGCCTTTTTTTTATTGTAAACAAATGGGGTACAACTTGTTTCTCTGTTTGTACATGAAGTAGAGTCCCACCATTTGTGTAAACATCCATTTACATAGGGTAATGGGGTTTGATTCATTCTGTTATTTTTTCCTTCCTCCCCACCTCTCCCACCCCTCTTTGCCCTCTATACAGTCCCTCCTTCCTCATTCTTGCCTCCCTCCCATCCCCCATTATGTATCATCATCCGCTTCTCAGCGAGATCATTCATCCTTTGCTTTTTTGAGATTGGCTTATATCACTTAGCATGATATTCTCCAATTTCATTATGGCCTGCAAATGCCATAATTTTATTATTCTTTATAGCTGAGTAGTATTCTACTCACACACACACACACATACCACAGTTGCTTTATCCATGCATCAATAGAAGGGCATCTAGGTTGGTTCCACAATCTGGCTATTGTGAATTGAGCAGCTATGAACATTGATGTCGCTGCATCTCTGTAGTATGCTGATTTTAAGTCCTTTGAGTATAAACCAAGGAGTGGGATAACTGGGTCAGATGGTGGTTCCATTCCAAGTTTTCTAAGGAATTTCCACACTGCTTTCCAGAGTGGCTGCATTAATTTGCAGCCCCACCAGAAATGTATGAGTGTACCTTTATCCCCACATCCTCTCCAACACCTATTGTTGCTTGTGTTCATGATAATCACCACTCTAATTGGGGTGAGATGGAATCTTAGGGTAGTTTTGATTTGCATTTCTCTTATTACTAGAGATATTGAATATTTTTTCATATATATGTTGATTGCTTGTAGATCTTCTTCTGTGAAGATTCCATAGCCCATTAGTTGATTGGGTTATTTGTATTCTTCGTGTAGAGTAATTTGAGTTCTTTATATATTCTGGAAATTAGTGCTCTATCTGAAGTATGTGTGGCAAAGATTTTCTCCCACTCTGTAAGCGCTCTTGACATTGCTGATAGTTCCCTTTGCTGAGAGAAAGCTTTTTAGCTTGAATCTATCCCAGTTATTGATTCTTGCTTTTATTTCTTGTGCTATGGGAATCCTGTTAATGAAGACTGGTCCTAAGCTGACATGTTGAAGATTTGGACCTACTTTTTCTTCTATAAGATGCAGGTCTCTGGTCTGATTCCAAGGTCCTTGATCCATTTTGAGTTGAGTTTTGTGCAGGGTGAGAGATAGGGGTTTAGGTTCATTCTGCTGTATATGGATTTCTAGTTTTCCCAGCACCATTTATTGAAGAGGCTATTTTTTCTCCATTGCATATTTTTGGCACCTTTGTCTAGTATGAGAAAACTGAATTTATTAGGGTTTGTGTCTGTGTCCCCTATTCTGTGCCATTGATCTACCTGTCTATTTTTTTTTGCCAATACCATGCCATTTTTGTTACTATTGCTTTGTGGTATATTTGAAGTTCTTGTATTGCGATACCCAGTGCTTTACTCTTCTTGCTAAGGATTGCTTTAGCTATTCTGGGTTTCTTATTCTTCCAGATGAATTTCATGATTGCTTGCTCTATTTCTGTGAGGAACATCATTGGGATTTTAATTGGAATTGCATTGAATCTGTATAGCACTTTTGGTAGCATGACAATTTTGACAATATTAATTCTGCCTATCAAAGAACATGGGAGATCTTTCCATCTTCTAAGGTTTTCTTTAATTTCTCTCTTTAATGTTCTGTAGTTCTCAGTGTAGAGGTCTTTCACCTCTTTTGTGAGATTGATTCCCAAATATTTTATTTTTTTCGAGGCTATTGTGAATGGGGTAGATTTCCTAACTTCTCTTTCTGAGGATTCAGCACTTATGTATAAAAATGCATTAGATTTATGAACATTGATCTTACATCATGCTACTTTACTAAGTTCACTTATGAGTTCTAAAAGTTTTCTGGTGGAATTTCCCGGTTCCTCTAAATATAGAATCATGTAATCAGCAAATAGTGAAAGCTTAAGTTCCTCTTTTCCTATTCGTATCCCTTTAATTTCCTTGGTCTGTCTAATTGCTCTGGCTAGAGTTTCAAGGAAAATGTTGAATAGAAGTGGTGAAAGAGGGCATCCTTGCCTTGTTCCAGTTTTTAGGAGGAATACTTTCGGTTTTCACCATTTAGAATGATATTGATCATGGGCTTAGCATAGATGGTCTTTACAATGTTAAGGAATTTTCCCACTCTCCCTATTTTTTCTAGTGTTTTGAGTATGAAGGGGTGCTGTATTTTATGAAATGCTTTTTCTGCATCTATCGAAATAATCATGTGATACTTGACTTTAAGTCTGTTGATATGGTGAATTACATTCATTGATTTCCTGATGTCAAACCAACCTTGCATCCCTGGGACAAAACACACTTGATGGTGGTGCACTATGTTTTTAATATATTTTTGTATGTGATTTGCTAAAATTTTTTTGAGAATTTTTGCACCAATGTTCATTAAGGATATTAGTCTGAAATTTTCTTCCCTAAATGTCTTTGTCTGATTTAGGTATTAGGGTGATATTGGCTTAATGGAATGAGTTTCAAAGGGTTCCCTCCTCTTCTGTTTCATGGAATACTTTGAGGAGTATTGGAATGAGCTCTTCTTTAAAGGTTTTGTAGAACTCGGTTGAGAACCCATCTGGTCCTGGACTTTTCTTTGTTGGTAGGCTTTTGATGACTTCATCTATTTCATTACTTGAAATTGATCTAGTTAAATTGTGTATGTCCTCCTGGTTGTTTAGATAATTCATATGTCTCTAGAAACCTGTTGATATCTTTGAGATTTTCTATTTTGTTGGAGTATAGATTTTCAAAATAGCTCCTAATTATGTTTTGTATTTCAATCGTGTCT
This sequence comes from Sciurus vulgaris, assembly GCF_902686455.1. Classification (NCBI taxonomy): domain Eukaryota; kingdom Metazoa; phylum Chordata; class Mammalia; order Rodentia; family Sciuridae; genus Sciurus; species Sciurus vulgaris. The sequence continues at coordinate 46,365,914 of NC_136471.1, read as the reverse complement.
GTTGTGATATTTCCTTGTTCATTTTGAATTTTAGTAATTTGGCTTTTCTCTCTCCTCTTTGTTACTGGGGCTAAGGGTTTACCAATTTTGTTTATTTTTACAAAAAACCAACTTATTGTTTTGTCACTTTTTTCAATTGTTTCTTTTCTTTAAATTTCATTGATTTCAGCTCTGAGTTTAACTATTTCCTGTCTTCTACTACTACTGGTGTTGCTTTGTTCTTCCTTTTCTAGGACTTTGAGTTGTAGTGTTAAGTCGTTTGTTGATTTTTTTTTTCTTCTTTTTATTGAATGCATTCCATGAAATAAATTTTCCTGTATGTACTGCTTTCATATTGTTCCAGAGATTTTGATATGATGTTTCTTTGTTCTCATTTACATCTAAGAATTTTTTTATTTCCTCTTGATGTCTTCTGTTATCCATTCATCATATAATATTATATTGTTTAATCTCCAGGTGTTAGAGTATTTTCTGTTTTTTTACTCTGTCATTTATTTCTAATTTCAATCCATTATGTTCTGATAGAATACAAGGTAGAACCCCATCTTCTTGTATTTGCTAACAGTAGCTTTGTGGCATAATATATGGTCTATTTTAGAGAAGGATCCATGTGCTGCTGAGAAGAAAGTGTATTTGCTCTTGGTTGGATGGTATATTCTATATATGTCTGTGAAGTCTATATTATTGTGTTATTGAGATATATCTTTGTTCAATTTTTGTTTGGAAGATCTGTCCAGTGGTGAGAGAGGTGTGTTAAAATCGCCTAGTATTATTGTGTTGTGGTCTATTTGATTCCTGGAATTGAGGATTTGTTTGACATACATGAATCAGCCAATGTTTGGGGCATAGATATTTATGATTGTTATGTCTTGCTGATTTATGCTTCCCTTAAGCTGTATGAAATGTCCCTCTTTATCTCTTCTAACCATGGCTTGAAGTCCACATTATCTAATATGAGGATGGATACTCCAGCTTTTTTGCTGAGTCCATGTGCATGGTATGTTTTTTCCCATCCTTTCACCTTTCATCTGTGGGTATCTCTTTCTGTGAGATGAGTCTCTTGCAGGCTGCATATTTTTGGATCTTCCTTTTTAATCCAATCTGCCAGTCTATGTCTTTTGATTGATGAGTTCAGGCCATTAACATTCAGGGTTATTATTGAGATATAATTTGTATTCCTGGTCATTTGGCTCACTTTTGTTTTTTGACACGACTTGGTTTCTCCTTTATTTGGCTATTCCTTTAGGGTAGTTCCTCACTTTGCTGATTTACATCATTGTTTTTCTTCTCTTCCTCATGGAATATTTTGCTGAGAATGTTCTGTAATGCTGGCTTTCTATTTGTAAATTCTCTTAGCTTTTGTTTATCATGGAAGGATTTTATTTCTTCGTGAAATCTGAAGGTAAGTTTTGCTTGGTAGAAGATTCTTGATTGGCATCCATTTTCTTTCAGAGCTTGAAAAATGTTGTTCCAGGTCCTTCTAGCTTTTAATGTCTGGGTTGAAAAATCTGCTGATATCCATATTGTTTTCCCCCTGAATATAATTTGATATTTTTCTCTCACAGCCTTTAAAATTCTGTCTTTATTTCGTATGTTAGTTATTTTAATTATGTGCCTTGGTGTGGGTCTGTTCTAATTTTGTATATTTGGAGTTCTATAAGCCTCTGTACTTCATTTTCCATTTCATTCTTCAGATTTGGGAAATTTTCTGATATTATTTCATTGAATCGATTGTTCATTCCTTTGATTTGTTTCTCTGTGCCTTCCTCAATCCCAATAATTCTTAAATTTGGCCTTTTCATGATATCCCATAATTCTTGTAGATTCTGTTCATGATTTCTTATCATCTTCTCTGTTTGTTCAATTATGTTTTCAAGATTATATATTTTATTTTCATCGTCTGAGGCTCTGTCTTCCATGTGTTCTATCCTATTGGTTATGCTTCCTATGGAGTTTTTAATTTGGTTTATTGTTTCCTTCATTTCAAGGATTTCTGTTTGTCTTTTTTCCCATTATCTCTAACTCTTTATTGAAATGATCTTTTGCTTCCTGCATTTGCTCTTTTAACTGTTACTTGGTGTGATCATTCAAAGCCTGCATTTATTCTTTCATCTTTTCATTTGCTTCTCTGATCATTTTAATTATGTACATTCTGAACCCCTTATCTGACATTTCTGCCATGCTGTCATTGGATTTTATTGATGTTGCATCTAGGTTTGTTTGGGACGTTTTCTTCCCTTGTTTTCTCATACTGGTCAGTTATCTACCCCTCTGGTAGTGAAACTCTGAGATGTTGCAGATTTCTTCTGTTGACTTATAGAGTCCCTGTAGTTTTCTAATAACTCATCTCTTAGCCTTCAGTAGCCTGAAGTCTTGGAGGAACTTGATAATGCAGTGCTTCACAAGGAAGCTGCCCCTCTAGTGGTGGTGTCCTTCAGGTGGTGTATGTTCCCTGCTAGTGGGCTGAGGCGCCTCCACTTTTGACCGATGGTCAAAGAGGTACTAGACTGTGGACTGGGGCATGCCTGGTCTGGGCCCGTGTCTCTGGTTCTACTGCTCTGTTGGGAAACATTTGCCCAGTGGGGAAGACTTTCCTGGTGGGGAGGTCTCGCTGGGCAGCTCTCCTCCGAGAAGTTCCCTTTGGTCCAGAACTACCACCTGGGCTGGGCAGCCCTCCTCTGCAATGTTCCCAGGGGTCCAGACCTACATCCTGGGCCAGGGACCCTCGACCTGTGAGTCTTTCACTGGGAAGCCCTCCTCTGCGACATTCCCTAGGGTGCAGACCTAGTGCCTGGACCAGGGAGCCTTGCTCTGCGCTGAAGTCTCTCGCTGGATGACCCTCCTCTACAATGCTCCTGGTTGTCTGGGTTCACTGCTCCAGCAGGGGAGTCTTGCTGTGCAACTCTACTCCACAAAATTCCCTGCATTCCGGGACTACCGCCCCATCTCTGGAGCCTCACCTAGTGGGAGAGACTCACCTAGCAGCTCTGAGTTGGTCCCAAGTCTCTCAATACCTCCTCTTCTTGAATCCTGAGTCCTGGAGAGACATAAAATGCAGTCACCCTCTAGTCTGCCATGTTCACCACATTGTCTTTATGCATTCATCTGTTGATGGACACTTAGTCTGATTCCATCGATTTCCCATTGTGAATTGTGCTGCTATAAACATGGGTATGTACAATTGTAGTATGATGACTTTAATTCTTTAGAATAAATGCCAAGAAATGGTATAGCTGAGTCATATTGTGGTTCCATGGTTAGTCTCTTGAGGTACCTCCACATTGATTTCCATAGTGTATCTTCTTGGGTATGGCAAATCCTTCCCCGTAAGCTCCATATGCTTTTTCTTATCCATTTTTATCTTTGGTATTTTTACTTTTTTAGAATAAACCTGTACATTATTATTTTTTAAACATTGCCTTTATTCTGCTTCCTTTTTCTTATGTTTAAAGATTGTTTAAGGCTTTTCCTTTGTTTTTCACAAAGAAAAAATTGGTACTACTCCTCAAAGACCATCACTCAGGTCTAATTATGAGAAAAAATATTGGTTAAGAAAACACGACAACTTCTCTGACTCCATGCTATGTTCTCACCTTTTTTCTCCTTTCCTTTTTTAAAATTAATGGTAATTATAAAAACAGCAACAATTCAGGGGTACTTTGTGATTAAGCTATTTTGAAACAGGATCTCACTAAATTGCTGAGCTTGGCCTCAAACTTGCCATCCTCTTACCTTAGCCTTCTGAGTTGCTTGGATTTCAGGCATGCACCACTGCACCTTACACTTTCTCCTTTCCTATCAGCTGATCTTTATGAGTGTTGTCTTCACTAACTGTTCTACTTTCTTACTTCAATATACCCTTCATTTTATACTGTATGTTTCTAACCATGCTAATCCACTTACCAGTTTTGGTAATCTTCTCTTGGCTAATAGCCTTTTCTTAGGTAAATGCAAAGAATATATTTAAATATTTGGCTCACTTGATTATGTAGTAGCACTTAACATAGTTGTCTCTCTTGAAATTTGCTATTTTCTTGACTTCCTGCCCAGGTTTCCTTATACCTCTCTTCTTGCCTTTTTTTTTCCAGTCACTTTTGTGAGCTACTCTAAACTGTCCTGTCCCTCCCTCTCTCCCTCCCTCTCTCTCTCTCTCTCTCTCTCTCTTTTGGAACTTAACTTTAATAAGGAGGAAACGTGTGTGTTCTATTCACATCTTTCACCTATATATAAATATATTTAAATTACTGAATTATATATAGTAGTTGGGTTCATTTTGATAAAATTATGCACGCATGGGATTTGATTCACTTCATTTAATTCCCTGGTGACCAACACCTTCCCTCCCTTCTTCACTTTTCCTATTATCCTTCCTCTGCTGATCTGCCTTTCAATTGTTTATTCATTTCTCATTGATGCTTTATTCATATACATAAAGGTTCAATTCACTGTAGTATATTTATATATGTATACAGTGTGATATTGTTAAATTCATTCTGCATTTCTTTCCTTTCATGTCCCTCTTTCCTCCCTCTTTATTTCTTCCTTCTCCACTGATCTTCCCTATATCTTTATTAAATCTGACCCTGTCTTTTATCCCACCTTACTTTGCTCTAGCTTCTGCATATGAGTTAAAACATTTGACCCTTGATTTTCTGAGTCTTATTACATTTAGCATGATGCCCTCCGGTTCCATTTACCAGCAAGTGCCATAATGTCATTTTTCTTTATGACTGAGTAAAACTCCATTGTTTTTAAACTCCATTATATCACACTTTCTTAATTTATTCTTCTACTGATGGGCACCTGAACTGGATCTATAACTTGGCTATTAATAGTGCATCACTAACATATGTTGATCTTAATTCTTTTGGATAAATGCCAAGGAGTGGAACAACTGGATCATATTTTGAGGAATCTCCATACTGCTTTCCAGAATGGTTGCACTGATTTACAGTTCCACCAACAGTGTTCCTTTTTCTGCATGTTCTCTCCAGCATTTTTATTTGTATTCTTGATAATTTCCATTCTAACTGGCTTGGGATGAAATCTTAGTGTAGTTTCGATTTGCATCTCCCTGATTGCTAGAGATGATAAACATTTTTAATGTTTGTTGGTTAGTTGTGTTTCTTCTTTTGAGAACTGTCTGCTTATTTCTCTTGCCCATTTATTTCTTGGGTCGTTTTTCAGGTGTAAGCTTTTTGAACTTTTTATATATTAAGGATTTTAATCCTGTCTAAAGACCAGTCAGCAACGATCTCCCATTCTGTAGGTCCCTCTTCATGCTCTTGTTTCCTTTGATGTGCAGAAGATTTTAAATTTAATGCCATCCTACTTATTGATTCTTGGTTTTATTTCTTGAGCTTTAGTTGTCTTGTTAAGGAGCTCACTGTCTGTTCCAATATGTTGGAATGTTGACCCTGTGTTCACTTCTTGCACTTGCTATGTTTCTGGTCTAATTTCTAGGTCTTTGATCCACTTTCATTGGATTTTTGTTAAATGTGAGAGATAGGGATCTAGTGCCATTCTTTCACATATGGACATCTAGTTTTACATTTGTGCTAAAGGCTATCTTTTTTTTCTAATGTATGGTTTTGAACCTGTCCATCTCTGAAATACTACTATTTCTCAGGCCTCTATCCTTTGACACTTATTTTGTCTCTGTCATTTGTAATTCAACTATGGCTGTAAAATTTTAATACCATCTCTATGCTTTGGACTACTGAGTGTATATCCTGAGTCTCTTTCCTTAACTCCTATCAGTATGTCTAATTTCCCACTGAATATCCATGCTTAGGTGTAATATAGGCAACTCAATTTCTGCATGATCTGCCCCTGCTTACTTTGCCAGCTCAGCTCTCACTATTCTTATCCAGAAATCCATGTTCTGCCATATTAAACTCATTTTACTTCAATGAATTTGTCATGCACCTTCAATTGCAGACAACTGTCCATGTTATTGCCTCTTTTGGGGACAATATTTCCTATCATGCTTTAGATTTAACCTAGAAATCAGTTTCTTCTCAAAGCCTCATAAACATGAGCTTGATTTCTGTCTTTTATGATCTCAGAACTCTGTATTTTCCTTTTATTACATTTAAAATGTTTTATTGTTATTGCCTGTTAAACAGACTGTGATAATATAGAAGTTAGATATAACATCTATCTTGTTCCCATTTGTATCTCCATTGTAGACACACAATAAATTGAATGCATAAATTAATGGATCTTAGGAACAAGTCAGGTTTAAAAAAACCTATTGTTTACTTTTGTTAGACTTGTTAGTCTGATATATCAATGCAAAAGCCTAGTATATCAAACACATTATCACCCATGACAGGATGTTCCAGTATAGGCTGCTTAAATGAATTCTAGTGTAGTTAAATGATTCATACCTAGTTGGTCACCCAGATTAATGGATTAATGCCAAAATATAAAGAGTTCTATAATGGTAATTCAGAGGTTTCAATACTATGTCCTATCTTATTAAGAAATTTTAAATACCAACTTGGTTTTAAGCAGAGAAAGCTAATATATGAAATGTGAAAGTTAATAAAAATCTACAAAAGCCTTATTATTTGAGGCAGATTTGATTTAGAATGATTTGGAATAACAGACTAAAACCAACATAATGATATTTCATAGGAATTATTATAAAACTACAGGTTTAGGGTCATTCCATATTCAAGAAGAATTGATTGTGTACCTACTGTGTTCTGGTCAGTGGTTCTGATTTTTTTTAAAAAAGGACTGCCCTGGAAATACATACATACCATGTGTATATTGCAGGATAAGTTCCAGACCACTGAAAGAAAACAAATATCACGATGAAGTGATTCACACAGATGTTTTGGTTTCTCAGTGTTTTTGTAAGTTGTATTTATACTGTAGTGTTATAATTAAGTGTGGAATAGCATCATGTCTAAAAAATTTATATACCTTCATTAAAAATACTTGGGGTTACAGTTTTAACTCAGTGGTAGTGCACTTGCCTAGTATGTGTGAGGCACTGAGTTTGATCCTCAGCACCACACAAAAAATAAATAAGATAAAGGTATAAAAAATACAATAACATTATAAAAATAATTTATTGCTAAAAATGTTTACAATAACTGAGCCTTCAGCAAGTCATGATCCTTTTGTTCGTAGAGGATCTTGTTCAGTGTTCATAGCTACTTGACTGATCAGGGTAATGGTTTCTGAAAGTCGAGTGTCTTTTGGAATTTCTTAAAATAAGACAACAATATTTTCTGCATCTACTGTAGTAGTAGATGCTGTGTGATAGCATTTTACCTATGGTAGAGCTTTCAAAATTAGAGTCCGTTATCTTGAACTCTGAAACTGTTGTATCAACTAAGACTATATAACTTTCTAAATCATTTATTTTCATTTCAACAGTGTTCATGGCATCTATACCAGGAGTAGACTCCATCTTAAGGAACCAGCTTTTTTGCTCATTCATAAGAAACAACTCCTCATTATTTATCATGAGATTGCAGCAATCCAGTCACTTCTTCAGGATTCATTTCTAATTTTAGTACTTTTTCTACTTCTCCTATATGTGCAATTCTTCCACTGAAGCCTGGAAACCCTCAAAGTGATCTATGAAAGTCAAAGTCAACTTCTCCAAACTCCTATAAATGTTGATATTTTGAACTCCTTCCAGGGATCACAAATGCTCTATGCATCTATTATAGTGAATCCTTTCTAAAAGGTTGTCTATTTTCTTTGTGCACGTAGATCAGAGGAATCACTCTCTATGGAAATAGCTTTATGAAATATATGTCTTAAATAAGAAGATGTGAAATTTAAAATTACTTTTTGATCCATGGACTGCAGAATGGATGTTGTACTTGAAGAAATGAAAACACCATTAATCTCATTGCACATCTTCATCAGACCCCTCATGTGACCAGGTACTCTGTCAATTAGCTGTAATATCTTGAAAATAATCTTTCACCTTCCACGAACATTAGGTCTCCACAGTGACCTTAAAGCATTCAGTAAACCATGTTGTCAAAAGATGTGCTATCATTCAGGCTTTGTTGTTCCATTAATAGAGCACAGGCAGAATATATTTAGCATAATTCTTAGATACACTAGCATTTTCACAATAGTAAATTAGAATTGAATTCCACTTAGAGTTAGCAGCTCCATTGGCCCTGAACGAGAGTCAGGCTGTCCTTTGAAGCTAGGCATTGACTTTTTCCCTCTATCGGAGTTCTAGACGACATCGTCTTCTAATGTAAGGTTGTTTTATCCACTTTGGAAATCTATTGTTTAGTATAGCTACCTTCATCCATGATCTTAGCTAGATCTCCTGGGTAATTTGCTGCAGCTTCCACATTAGCACTTGCTGCCTCACTTTGCTCTCTTACATTATGAAGATGGTTTCTTTTCCTTAAACTTCATGAACTGGACTCCTGTAGCTTCCAACCTTTTGTTTGTGGCTTTCTCATCTTTCTCTTTCTTCATAGAATCGTAGAGAATTAGGACTTTGCTCTGTATTAGGTTTAGGCTTATGGTACTGTTATGATTGATTTAATGTTATACCTAGACCAGTGAAACTTCCTCCATATTAGCAGTAAGACTCTTTCACTTTCTGATCATTCATGAGTTCCCTGGAGCAGTGCTTTTCATTTCCTTCAAGTTTTTCTTTGCACTCATGACTTGCCCAGAGGCCTAGCTTTTGGCTTTTTATTTAAAGTGAGAGACACAGGACTCTTCTTTTGACTTTACGAGTTAGAGGTCATTGCAGAGTCATCAACTGACCTATTTTCAATTGTTGTATCAGGGAAGCCCTAAGAGAGAGAGAGAGAGATAGGGGAAAAGCTGCTTATGGAACTGCCTGAACATTTATCAGTTTCCTTCATTGTGTTATATAGGTACAGGTCCTAAATTAATTACAATAGTAATATCAAAGACCACTAATCAAAAATCACCATAACTGACACAATAATAATGAAAATGTTTGAAATACAGTGAAAATTACAAAAGTGTGATACAGAGACACAAAGTAAACATGTGCTATTGGGAAAATGGCAGTAATAGAGAGTCTAACTGGAGGATTGCCACAAACTTTCAATTCTTAAAAAAAACAATATCTGCAAAGCGCAATAGAGTGCAGTAAAAAGAGGTATGGCTAGCAATTTTATTTAAAAGATTTTATTGAATCTGGATCATGGCACGTAATACTATCTTTGCATTGTGAATTCTTTATGTAGGTAATATTATTTGTTGTTCTAGGTATCATGTTAATTTTATAATATACCAAAAGCATGATATTTGTCTTTCTCTCCTTTTTTGGTATTGATGATTAAATTCAGAGGTACTTTACCACGGAGCTAAGTCCCCAGAACTTTTTAAAATTTTGAGATAATATCTCACTAAATTGCTTAGGACCTCACTAAGTTGCTGAGGCTGGCCTCAAATCTGCGATTCTTCTGCCTCAGACTCCAGCGATTATAGGCATGTGCTACCACACCTGGCTCATAAAGTATAATATTCAGCTCAATGTGAAATTAAAACTTTTAAGTTGTATCAGTCAGGATAATTTAGATGATGCTGTTTTAACAATCCCCAACCTTGGTATTTGTAACATCAAAGTTTATTTCTCATTGTGTAATATGTTGGCTAGAATATCTGCTCCAACTCTTCATTCTGCAATCCAAGGTGACAGAGAAAGCACTATTTTAAACATTACTAGTCATTGTGGCATAAAGATGACTGTGAAAGTCATAACACTAACAAATAATGTTCTGGCCTGGAAGTGATACACAACTGTAAGTGGTGACTTTTGCTCACAAGTAATTGGCTAGAACCAGTTGCATGTCCCCTGTAGTCATAATGGGGTCAGGAAATACAATCTGTTTCTAAAGTCAAAGAGTCATAAATATTTTTATTGCTTCTTTGACAGTGGAGTCCATTTGACATAATTATACAACATGGAATATATCTTGTTCTAATTAAGACTGCAGTACCTCTCCTTCTCCTTCCCTCTCCCATCTCTTACACCTTTAACTCTAGTAATCCTTTTGCCATTGACCCATAGGTGTTTTTTAAAAATTAATTTCTTGTGGGTGTCCACAATGGTGAGAATCACTGTGGTATGTTATTATATGAACATAGGAAAGTTACATCAGATTCATCCTACTGTCTTTCCCTTTCCTATTCCCCCTCCCTTCCCTTCATTCCCTTTCTCTAACTGAACTTCTGTCTCACACTTATTGTGGGTTAGCTTCCACATATCAGTACATTCAGCCTTTGTTTTTTGGGATTAGCTTATTTCACTTAGCATGATAGTCTCCAGATCCATCCAATAACAAAATGAAGTTATATTCCATTGTGTGTACATACCACATTTTCTTTATCCACTTATCTGTTGAAGGACACCTAGGTTGCTCCATAGCTTAGTTATTGTAAATTGAGCTGCTATAAATATTGACGCAACTGCATCACTGCAGTATGCTGATTTAAAATCCTTTGGTTGTATACCAAGAAGTGAGATAACTTGGTCAAATGGTGATATTATTCCTAGATTATTTTAGGAATCTCCATACTGCTTTACAGAGTATTTGTACCACCATTGTGTAAGTATACCTTTTCTCCCACATCCTCACCATCATGTATTGTTACTTTTATTCTTTTTTTTATTGTAAACAAATGGGATACATGTTGTTTCTCTGTTTGTACATGGAGTCAAGGCATACCATTTGTGTAATCATAAATTTACATACAGTAATGTTGTTGGATTCATTGTTTTTTCCCTTCCCCCACCCCTCCCACCCCTCTTTTCCCTCTATACAGTCCTTCCTCCATTCTTGCCCACCTCCCTAACCCTAACTCTAACCCTAACACTAACCCCTCCGACCCCCCATTATGTGTCATCATCCACTTATCAGCGAGCTCATTCGTCCGTTGTTTTTTTGAGATTGGCTTATCTCACTTAGCATGATATTCTCCAATTTCATACATTTGCCTGCAAATGCCATAATTTTATCATTCTTTATGGCTGAGTAATATTCCATTGTATATATATACCACATTTTCTTTATCCATTCATCAAATGAAGGGCATCTAGGTTGGTTCCACAATCTGGCTATTGTGAACTGAGCAGCTATGAACATTGATGTGGCTGTATCTCTGTAGTATGCTGATTTTATGTCCTTTGGGTATAGGCCAAGGAGTGGGATAGCTGGGTCAAATGGAGGGTCCATTCCAAGTTTTCTAAGGAATCTCTACATTGCTTTCCAGAGTGGCTGCACTAATTTGCAGCCCCACCAGCAATGTATGAGTGTACCATTCTCCCCACATCCTCGCCAACACCTGTTGTTGCTCGTATTCTTGATAATCGCCATTCTAATTGGGGTGAGATGGAATCTTAGTGTGGTTTTGATTTGCATTTCTCTTATTACTAGAGATGTTGAACATTTTACCATATGTTTTTTGATTGCTTGTAGACATTCTTCTGTGAAGTGTCTGTTCATTTCCATAGCCCATTTGTTGATTGGGTTATTTGTATTCTTCGTGTACAGTTTTTTGAGTTCCTTATAGATTCTGGAGATTAGTGCTCTATCTGAAGTATGAGTGGCAAAGATTTTCTCCTACTCTGTAGGCTCTTTCTTTGCATTGATGATAGTTTCCTATGCTGAGAGAAAGCTTTTTAGTTTGAATCTATCCCAGTTATTGATTCTTGCTTTTATTTCTTGTGCTATGGGAGTCCTGTGGAGGAAGTGTGGTCCTAAGACGACATGTTGAAGATCTGGACCTACTTTTTCTTCTATAATCTGCAGGGTCTCTGGTCTGATTCCAAGGTCCTTAATCCATCTTGAGTTTAGTTTCGTGCATGGTGAGAGATATGGGTTTAGTTTCATTCTATTGCATATGGATTTCCAATTCTCCCAGCACCATTTGTTGAAGAGGCTATCTTTTCTCCATTGCATATTTTTGCCACCTTTGTCTAGTATGAGAAAATTGTATTTATTTGGGTTTGTGTCCATGTCCTCTGTTCTGTACCATTGATCTTCCTTTCTATTTTGGTACCAATACCATGCCATTTTTTTTACTATTGCTTTGTAGTAGAGTTGAAGATCTGGTATTGCGATACCCCCTGCTTTGCTCTTTCTGCTAAGGATTGCTTTACCTATTCTTGGTTTCTTATTCTTCCAGATGAATTTCATAATTGCTTGCTCTATTTCTGTAAGGTACTTCATTGGGATTTTAATTGGAATTGCATTGAATCTGTATAGCACTTTTGGTAGTATGACCATTTTGACAATATTAATACTTCCTATCCAGGAACATGGGAGATCTTTCCATTCTAAGGTTTTCTTCAATTTCTTTCTTTAGTGTTCTGTAGTTCTCATTGTAGAGGTCTTTCACCTCTTTTGTGAGATTGATTCACAATTGATTCATTGTGCAGAGCGGCCTCCTCTACGACTCTCCCAGTTGTCCGAGTTCACTGCTTCAGCAGGGGGAGGGGCGTCTCGCCGGCAGCTCTACTTCACAAAGTTCCCTGCGTTCTGGGACTACTGCCCCATCCGGGACGCCTCCCCTACGGGAGAGAGTCACCTGGCTGCTTTGAGTTGGTCCCAAGTCTCTCAATTTCTCCTCTTTGAATCCTCAGTCCTGGAGCGACATGAAATGCGGCCACCCTCTAGTCTGCAATCTTGAAACCTCCCAACCAAGAATCTTAAACCCAGCAAAACTTACCTTCAATTTTGACGATGAAATAAAATCCTTCCATGATAAACAAAAACTAAGAGAATTTACAAAAAGAAAGCCAGCATTACAGAACATTCTCAGCAAAATATTCCATGAGGAAGAGATAAAAAACAAAGAAACAAATCAGCAAAAGGAGGAAATATCCTAAAGGAATTGTTAAATAAAGAGGAATCAAGACATGTCAAAAAAATAAATAAAATTTTAAAAATGAACAAAACGACCGGGAAACCAAATCATATCTCAATAATAACCCTGAATGTTAATGGCCTAAATTCATCAATCAAAAGACATAGACTGGCAGATTGGATTAAAAAGAAAGATCCAACAATATGTTGCCTGCAAGAGACTCACCTCATAGAAAAAGATACCCATAGACTAAAGGTGAAAGGATGGGGAAAAACATATCATGCACATGGACTCAGCAAAAAAGCTGGAGTATCCATCCTCATTTCAGATAGTGTGGACTTCAAGCCAAAGTTAGTCAGAAGGGATAAAGAAGGACATTTCATACTGCTTAAGGGAAGCATAAATCAGCAAGATATAACAATCATAAACATCTATGCCCCAAACAGTGGCTCATCCATGTATGTCAAACAAATCCTTCTCAATTTCAGAATCCAAATAGACCATAACACAATAATACTAGGTGATTTTAACACACACCTCTCACCACTGGACAGATCTTCCAAACAAAAATTGAACAAAGAAACCATAGATCTCAATAACACAACCAATAATTTAGACTTAACGGATATTTATAAAATATACCATCCAACCAAGAGCGAATACACGTTCTTCTCAGCAGCACATGGATCCTTCTCTAAAATAGACCATATATTATGCCACAAAGCTAATGTTATCAAATACAAGAGGATAGAGACACTACCTTGTATTCTATCAGATCATAATGGATTGAAGTTAGAAATAAATGAGAGTAAAACACAGAAACTATTACAACACCTGGAGATTAAACAATATGCTATTATATGATGAATGGATAACAGAAGATATTAGGAAGGAAATTAAAAAATTCTTAGAGGTAAATGAGAACAAAGAAACATCATATCAAAATCTGTGGGACACTATGAAAGCAGTACTTAGAGGGAAATTTATTTCATGGAGCGCATTTAATAACAGAAGTAAAACTCAACAAATAAATGACCTAACACTACAGCTCAAAGCCCTAGGAAAAGAAGAACAGACCAGCACCAAAAGTAGTAGAAGACAGGAAATAGTTAAACTCAGAGCTGAAATCAATGAAATTGAAACAAATGAAACAATACAAAAGATTGACAAAATCAATAGTTGGTTCTTTGAAAAAATAAACAAAATTGATAAACCTTTAGCCACACTAACAAAGACGAGAGAAAACTCAAATCACTAAAATTCGGAACGAACAATGAAATATCACAACAGACAGGATTGAAATACAAAACATAATTAGAAGCTATTTTGAAAATCTATACTCCAACAAAATAGAAAATTTCAAAGACATCAACAGGTTTCTAAAGACATATTAATTGCCTAAACTGAACGAGGAGGACATACACAATTTAAATATACCAATTTCAAGTAATGAAATTGAAGAGGTCATCAAAAGCCTACCAACCAAGAAAAATCCAGAACCAGATGGGTTCTGAGCCGAGTTCTACAAAACTTTTAAAGAAGAGCTCATTCCAATACTTCTCAATGTATTCCATAAAATAGAAGAGGAGGGATCCCTCCCAAACTCATTCTATGGAGCCAATAACACCCTGATACCTAAACCAGACAGAGACAGATCGAGGAAAGAAAATTTCAGACCAATATCCTTAATGAACATCGACGCAAAAATTCTCAACAAAATTTTAGCAAATTGCATACCAAAACATATTAAAAAGATAGTGCACCATGATCATGTGGGTTTCATCCCAGGGATGCAAGGTTGGTTCAACATCAGGAAATCAATACTTGTCATTCACCATATCAATAGACTTAAAGTCAAGAATCACATGATTATTTCAATAGATGCAGAAAAAGCATTTGATAAAATACAGCACCCCTTCATGCTCAAAACACTAGAAAAAATAGGGATAGTGGGAACATTCCTTAACATTGTAAAGGCCATCTATGCTAAGCCCATGTCTAATATCATTCTAAATGGTGAAAAACTGAAAGCAGTTTCCCTAAAAACAGGAACAAGGCAGGGATGCCCTCTTTCACCACTTCTATTCAATATCGTCCTTGAAACTCTAGCCAGAGCAATTAGGCAGACCAAAGAAATTAAAGGGATACGAATAGGAAAAGAAGAACTCAAACTATCCCTATTTGCTGATGATATGATTATACACTTAGAGGAACCAGGAAATTCCACCAGAAAACTTTTAGAACTCATAAGTGAATTCAGTAAAGTAGTGGGATATAAGATAAACGCACATAAATCTAATGCATTTTAATACATAAGTGATGAATCTTTGGAAAGAGTAATTAGGAAAACTACCCCATTCACAATAGCCTCGAAAAAAATAAAATACTTGGGAATCAATCTCACAAAAGAGGTGAAAGACCTCTACAATGAGAACTACAGGACACTAAAGAAAGAAATTGAAGAAAACCTTAGAAGATGGAAAGATCTCCCATGTTCTTGGATAGGAAGAATTAATATTGTCAAAATGGCCATACTACCTAAAGTGCTATACAGATTCAATGCAATTCCAATTAAAATCCCAATGAAGTAACTTACAGAAATAGAGCAAGCAATTATGAAATTCATCTGGAAGAATAAGAAACCCAGAATAGCTAAAGCAATCCTTAGCATGAAGAGTGAAACGGGGTATTGCAATACCAGATCTTCAGCTCTATTACAAAGCAATAGTAACAAAAACGGCATGGTATTGGTACCAAAATAGAAAGGTAGATCAATGGTACAGAATAGAGGACACGGACACAAACCTAAATAAATACAACTTTCTCATACTAGACAAAGGGGCCAAAAATATGCAATGGAGAAAAGATAACCTCTTCAACAAATGGTGCTGGGAGAATTGGAAATCCATATGCAATAGAATGAAACTAAACCCATATCTCTCACCATGCACGAAACTAAACTCAAGATGCATTAAGGACCTCGGAATCAGACCAGAGACCCTGCAGATTATAGAAGAAAAAGTAGGTCCAGATCTTCAACATGTCGTCTTAGGACCAGACTTCCTCCACAGGACTTCCATAGCACAAGAAATAAAAGCAAGAATCAATAACTGGGATAGATTCAAACTAAAAAGCTTTCTCTCAGCATAGGAAACTATCATCAATGCAAAGAAAGAGCCTACAGAGTGGGAGAAAATCTTTGCCACTCATACTTCAGATAGAGCACTAATCTCCAGAATCTATAAAGAACTCAAAAAACTCTACACAAGAATGCAAATAATCCAGTCAACAAATGGGCTAAGGAAATGAATAGACACTTCACAGAAGAATGTCTACAAGCAATCGACAAACATATGGTAAAATGTTCAACATCTCTAGTAATAAGAGAAATGCAAATCAAAACCACCCTAAGATTCCATCTCACCCCAATTAGAATGGCGATTATCAAGAATACGAGCAACAATAGGTGTTGGTGAGGATGTGGGGAAAAAGGTACACTCATACATTGGTGGTGGAGCTGCAAATTAGTGCAGCCACTCTGGAAAGCAGTGTGGAGATTCCTTAGAAAACTTGGAATGGACCCTCCATTTGACCCAGCTATCCCACTCCTTGATCTATACCCAAAGGACTTAAAATCAGCATACTATAGAGATACAGCCACATCAATGTTCATAGCTGCTCAATTCACAATAGCCAGATTGTGGAACCAACCTAGATGTCCTTCAATTGATGAATGGATAAAGAACCTGTGGTATATATATACAATGGAATATTACTCAGCCATAAAGAATGATAAAATTATGGCATTTGCAGGCAAATGTATGAAATTGGAGAATATCATGCTAAGCGAGATAAGCCAATCTCAAAAAAACAAAGGTCGAATGATATCGCTAATAAATGGATGAGGACACATAATGGGGGAGGGAAAGGTTAGTGTTAGGGTTAGAGTTAGGGTTAGGGAGGGGGCCAAGAATGGAGGAAGGAAGGACTGTATAGAGGGAAATAGGGGTGGGGGGAAGGGAAAATAACAGAATGAATCAAACAACATTACCCTATGTATATTTATGATTTCACAAATGGTATTCCTTTACTACATGTACAAACAGAGAAACAACATGTATCCCATTTGTTTACAATAAAAAATAAATAAAAGAGGAAAAAAAAAGTTTCTTGGTTGGCATCTATTTTCTTTCAGGGCTTCAAAAATGTTGTTCCAGGCCCTTCTAACTTTTAGGGTCTGGGTTGATAAATCTGCTGATATCCGTATTGGTTTCTCCCTGAATGTAATTTGGTTCTTTTCTCTCCCAGTCTTTAAAATTCTGTCTTTATTTTGTATGTTAGGTGTTTTCATTATAATGTGCCTTGGTGTGGGTCTGTTGTAATTTTGTGTATTTGGAGTCCTATGAGCCTCTTGAACTTGATTTTGCGTTTTATTCTTCAGATTTGGGAAATTTTCTGATATTATTTCATTGAATAGATTGTTCATTCCTTTGGTTTGTTTCTCTAAGCCTTCCTCAATCCGAATAATTCTTTAATTTGGCCTTTTCATGATATCCCACAATTCTTGTAGAGTCTGTTCATGATTTCTTACCACCTTCTCTGTTTGGTCAACTTTGTTTTCAAGGTTAAATATTTTGTCTTCAATATCTGAGGTTCTGTCTTCCAGGTGTTCTATCCTATTGGTTATGCTTTCTATGGAGCTCTTAATTTGATTTATTGTTTCCTTCATTTCAAGGATTTCTTTTTGTTTTTTTTTTTTCAATATCTCTGACTCTTTATTGAAATGATCTTTTGCTTCCTGTATTTGCTCTTTTAACTGTCAATTGGTGAGATCATTCAATGCCTGCATTTGCTCTTTCATCTCATCATTCAATGCCTGCATTTGCTCTTTCATCTCATCGTTTGCTTCCCTGATCCTTTTAATTATGTACATTCTGAACTCCCTTTCTGTCATTTCTTCTGCCATGCTGTCATTAGATTTTATTGATGTAACATCTAGATTTGTTTGGGGCATTTTCTTCCCTTGTTTTCTCATATTGTTCATGTATCAGTGGACTGCTGAGATATTGCAGATTTCCTCTATTGACTTATAATGTCCCTGAAGATTTCTAGTATATCCCCTCTTAGCCTTCAGTAGGCTGAAGTCTTGGAGGAAGTTGATAGTGCGGTGCTCCACAAGGAAGCTGCCTCTCTAGGGGTGGTGGCCTTCAGGTGGGGTATATTCCCTGCTAGTGGGCAGAGATACCTCCACTTGTTGACCAATGGTCACCCAAAGGGGAACTAGGCTGCGGGCTGAGGCAAGTTCTGTTTGGACCTGTGTCTCTGGTTTTACCGTCCTTGTGGGAAAACCTCACCCAGCAGGGACAACTCACCTGGTGGGGAGGTCTCGCTGGTCAGTTCCCCTCCTAGAGGTTCCCCTCAATCCACAACTACTGCCTGGGCTTGGCTGCCTTCCTCTGCAACGTTCCAAGGGGCCCGGCCCTACCTCTTGGGCCTGGGAGCCTCACCATTCGCAGATGAGTCTCCTTAGGCTGCCTCTCCTCAGAGAATCTGCCTGAAGTCCTGGAACCTTTGCTCCACCCCTCAGCTTGTCCCTGTGCAGCTCTTCCACCAAGAAGCCTCCTAGGTCCTGGGACCCTGCTCTGCAACTAATCACCTGGCTATGCTGCCCGTCCTCTTAGCAGCCACCTGGAGCCCTGTACAGTCACTCCGAGTCCCAGTGACACGCCACGCTCCTCTTCCTCCGGGCAGCTACCCGGTGTTCTGGTGCAGTCGCTAGGAGCCCAATCAACTCACTGCACACTTCCTCCTCCTGACAACAGCCCGTAGCCCTGGTGCAGTTCCTCAGAGTCCAAGCGACCCACTGCACTCCTCCTTCTTCTCCGGGCAGTCCCCCGGGTGTTCAGGAGTGGTCGCTCTGTGTCAAAGCGACCAGCTGCACACCTCCTCATCCGGGCAGCCGCCCGGAGCTCTGGTGCAGTTGCTCAGAGACCAAGCTACCCGCTGCACTCCTCCTACTCCTCTGGGCAAACCCCCGGTGATCACGAGTGGTCGTTCTGAGTCCAAACAATTCACCACATGCCTCCTCCTCTGGGCAGCCACCCGTAGCCCTGGTGCAGTCACTCTGAGTCCAAGCGACACGCCAAACTCTTCCTCCTCCTCCGGGCAGCCCCCCGGTGTTCAGAGTGGTTGCTCTGAGTCCAAACAGCTCACCGCACAGCTCCTCCTCTGGGCAGCGGCCCGGAGCTCTGGTGCGGTCACTCCGAGTCCAAGCGACCCGCCGCACTCCTCCTCCAGGCAGCCCCCCGGTGTTTAGGAATGGTTGCTCTGAGTCCAAACAGCTTGCTGCGCAGCTCCTCCTCTGGGCAGCCACCCAGTGGGTTGCTCCAAGTCCAAGCGCTGTGCTGAGCGGCCTCCTCTACGATGCTCCCAGTTGTCTGAGTTCACTGCTCCAGCGGGGGGAGGGGTGTCTCGTTGGGGAACTCTGCTTCACAAAGTTCCCTGTGTTCTGGGGCTACTGCCCCATCCGGGATGCCTCCCCAATGGGAAAGACTCACCCCGTGGCTTTGAGTTGGTCCCCAGTCTCTCAATATCTCCCCCCCTTGAAACCTGAGTCCTGGAGCAACATGAAATGCAGCCACCCTCTAGTCCACCATCTTGAATCCTGCTTACTGTTATTCTTGATTATGGGCATCCTGACTGGAGTGAGATCAAATATCAGTGTAGTTTTAATTTGTATTTCTCTAATTGTTAGAGATGTTGAACATTTTTAAATATATTTGTTGACTGTTGGTATTTCTTCTTTTGAGAAGTGTCTGTTTATTTCCTTTGTCCATTTATTGTTTGGGTTATTAGTCTTTTTGGTATTAACATTATGACCTCTTTGTATATTCTGGATATTAACACCCTATCTGGGATGAAGTTGGCAAATATTTTCTCCCATTGTATAGGCTCTCCCCTCATACTCTTGTTTCCTTTGCTGTGAAGATGATTTTTAATTTGATGCCATCACAATTATTGATTTTTCATTTTGCTTCTTATGCTTTAGAAATCTTGTTAAGGAGGTCAGTTCCTGAGCTGATATGTTGAAATTTTGGGCCCACATTTTCTTCTAGTAAGTGCAGCTTCCTGATCTAATTCTTAGGTCTTTGATTCACCTTGAGTTGAATTTTGTGCAGGGTGAGAGATAGTCTTTAAATTTCATTCTATTTTGTATTGATTTCTGGTTTTCTTAGCACCATTTGTTGGTCTATTTTTTCTCCAATGTACGTTTTTTGCTCCTTCATGTAGTAAGATATAAGTATATTTATGTGAGTTTGCCTCTGTTTCTTCTATTTCATTGGTACTCATGTCAGTTTTGGTGCCAATGCCATGTTGTTTTTTTATTATACATCTGTAATATAATTTAATGTCTAGTATTGTGATGCCTCCTGCTTCACTTTTCTCACTAAAGATTTCTTTGACTATTCTGGGTCTCTTGTTTTTCCAAATGAATTTCATGAGTGCTTTTTTTTTCAATTTTCATGAGGAATATTATTGGAATTTTAATGGACATTGCATTGACTTTATATAGTACTAATGGTAGTATGGCCATTTTGACAGAATTAATCCTGCCTATCCAAGAACATGGGAGGTCTTTCCATCTTCTAAGGTCTTCTTCAATTTCTTCTTTAGTGTTCTATAGTTTTCATTGTAGAGGTCTTTCACCTCTTTTGTTAGATTGATTTCCAAGTCTTTTGGGGGGCTATTGTGAATGGGATTGTTTTGCTGATTTCTCTTTCATCTGATTCATTATTGGAGTTGAGGAATGTTATAAGAGTCATAGATATTTGGAAAACAGAATTAATGATCACCAACTCTTGAAGAAATAGTAAAATTTACCCTTCAATTTTGGGCATTAAGGTATTAAATATTTCTAATCTTTCTATAAATTTCTATATATTCACATACATGCACAAATTTCCCCATTATAAATGGGATCATTATTTTTTCATATATCTTTTAGATTTATCCATATCTACATATAATTCTCTATTTCAGTCTTCTTAATTGCTGTATAGTGTGGTAAAATATGGATGTTCTACCCCAACCCCATGAAAAGATGTTTAGTTTGTTCCCAGACTTTCACTGTTATAACATGTACTGCATTGATTGTCTTTGTATATTCACATATTTCTGTGCATATGCCTTTGGATTTCTGTAGTATAGATTCCTAGAAAAGAAGTTCTCAAGCACTCTCAATTTCCTTCCAATCTGCTATACCAATTTAAAATGTCATAAACCGTATATGAACACATAGGTTACGTTTTAAGAAAAATAAACACTTAAATTGATGAAGGAAAGTGCTGGATGATGAACAATTTAAGCATGATATCAAAATGAGTAATGATTGACGTTTTGTCTAAACAACTTGTAAGAACTTATACCCACTAGTAGAAGTATTGCTCACAGGAACAACCTTGAACAAGTCTGATCCCTGCCACTTTGGTTATGTCCTAACAGGATGTATTTCTATGGTTGCTTATACTATTGTTTTCCCTGTGTGTTTGCATCTTTTTTCCCTTTCTCTGCCCCTTCTTCTATCCCCCAGTAGTTTCTTTTTCATTCTCATTATCTCCTTTCCTCCTCTTTCCCTATATCAATTTTTGTGTTTTTATTTCTTTTTCTTAATTGAAAAAAATTTGTAGATATTGATAGAACTTTAATTTATTCATTTACTTATTTGTGATGCTAAGAATCAAACCAAGTGCCTCACATATGCTAGGCAAGTGCTCTACCACTGAGCCAATACTCCAGCCCTATTTCTGTTGTTCACTTTCTCTGGTTCTCCATAGATTTTTCTCTTCTTTGTGTATATTTTTTTGTCACCATCACTTCCTCTCTCTTTCTCTCTCATATATACGTGTGTATATATATATATATGTGTATGTGTGTGTGTATATACATATATGCATGTATATATGCACACATGTATATATGCATATGTATGTATATGCATATATACATGTATATATATAAAATGCTACTTTTCTTTTTTCGTGTTTCTGTATCTCTGGTTCTGCTAGTGTCATTCTCCATGTGTCTTTCTACCTTGATTATATATGAAAGCTATTAAGAAAGTGAACTGTCACTTCATACAGTTGCTTTCAAATGATAGGAAGTACTTGTAGACAGGTTATAAGGATAATACAAAAAAAAAAAGGATTGGTTGAAAGCTGGACTAAATAACTCCTGATGTACTTTCCATATATTAGTCTTATTGAGAACCAACTTTCTCTCCTTTATAAGAATACTCTCATTAATATTATTGCATCTTGGGGGCTGGGGAGATAGCTCAGTCGGTAGAGTGCTTGCCTTGTAAGCACAAGGCCCTGGGTTCGATCCCCAGCACCCCCCAAAAAATATATATGTATTATTGCATCTTTGTTTTCTGATTTATGCATAATAGGCCCTTATGACTATCTCTATGTGAATACCAGACTTCGTTTCAGATGACTGTCAAATTAGAAGATATGGGGTGGAGATAAAAATGTGTTAACTACATAAATTACTCTGTGTATATGTATATATGTGATACTTTGTGTGCGTGTGTGTTTAGGTGTGTGTGTGAGAGAGAAATTGGAAAGCATTGTAAAAATGCCAAAATGTTCTCTGATTGTAAGAAGGTAACAAGAAATAATATAAGTATGTGCTCTTGGCAACTAGTGATACTTTTAGTCAGGGCTGATGTGTTCAAATATATTCATAATTTAAATTTGTTTTGGTTTCTGTAGTCAAGAATTTGCCATACAAATAAAAAATTAGCATAAATCAGAAACCCTATATACCTGGCACTATAAGGGAGGAAGAAAATAAAATGGGGAAGGTAATTTGTGAACTGTACTTGAAAGTCATTCAAGCATAACATCATCATTACAATTATCTGTCAAAATATTTAGTCCAATTACAGTTTTAAAAACTCTAGTCAAGATGGCACTACTTATATCAGATTTTGGTACTCTAAGGAGAAGAATACTAATGCCCTCATTAGCCATTGTCCTAGCATTTTCATTCTTTTTAATTCCTCATGTGATCTTTGGGATTTTTGCATACTAACCATTGGGAATTAGTAAACACAAAACTCACTGGGGAATATCTGGGGAATGTAAACTTCAGGAGTAAGAACCATTGCATATTTATAACCATGTTGAGAGGAAGACTTTTTTGGGAAAAATGTAATTTTGAAATAATTGAGTAGCAGCATAATTGCCATCATAGTAGGTATTATACATGGTCCTGTACACTTTCTTCACACAACAGCAAGTTTGTTGCAAAATCACCAAGAGGAAAAGTTATAATGTAGTAAACCTAAATTTCAGTGTAAGATTTCCAGAGGATAGTGTTAGCTGCTTCTGACACTTTTAGTATTTAAACAGATGTGTTCAACCGTATGTTAGGAGCCCAGTGGTCACAGTCCTGAGACATTCCTTGATCAATGATGATATTGCAGGCTGACTGCTGTTACAGATGAACATTACTAGGAGATTGATTAAGTTGGCCCTTCTCTTTGACAGAATTGGCAGTTCGGCAGGTTTTCTCTTTCAATGGGAAATCTGAATCATCTATTGAATATGCTACAAAACATTTTTCCGACTTTATATTCCCTTACCATTTAACGTATATAGGTTGTTCTTCATTATCTTGCACTTGAATAAGCATTTCATCAGTCACATATCTCTGCAGTCGGGTCATTGCTCCTGGAAGCAAGGAGCCACATTTTATAATCTCAGACTTGACTCATGACTCCTATAGTGTCTAAACTCTAGGAAAAAATAATTTAGTTG
This sequence comes from Sciurus vulgaris, assembly GCF_902686455.1. Taxonomy (NCBI): domain Eukaryota; kingdom Metazoa; phylum Chordata; class Mammalia; order Rodentia; family Sciuridae; genus Sciurus; species Sciurus vulgaris. The sequence continues at coordinate 46,342,245 of NC_136471.1, read as the reverse complement.
TGGTTGAGAGATTGGACTTTGTATTCACACAGACCTAGACTCGAATCTATTTTTCCATAGTTTACTAACTCATGACCTTGGTAAACCACAAGTGTCAGTTTTTCAAAAAGCAAAGTGGGACTAATAACAACTCCTAAGATTGTTGAGAGGATATATTGCCATATATCAGTTTATCACAGTATCAGACACACACAAAATACCCAATAAATTATATTATTATCATAAAATGTACTTCAGCAAAATTTGTTGAATTAACTGGCTCTCCTATGGAAATGGGATTGATAAATATATGGACTTAAAAAGTTCATGGCCAGGTTTTATAATTGCAGTTGATTTCAACTGATAATGAAAATACCTGTGATAAAGTTATTTGATTTCAATGATGATTTCTCCATTCAAAGTCAAATATTAAATAGTTTATTTTTCCAAGAATAGGGAGGGGTCAGTTATGTAAAGAGGTAGAAATATTTCTGGGTCTATTATTTTCTAATACTTTATATCTCTGAATATCAACTATAAAGCATAGCTTTATTTTGGCTGAAAATAATCACATAATCACTGGGTAAACAGAATTGAGTGTGAGCATGCACTTTAAGAAAAGTTTGAGTAATAAGTCCTTTTAAAAGTCTAGAGTGTACATAATCATTTTTTCTTTTCTTCTTAAAAATTTATTCTAATTAGTTATACATGATAGTAGAATGTATTCTGGTATATTCTACATATATGGAGCATAATATTTTTTTGGTTGTACATGATGTTGTATTACATTGGTCGTGTAATTATATGTACACATAGGATAGTAATGTCCAATTCATTGTACTATCTTTCCTAGTTCCATTCCCCTTTCCTTTCCTTCAATACACAATGGAATATTACTTAGTCACAAAGAAGAATGACTTTATGGCAGTTGCTGGTAAATGGATGGAACTGGAGAATATTATGCTAAGTGAAATAAGCCAAACCCAAAAAACTAAAGGCTGAATGTTTTCTCTAATCCCATATGGTTTGGGATTAGGGAAGAATAGAAGTACTTTGGATTAGATTGTACATAATATTAGCTGGAAGTTTGGTAAATAAGGTCTATGGAAAATAAAGAATTATGTGAAGTACTTAATTGATTTTTAAGAGTTTTGGTTTTAATTTGCCAAAAAGCAGTCTCTAAGATGTGCATAAGGGTGTGCATAAGGATCTAAGGATCTGAGGATGTGGATGTGCATAGTTTATTTTGGATGTGATCCAAGGAAGTACTACAAGGGAGTGACACAGTCATACTGGAAGGAAGGAAGTGCAAATAAAGGGTTTTTAAGGAACAGGTTGCCACACAATCCTATTGGAACATACCAAGGGTTGAGCAAGCTGGATTATTCATTCACCAACTTCTATATTTCATTAAGAATCATGCATGATATCTTAACAACATGGCACTTCCATTCTATGCCTTATGGTGGATAAGCTGTTTTTTTCAGACAGTTCCTTCTGGCAAAGAAACTTAAGAAGACTTCTGGGATAATTTTAGGGTGGGCCAAGAGGACATATATAGGAAACCAACAGTTTTCATGACAACAGGCATCGGGACACAACTCAGATTTGGAAAATTTTGTAGTAGATAAAGGGTGTTCTCTTTCAAATAAATTAATAATTTGAAAAATCACTGAAAATTTTCATTTATTTATATTACTTGAACTTTTCACTTGATATAATATAAACTATGTTGGTCTTGTTCTTTAATTCATTAAACATTTATTATCAATTATGTTTCAGACTGTACTGAAAATACAAGTTAATGACTAAATGTCTGCCCTTGTGAAGTTTACATAATAAAGGGCAAAGAGCGTACAAAGACTACTAAAAGAAACTTCATCATGAAGTGTTTCAATTTATTGGAGTATGAACATGAAATTGCATTATTTCCCCCACTAATTGCTACTTACCTATTTCTGCACTGGGACAAAAAGCATGATGATAAACATTTCAGTCTGATCTATAACTTCTCAACTTCTTTTTGATATTTGAAGAGTCTCACTTTGATTTTTTCTTTACTACCTTCAGGCTCTTACCTGATTCAAATATCATTTGTTGATCTTCAGATGAGACATATGGCTCTAGTCTAGGAATTTGGGGATAACTGGTAGGCTTTCATATACCCGCTTCTTCCTCTTTTCCTTGTGCCCTTTTTACTGTTGTCTGGGACAGGGAATAGCTGGGGAAGAAAGATAGGGAAAAGACAGATGCTTATCACTCTGTGTCTTTGGTTTGTCATAATTGCTCTTTTAGTTGTCTATAGGCCCTTATATAAATAGGTACTTGTAGTACCCTGCTAATGAGAGGTTCCCAAGTATGTCCATTGGGCATGGGAAGACTCTTGCATTTTTTTTTCAGTAGCAGAGATTAAACCCAGGGATGTTTAACCACTGAGCCATATTCCCAGCCCTTTTTATTTTTATTTTTTATTTTGAAATGGGGTCTCACTAAATTGCTTAGGGCCTTGGTAAGTTGCTGAGGTTCACTCTGAATTTGTGATCCTCTTGACTCAAGAAAGATTGTAGATGTATCACCAAACCCGGTGACCCTTGCAAATTTTGATTACATATTCAGTTAGAACTTTAGCTGGTGCTGTTATGTCACTTTACTTTTGTATATGCTCATCTTGCCCCAAGTTGCAAAGCCTCCCATAGGAATGATCTATTTATGTAGTCTTAACTTGGATTGTTGGATGCCAAATTCATCTTTAGTTCCTCTTGGGAATCTCAAATTTGCTGTATGTTGGAAATAAGTGAAACTTAGTACTAGCTTTCTTGTCATTTGGCAACATCAAACACACTATGCACCCCCAGGTTTCTTTATCCTTCCCAGAGGTAGAGGGAAAGTCCAGCATATCTGATGGTAAGAACAGGGTCAACTGGGAAAGGAAAAGTCTGTGTTCCATATCGAAAGGTGACCTCATCCTCCATCTCAGTCCTCTTTGTTTATTGATGAGGTGAAGGTGTGGTGATAAGAATTTAGCTGGTTTGGTTTGTTGAGTTGGTGGCCTCAGACAACAAATTCTGGAAGTTTTCAGAATTTAGGATATCAGGCAAATCTTTGAGATCAGTTCTGGGAAAAGAGTATCCCACTCAACACTAGATATCACCCTGTTCCTCTTATATTCTGGGTAAGGTTTTGTAACTTTAGGTACAAATCAATGACTAAAAAAAACCAAAAAACAAAAACAAAAACAAACAAACAAAACCCAGAAATCATCATACAGAAATCTGGATCTTTAAATATTATCCCAAGGCTGTTCTTATCTTTCAGGTTTTCTTCTGTCCATTATTTCAGAGATCCTGTGTTTTCACCTTTACAGACCCCTTTGCCATTTTATATCTTGGGTTTATGATGAGCCCAATGTACCACTGTGGTGCTTATATTCTGAGTATTAAAAGATCCAAGATAAACCATCATATAGGTAACCAATTTGCTAAAATGTCTTAATGGGGACAACAATATTAAAATGTTTTTTTTTTCACCAAATTCCAATTGGTAATGTTTCCCTGTTACAGAATGGGGAGACTTTACTATATCTCACTTCAGTTTCATACTTTTTTCAGTTTTTTTTGGTTGTTGTTTTATAACAGTTTCATTTCAATGGTTTAAGATATAATGCTGTTCATTTAAAAATGCACTGTCAAAGTTGAGTAAAATCTCTTTTTACATAAATAAACAAAATGATCATAAGTGTTGATAAGTCTTGTGGATAAAATAAACAGAAAGTAAAGCTAAAGAATGACAGAGTTGTGAGTGGGTAGTTGGGAAAACCTTTTTGGTGAGAATGAGGCATATAGCATGTTAAGGAACTAACTCCAGGAAGACTAGGAGAATGGATTATCCCAAGAGGAGGATAAAGTGCAAAGGTCATGAGAAGGAAATAACAAATAGAATGAACATAATGACTTGCATCATAGCCAATAAGAGTCTTGTGAAAAAAAGATAAAAAGATGCAGCTTGGAATCCCATCTACAGGCCCTTGAAAGTCTATTAGGGATAGTTTGTATTTTACTAAAAACCCAATGCAAGGTATTGAAGTTTTTAGTAGGGAACTCTGATATGATTTAAATGTGAACTTTCAAGTCTTGTTTTATTTGCATAAAAATGGAGCCAGATGTCACTAGATTACCATTATTCTATAATGTATCTTTTACAAATATAAAATTAGAAAGTTGAGCATCTCTTAAATGCCCAGGACAAGAAGTGTTTCAGATTTTGGAACATTTGCATAGACATCACCATTTGAGCATATATCTAATGTCATTTTGGATTTGGGATTTTCAGATTAGGAATGCTCAAACTGCAGCTGATACTTTGTGGAGGACAAGATCTTTCATCTCCTTTTTCCCTTTTCTTTTGACTTTTCAGGTACCAAAAAAGTGAATAATGAAGCCTCCATTTCTTTTGGTCCTTGTGGTCTGTTCTGTAGTCAGCACAAATTTGAAGATGGTGTCCAAGAGAAATTCTGGTAAGTTGCTGGCAACTTCTATTTGGTCAAAAACGTGTGGGGTTTTGTGAGCATTCCAAGGGTATCTGTGCCTTTAACTGGGAATGATTTTACACAAAGCACTTGCATTCCAACTATATTGGAAAGTAGCCAAAATAAAAATGAGGTTTTAGCCTACCACTGAGAAAATGTTGGGAGACCAGTGAAATTTTGTTACACTTTAATGACCAGTATACTCTCAGTGGACAATGAAATGTCAAAGGCCTATTTAGAGTTGGTTACCCTCTTGCCAGTGAATAAACACCTAGGAGCAAACATTTACAAATTAGAAGATAGGAAACCTTCAAAATATATATCTTTTGCCTCCTAATTTAGGGTACAGTGATATAATTTAAATGAAAGCTTCTGACAAATATCAGTAAGCATTCGTTCTTCATATTTGTACCAAATGCCTCACAGAGGTTTAAAAGCTATGAGTTAAAAAATATTAGCTAATTGCCTGAAGAAAAATTTCTTGAGAAGAAATATCTATTTCTAGAACATGGTGGTCTGGCAGGCAGCCATGATTATATGAAGATATTAGTTATAGTCAGATATCCCAATCAAAGCTTAATTTAATCATTGTTTTATAACATTTGGAGATATATATATATATATATATGTATATTTTTTCAGTTTTGATTATATATTCTAACATAATCACAAACCATGCATGACATTTTAAGAATTGATTTTCTGTCTGCAGTCATTCCAGTAAGAAATTGAGGAATGTATTTTCATGTGGAAATAAAAGATTATGCTGTTGCTTTCTACTGGCTTTTAATTCAGTTATTTTTCAGAATTAAATGTATACGCTTTACTCTCTCATTAAGTATAAAATCTAGGCAATAAATTACAAGCTTAATTTTCAAAGCAATAAATGCTGTATGGGGCTTGGAGTTTGGTTAATATTTGTTTTCTGAGGTAAGAATACTTGCTAATTGAAATATCTAAAAAACTGTGTTGTTCTTCAGTTAATAATTCTTTCACAAAAGTGGGTCACACACAGTCTATAAAGTAGAGAAAATGCTGAACTCCAAAGGATTCTGGAATGGTAAAGATAGGACAACATACTGGATTTTTCCCCTCTTGTAGACTCATGTATTTAAATCACTTTAGTGTTCTTGTGGCCCATTCAGCTGTATTTGTGTGTCAGAATTTATCTATCATTTCTCCCACTTGCCAAATCATTCATGACTGCCTTTCCTTGCCTTACCTTTCAAGTCACATTTTCACTTTCAATTTTGGTTCAGGTTGATAGTTACTGAAATAAGACTTGGAGAGATTACTTACTGGATCCCATTTTCCTCACCTGGTTATGTCATAACATCTGTAGCAGAGTCAGGAAGGAAAAAAAAATCTGTTAGTGATTTAAAAAGTCACCTATATTATGGTAGTTTCATTCAAGAAAAATCCAAACTAAAAACAAACAAACCAAAAAACCCACAAGGTACTACTTAAGTGTCTTGTGTTATACCTTGGCTTATTATTTAAGAAGAGAGAGGTAATTATGTCTATATGTGTCTATTGTCTATATGCCTATATTTATATCTAGAAAGTTGCCATTGATACACAGGTATCATTCAGAGATCAACTTTTTAATGATTTGCCCCTTTACTTTTACTAGCTGTGGTTTAGTAGGGGATCTTTTTGTTTTTTTAGTGTGGCCAAGTGAAGTCAGCTTTATTGAAGAATCATTATAAGAGTGTTTGAATGTTTGAGGCTTCTGTCTGCCATTGCTTTGCATCCCTGTACAGGACAATAGGAATTGCTGTAGTGAAGCACAACTTCCTTCAAGTTTGGGCAGTGGAAATGGTTTAAAAGCACAGTTTGTCTTTTCCTCTTAGGTCTTCCTACTTCTGTTTAGACTGTACATAGTAAAAGCAGAAAAGACTAGTAGATTAGCATTAGTTTGTGCTTATCTGTGTGATTTGTTTCATAATACAAAAAATTGGGTGAGGGATGAATAAGAGACATCCTAATTTGCCCAGACCTGATGTAAATTGGAGGGGCTGTGCTTTGGACAGTTCTTTTCACTCTTACCTCCTGTTTAGTCACCTCCATCATAATCCTACTTTCCAGCCTTACACTTTCTGTTAATAATATTACTTTATGTAGCAAATAGAATTATTTAGCCAGACATGGTGGTATACACCTATAATCCTAGCAATTCAGGAGGCTGAGGCAGGAGCATTGTAAGGACATTACGTTAAGAGAAATTCCACATTTTACTCCTATGTGGAATGTATAAAAGTTTGTCTCAAAAATAGAGAATAGCTGGGTGCAGTGGCACAAGCTTGTAATCCCAGTGATACAGGAGGATCTAAAGTTCAAAGCTAGCCTCAGAAACCTAAGTGAGTCCCTAAGCAACTTAGTGCTGCCCTTTCTCAAAACAAAATATAAAGTATGGAGATGTAATTCAGTGGTAAAGTGCCCCTGGGATTAATCCTAGTTACACCCCCCCATTGAATTATTTGTGCTTTAATTATAATAGTCCTATTTGAGTTGCCTTATCTTTTAAAGAATATAAAAACAAATTCTTTTGCAAATCTTCAGTGCAAAGTTTTGCTTCATGTAGTTTGTGAGGTCCTTTGCCCTTTTCTAGTTAGAGATCCGGGTTCAAGCTCACATGGTTGCTTTTCATGGAATCTCCTGTGGAACTCAGAGCTTCTATTTTTCCCTTTGCTTCCTTTCCCCCATGTCAAAAATGAAGAATGATTGTGTCCTTTATTCATTACCATTTATGACTGTTTAGTGCCAGATGTGAAGCCAGTTATAATGATGTCTGTGCAGTTCATTGTAGACAGGGATCCCTTTCACAGAAATTCCTACATATGTGGATGCCAAGGGCCTTCCTTATGCACCAGAGAGAAGAACCAAGAGATGAAACTTTCATCATCTTTACTTGTCAAACAAGGCAAAAAACCAGATACAAGTTTTTCCTTCTTCTCTTCATTCTTTCTTTCTTGTCTTCCCTTCCATTTCTTTTTTATTTGTAGTGCTGGGGATAAAACCCATGGTCTCAAGCATGGTAGGTAATCCCTCTGCCACAGAGTTACACCTTCTGTCTCACAGGTTCATTTTTATAATCTACTCTGAGCACATATTGAAACAAACCTCCTGATTTTGCCTCATGTACAATTTTTAGAAATGACAACACAAGCTATATTTCTATGTAATGTCCATTGACACTTGGTAAGACCAGCCATCATTCTTGACTCAGGAAACAGCAAAGATGAATCTGAGATGTACCTAGGGACTGAATGCATTAGAACATGCCAAAATTCACAGCATATGCTTTTAAGGACTGTTTTTGATTGGTCAAGTGTGAGGTTTTTCCTTCTTCACAGACTAGGCATGATTTCCATCAGTATTTGTATTCTCTAAATTTAGGACTACATAGATAAAGTCATTTAGAAAGCCTACTATTAAAAATGGTTTCCTTAGAAGTCTCATCATCTGTTTCAGGAAATTGACTAATATCTAGAAAAATATCAGTTGCAGAAATGTTCATTTATTTTTCCAATAGAAGACACATACACCTGAAACTAATTTTAATAGGATAAGCGGGAGAAATTACTCTCTATCAAGTAGAAGTCAGTCAAAATCTTCGATTTAGTTTTTCTTTTTAAGCTGATAAATGGTTTTCCTACATTATATATGGAATTTATCATTTGAGGCATTAAACTCTCCCCTCATCTTTTCTTTGACTTCTGCTGCTACTGCTGTTGTTGCTACACAAAAATGTGAAATGTGTTATGCAGTTGTTGGCCTTCAGCTGTCTCAGATTGTATCTCCTTATAAGAGGAAAAAGACATCAGTTTTATGGGAGAGTATGTTTAATTCTGAGCCCAAATTGGGTCATTTTGTAGTCAGTTCATCTGTAAGATGATCATGGCAAAAAGCTTTCAGTAATCTGCTGTTGGGAAAAACATTGCAAACCTACCAAAATATCTGAATCAGCTAAAAAAAAAAAATATGGTCCCTAGTGATAGGGAGGATGTGAAGATCTGTTGGCATACAGTGGATACTTATAGATAAATTGACTTATATAGAACCATTCACTTCCATGTAATGAGAGTATGACTTTATTGGAGGCTTTGGATTATGGGTTTATGGTACTGTGAAATTTTCTAATTGTTGATGAGTGGGCGCAGGTTTTTTTTTTCCCCTCACTAGAAATGTGTCACCTATAGTATTTCTAGTTAGTTACCTAATGGAAGAAGACCATAAAGGCAGAATAGAGGTGCTATGAGCCATTTCTGGCACAAGCTAGAAAAGAGTCTCAAACCACTTCCAAGTGTGAAAATTACTGACTCTGTGAAATAGAATGCTATAGAATTAAAAAAATGAAATATCCTGCTTTGAATTTTTCAAATGCAGATGACATTTTGTTTTAAAATGCTGCTTTGAAAGTAATGTTGCTGAAAGTATATTCATACTTCAGTTAGCTGTGAAGTGCAAGATGACTAGATTAGAAGTTAGGTCAACAAGGTGCTATTTAATAATGAACTGAGAACAAGGAGAAAATTCCTTCCTGTGATCTGTTCTTTAATTGATGGGGATAATCTGAGACTTGGTACTTGGATACTCTATGTCCTTGATTAGGGTGATTTTTTTTTTTGGAGAAAACTGGATCTTTGAAGGAAAAACATGGTGATGGAAGGATTGGCTAGATCACTGGAAGCATTATAGGACAAAGTCTGGAGCATAAGAAAAGTGTTTTTGAAAAAAGTTCAATATTTTTATTGGTTCACAAAATTGTACATAATGGTGGGATTTGTTGTCACACATTTGTACATGTACACAGTGTAACAATATAAATTGGCTAATAACATTTCCCAGTATTTTCTCTTTCTTTTCCCTCTTCTCTCCCCCTGGTCCCTTTCTCTGTTCTACTAATCTCCTTTCAGTTTTCATGAAATGCCTCCCACCTTTCTTTTCCTTTTTTCTCTGTAGCATCCACATATAAGAGGACACATATGACCTTTGACCTTCTGAGTTTGGCTTAACAAAGTGTAGAGCAAGTAGGGAATAGGCAGGGATTAGCCATATTAGTCAGAAAGAAGCTGAGACCTGAATTTAGCTGAATGAAACACTAATTGAAGAAGATGAAGGGACATAACTTTTGGACACTTTGTCATTGGGGTTTATATGACCAAAGGTATAGCTTATTGAATTCTTACTATACAGGAAACATTCTGCTAATCCTGAGGGTAGGAAGAAAGGAAAATAAATCAAAATTCATTCAGTAAAAATACTTAATATTATAAGCATAAATGAATGGCTAACCAAATTATGGCAACCTAACGGAACATTATATATCTATCAAAATTACCAATAGTTAAACCATAGCCACACACAGAAATGTAGATATAAAATAATATTAAGTATAAAGGCAGAGCACAATGATGCTAAAATGCACTTATTCTAATAAAAATTGAAAGAATTTGGAATGAAATTTTATATTTAAATCAAATTTTTTCTACAAAGGTGCCGAAACATATGATTAAAAAGTAAGAGATAGTTAGCTGGAAGGAGATACTCTTATTGGAGAGGTTTCACATATAAAAAACCTGGAGAATAACACAGAATTTGGTTCGATATTAAACTTGCACAATACAGGCTCCCAAAGCTAGGGAAGTTAGAGAAGGGTAGTCAATAGTCCATCTTCTGTGGAAGATGAAGAACTTGAGGGAAGACTTAACAGTCAGGTACAACCAGAGTGGTCTGGAATGAGGGAGGAAGACTGTCAATGTAAAGGCATGGTATAAGTGAATAGGTAGATTTGGCAATGAGTTTGCCAAGGAAAGGTGTACATCAGATAAGTGGGAAGCAGTCAAGGGAGACTAGGCAAGCCAAGCTAAAAGTACAGGCACCTGAGTCTTGGTTAGATTGGTATAGATTAGGAGTAGATTTTATTTTACAGTGGAATAGTTATAAATGATGACATTTGCAGTAATCTATAGACTTGACTGCAAAGGATAGCCAGGCAAGGAAGAAAGAAGTCTAAAATGATTCTCATGGGGGAAACCAGAATTTGACTTAGGAATTTTACTGTAGGACAGGTAGAAAGTGCTTTCTTTCTATTTTCTCAACTTTAAAAATATTTAAAGCCTACAGAAAAGTTACAAGGATTGTATAATTGTCACTCATATACTCTTCATCTACATCCATATGTTGTTTGCTGAATGTTTTTATTATTTCTCAATAAGGAATTTTGATAAATGCTTTTTCTGCATCTATTGTAATGCTCAGATCATTTTCTTCTTTATTGTTTTAATATAGTGGATTTAAATTGAAGTTTTAGAAATCAACCTTGCTCAGTCTTGATATAGTATTTTTCTTATATATGACTGGATTTATATTGCTATTTTTGAGGATTCTTGAATTGATATTTATGAATATACTGTCCCATATATTTTTTGGTAATACTTTTATTAGGTTTGGTGAAAGGATTTGTTAGGTTTAGGAAGTATTCTTGCCACCTCTATTTTCTACTATGGCATCACTTCTTCCTCAAATGTTTGATAGTATTGACCACTGAAATCATCTGGACTTTGGATTCTCTTTGTGGAACTTTTTCAAAATTAATGTTTCGATTTCTTTAATTGACACAGTTTAGATAGATCTTTTCTTCTGATATGAGTCAGATTTCACAATTCGTGTTTTTGTAAGAGATTTATCCATTAACTCAAGTTTCACAATTTATTGGTGTGGAGTTGTATATAATATTCATTTAATATCTTTTTAATGTCTGTAAGGTCTGTAATATCCCCTCTTTCATTCCTGATATTGACTTTTTATTTCTCTAGATTGCTCTTGTTTGTTTAGGGATTTATCAAGTTTATTATTCTTTTTAAGAACCACCTTTTGACTTGGTTAATTTTCTCTGTTGCTTGTTTCTCTCTTCCTGCCTACTTACTTTGGGATTATATTGCACTTCATTCCCTAGTTTCTTAAAGTAGAAACGTATATCATGGAATTTAAACCTTTTTCCTTTACTTAATAAAGACATTTAAAGCTAAAATTTTCTGAGTACCACCTTATTGAACTGGCAATTGTGATAGACTGTGTTTACATTATTATGTAGTTCAAAATACTTTCCAATTTCCTTTGTGATTTATTCTTTGAACTAGAATTATGTAAAATTGTTATTTCATTTTCAAATATTTAAAGATTTTGTTAATATTGAATTTTAACAGACACATAAGACAAAAATTGTACATATTAATGGGGTACCATGTGATGTTTTGACACATGTATACATTATAAATGCTTAAGTCAGGTTAAACATATCTATCTCACATGCCATTTCTCTATGGTGAAATTATTCCATATAGTTTGTTTAGATATATATGTATATTGATGATGCATTTAACCTAAATCATATATATTTTCAAAGTTGGAATCCTACTGCACATACTGTTCTCTAACTTGATTTGTTACTTCACATGGTATCTATATCTATATCCTCTATATCTAATTCATACTTTTAAATACTGTGCAGTATTACATTGCATGAACTTTAAAATTAAATTATGTTTGTGTTCTATTTATGGAGATTAGAATTTGATCCCTAAATTTTGCTATTTCAAAACAATGTTGCAAGGAATGCCCTATTACATAGATTTTATTGCTCTTGAAGAGTAAATGTTTTTTGTACAATAGATTCCTAGAAATGGAAAGGTTGTACAAGAAGAACAGAAAACCACATAGTGAAAAATCTCTGTGTGTTCTATTCAGTTAGGCAACAACAACAAAAAAAATGACAGAGAAAAAAATGTGAGTTAACAACTAAGGTGGCTATTATTTTGGTTATTATTTAACATTAACAATATTGGATTTGATTGAAATATTGAAGTCCTTTATGACACTGGTTCTCTTTAAATAGGAATCTATGCATAATTGGCCTAACTTACAATAGTTAATTCAAATGTCAGAAAGTCTGAAAATAATTACATGTGGGGATCATGTTCAGGTGTATAACATCCAAATGTAGAAGTTACCAAGCTTGAGATCATGTTGGATTTGTTACTGTCCACAAGGTTAAAGAATGAGAGAGAGGTAAGAATAATTTAGCCTTCTATTTTTTTTTTTTTTTTAGAAGGCCAGATCTTATTTTTTTGTTACTCTGAAAAATTCTTATTTTTGACTGGACTCAGACATAGAAGTAGAAGCTCTCAGAGAGGACAGCCTGTGTCTCTCAGCAATCTGTTGCTGGCGTTTTTCTTTGGCTTTCTTCATTCTGTTGGTCAAAAGTTTGGCATATTCTATAGCCTCTTCCTTATTTTTCTTAGTATGCTGTTCCTTCAGAGCAATACGCCAGCACTTGTGTCGCAGGACATGTGGAGTAACAAGACGCTGAATCTTTGGTGCTTTGGTCCTAGGTTTTTTACCTTCCTTGTTTAAGGGTTTTCTGACAACATATTGGCAGACATCATATTCGTTAGATAGATTGAAAAGTTTGCGGATTCTACTAGCTCTTTTGGGCCCCAGTCTGCTAGGTATAGTAGTATCTGTAAGTTCAGGAATATCCTTCTCTCTCTCTCTTTTTTTTTTTTTTTTTTTTTTTTTTACAATAACCAAGTTTAGAACGCTCAGACTGGCATCCACAATGCAACCTCCAACAGATTTGCGCTTTCTCTCTCCACTTCGCCTTGGTCTGTAACAGGAGAGCCCCTTACTCAGCAGCAGACGAACAGGGCCATGGGTCAAGACACCCTGCTTCATGGGGAAATCTTGTTTGTCATTCCCCCGGCTGATTTGGACCACATAACCCTTCCATTCTTCACCCAGAGCATCAGCAGCAACTTCTGTGGCCATATGCTTCTCATAAAAAGTACAAAGTTTGTGTTCATCGTCCACTTCGATGAGTTTCTGGCAGCCAGTGGCTGGGAAGGAGATATTCAGCTTCATTTTGGAGCAGCTGATCTCCCACAAGGAACCACGAAAAAGAGTTGAGCCTTCTATTAATTTGGATTCTGTTTTCAGATGATAAAGCAGGGGACAAAGCTGGTAGGACATCCTAGTCCTTGGCTAGTGTTTCTCTTCACATGTTTTTCATTTGCAATACTAGGAAGACTCAATAAGCTTTATTTTCAGTTCTGATATTCTTAAATTTTATTTTGAATGAAAGAAATTACTCAGTAAGGCAACCCCCTAAATTACAAATCAGAATAAAGCTTGTTTATCTGAATTCTTCACTCAGTTTCCAGGAATTAATGATTTAAAAGAATAGGAACTTTTTTCTGGTCTTAACATTACCAGCAGGTGGCACTGTAACACATTCCTTCAATAGCTCTGAAGTAGCATTTCACCATCCTAGGGCTGTCTTCACTGAAATTAGCAGGAGTAACAGCTTTTATAATCACCATGACATGATTGTCTAAACTTTGCACATGTCATATAACTACTCCTAACCTTCTCTATGATGTGCTGGTTTTTGAGAGCTACTCTGGTGAGGATTTCACTGAACTAACTCTGGATCTTTCCATATTTCTTCAAGAAGGCAACAGTGAGACATAGCTCCAGTTACTTTTGAAGCAGTTCTTCAATGTTAAGGACTCAAGGCTGAAGGCATGGAAAAGTTATGAGGTTGGAAGAGTTTACCTTTGGAACTCCCCACCCTGCACCCACTCTACTTTTAATATCCTTGCTTCTTTCTTAGGCATCTAGCCTTCTTCACTGAATAGTATGCAAGCGATTCACAATTTTCTTAACCTTTACTCAGAAACTTCCAGTAATTTAGTAGGCCATAGCTGGTTTCATCTTTAAGCCAATACATGCTAATACATTGGGATAGTACTGAGCATTTGATGCTACTGGATTCACTCCCTTTATGAGCCTTTCTTCTTTTGCTAAAGTGACACCACTTTATATTAGATCTTTCTATATTTTACCAACCATTTTATTTCATTCTCCATCATTACCTTATTCCTCTGCCTGTCCCTTAAAATTTGCTTTCCTCCAGCATTTTCTCCTTGATAGTCCTTTTAAGAAAACATGCTATTCTCTACTGAAATTTCCACACCCTTGGCCTTAACTATTCACCCTGTCAGTGCTTCTCAACAATGTCTGCATATTAGAATCACCTGGGGAGCATTTAAAATATACTCGTCTGTAAGTCTCGTTCCAAGAGTTACTGATTTATTTGAGATCAGTAGGACTTTGGTTTATTTAACTCCTTGTCTATAACAAGGAACAAGAACCTCTGAACTTATGAGTTTTTAGATCTAGGTCCAGCAATCCAGTCTTCATGTCTCTTCTGAGCTGCATACACTTATTTTTTTGGCCAGACACCTTCACTTAGCTGTTAGGCATGTACTTTGAACTACTCTTATTCAAAAATAAAATTTTAATGTCCTCCCTGCAAATTTTACCCTGCCCTTTGTGTTCCCTATCTTGGTTAAAATGACATCTTTCTATTATATCCAGGATATGTAGTACAACCTTTAAATCTTTCCTAATTTTTCATATCTAGTAACCTCCAAATTCTCCTAATTTGAATTATAAAATATCTTCTAATCTAATCCTCTTTTCATCCTATCTGCTGCTGACCTAGTTCATATTTTTATTGTTTCTTTCCTCAAGACTGTACAAGTCTTTGATCTGGTCTTCCTGCCTTCAGCCCTCGGCCCTTTCTATATTCCTGCTCATTTTACATGAGACTGGCAAGTGGTGTTTTCACTTGTTTGTTGGAAATTATAGATATATAGCAATTTGTAAGCATTTATTCAGGCACCTAATAAACATTTGTAGAACAACTACCTTATGCAAGACATTTTCTTGCATAAGAAACATTTGGTTCACTACAGCATACAGGATAAGGTTTAAAGGTCTAGTGGCATACAGGCTATGACATAAAATCCTTCTTAGATTTTTCTTTAATTAATTCAATAAGTAAATGGTCAATGCCCACAATATACTAGGCAATGTGCTATTTTATATAAACAAAAATACATATGTACTATTGTGTATATATAGTTATATACGTATGTATACATATATTTACATATGCATATGCTTCTCAACTTAAGATGGGTTTAAATCCTGATCCAATCATAAGTTGATAATGTCATAGGTTAAAATGCATTTAATATACTAACCTTCAGAACATCATAGATGAGCAACACAGTACAGTAGAGGATTTCTTGTTTACCCCTGCATGGCACATCTGCCTGGGAGCTACGACTTACTGCCATTGCCCAGCATCATAAGAAAATATCATACCATATATTGCTAGCCTGGGATGAGACTCACATTCAAAATTTGAATCATGGTTGTTTCCAAATACATATTGTTTATGCACCCTTGGGACGCTGAAAAATCCTAAATGAACTACCATATGTATGTATATACACATATAATCCATCTTAGCCCCAGGATCCTTGGCCTTTTTTCTGTGCACCTCTCATAGACCACACACAAGCCATTTTGAGTTATTTGTCATTCTGTAAAAGAACTCTTCACTTTCCTACTTCTGAGGATTTTCTTTTATGCTTTTCTTCACTTACAAATTACTTCCCACCTTTTCTACCTTTTGATAGTACTACTCATCTTTGAAGACCCATTTCAAACATTATTTTCTCTGTGTGGCTTTGCTTCAATGGCCCCTGCCCATCTACCTTTTCAAGGTAGAATTGTCTTTTGTCTGTGTTCCTGTGGTAATTTGTTTGTTCTTCTATAATAGAACTGGTCATATTGTGATTTAGTTATTTGTATGTGTTTCTTTTCCACCACACCTGTGAACTTTTGGAAGGCAAAAATTGTTTCTTAGAATTTTCTGTACCTAGTAGACTGCCTTGCACACAATAGTTGATTGACAAGTGTTTATTAGATGATTAAGTATTTATGGATTGCTGGCACCATAGCTGACTTGAAGAGCAGAACAATTGAGGTAAGAAGCTGTCCAGCAACACAGAATTACTAAGTATTCCACACATCACAGTTTGAAATTATGGCCAGAGAACAGCCTGCCTATTCTTAGATTCTGCTCTTTCAAGTAGAAGGATTTACCAGTGTTATCGGAGCCTCTGGAACCCCATCCTCATCTGCAGAGCCCACATTCACGTAGACTTCATGGTTTATAATGAGCTTATAATGCATAAACACAACCCACATCAGCTCAATATCTTAAGTGCTCAGTGACTTGGCTTATTTATGACTCATGTGGTATAATAAACTAGCTAAGGACAAAGATCATGAGAGAGCAAGTAAGATTTGTGGGCAAGTCACTTACTTTATTTTTAAAAATTTTCTTAAGGGAAAATACCTTCCATGTGTCCTGGAATTTCATAAAACCCCAAGAAAATGCTGTGTAACTGAACAGGCAATATCTTTTTCTGCAATATAGGTCACAAAATCCCATATTTAAACTTATACATTGGCTGAAAAAATATTAGACAAAATAATCGCAATTATATAATTAGTAATAAACAGGTCTTAAGCCTCTGTAGTACAAATATGTGTAGCACTATTTCCCCTTATCCAGTGTACTCTGGGGAATGACAACATAAAGGAGTTAGACACCCAGTTGTCAAGTGAGTAGGAGAGTCTGATTTTATCAGAATGCTGCTGTATTGGCCAGGTCTCAGTTAATATTTTTATAGAGTGTCTACATTTTTTGCTTCCTTTTACTTCAAAGCATAGTCTCTCAACTCTTTGAGCTCATCCTCATTCATCTCTCTCTCTCTCTCTCTCTCTCTCTCTCTCTCTCTCTCTCTCTCTCTCACTGGGGATTTAAACCAGGTGTGCTTTACCACATCCCAGCCCTTTCTGATATTTTTTATTTCATTACAGGGTCTCACTAAGTTGCTTAGCACCTCACTAAGTTGCTGAAGCTGACCTTGAACTCGTGATCCTCTGGAGCTGCTGGAATTACAGGCGTGTGCCACTATACCCAGCCCAATTTTGCCTTTGATATCAGATCTCACACCTCTTTTTTATCTCTTTCTATTTGGTTCAATTTTCAGGTGTCATTCTCAAATTCTTTGTATTTTACCTCTTTGCTTCTTGGCCAGAGCTGTTACTACTAATATCAGTTTACTTGAAATTAATTACATTTTCTTAAACAGCCTACCGATTATTTGATATCTAAAATCTGCTTTGAGCTTAAGAAATCCTGATCCTGACCTTAGATCCTGATTGGATCTTGAATGTCAGAAAACAAAAACTGTACACTAAAGGGCCCTTAGCCCATGTTGGTTTAAAATCCATTATCCAGTGGTGGTCTTTGCCCCTTTTTTTTGTAGTTGTTCAAGTTCTGAAGTAGTGCCCTTGAAGGACACTAAAATGTGGTTCACCTATTCCTCCCAATGATTAGAAAAATGAGCAGGAAACACATCACTTCTGATGAATGTCATGACTGGGATATTATATAAAACATTCTTAGAGGCGTTGACAATTTGTTGTCAGAATGACATTTGTTTTGGCAATTGTCTAGTCTGAACAGGGGTTTTCTACTTCCTCTTAGAAGGTCTGAACTCTGACCAAGTGTTTTGAGGCCCAGGGTGTTAGGCTTACTTGTCCCGCATACCAGACCAAGTTCTATATTTTGTAATTTTACCTTTCATTTTTTCTACAGTGGTTTTAGGAGTTTTGCCTCTGTTCTTTCATTCCGTGAATTTTATGATCTGGCTTGCCATACTTCAGGTCTTTCATGGTTTCATATTAGTAGTAAATTTTATCATCAGACTTCATGGATCCTCCCCCTCACGTTTACGTGTGCCCATGTTGTTGCTCTTAGTAAGGGCTTTGTCTGTCATTTCACATTCTTAATTATCTATGCTACTTTGAACGTCCATTCAGGAAGGCAAGAAACCAGGACGGATCTTTTGCATTGCTTTGCATAAAATTAACATGTTGATTTCATATTAAAGCCCAGGTTACAGGTTAATTTGCATAAACCTGGCATTCAGGAAACTCAGCCTTTACCTTGTCAAAGAAAATGAAATAATTCAGGACAACCGAAAACAAGAATATTTAAGCCATCAGAAAATGGGAGTGGGGAAAGAAGTACCATGAGGTAGAAATGTCTTATAGCTAATACTCACAAAATCTTAATGTGTTAAGGGACCTGAGGGATTTTCTTATCCAGTGTCTTCCCAGTATAGGAATTCCATTGTGTTTATACCACACAGGTGATGCCCAGCTGACAGTTAACACCTTCAGAACAAAGTGCCTAGTGAAAAAAAGAAGTGCCTCTTTAACTTGTAAAAGCTTTTAATTTTTAGGAAGGTAAAGTCTGCTCTCTAGTACATCTCAAATAATGGGTCCTAACCCTACTTTCTGAAATCCATTTTAATCTTAATTTGTAATCCATGTACAGGGTTGAAACTGTATGCAGAATTATATGTGGGTTGTGTGTGAGTGTATTCCTGTATCTGTGGCTTCCATTAAATTTTCAAAGGAGGCATATGATCCTCAAATATGGCTGACTTCATAAGTATATGAGTGGGCATTTAAACAGTCCCACACATAAAAAGGAATCTGTACTTGGGTTAATGCTTCATTGTTGCCATCTTGAAATTCTTAATATTTTTTAACATGTAGCCATAGAAAATGAGTCTCGAGGGGCTTGGTTTGTGGCTCAGTGATAGAGCACTTACCTAGCATGTACCACTTGCCTTGGTACCACATAAAAAATAAATAAAATAAAGTTATAAATATATATATATATATATATATATATATATTTAAAAGTGAGTCTTTGGATTGTTCTACTTTCAGCAAGCCAACATTATCCTTCTGTTTAGGTTCCGACCTTGCCTGTGTTTTTAAACAGTTTGGCTTCTCAATTTATAATGAAATAAGGGCAATCTCTGCTTCCTTTTTCAGTCCTCTCTAGTTTCTTGTCTGCACTGTGCCAGAGAATCTTAACCTGATATCCATGTCCATTTATTTTATTTTATAATTTATCTAATTTATCTTTATAATATTTCAAGCTTTAAAATCAATTTAAGCACAAAGATTGCATTGTGTTTGAGAAAAATCAACATCTTTTATTAGCTCTAGGAAAGTTATCTTTTTCTTCTTGGGTGTCTATAACCTGAGTACAGTGAGTTCTATCAGTGCTTTAACAATGTATTCTTAAAGCAGAGCATTCAGATTCATCCAGTTCAATTTTATGAAATACTATATTATTTTGCTCTATATGAAATCATTTAAATTTCTCTTTTTTGATTAATCAGGGTCTTTCCCCCTCACATATAATACTTTCTTAATAGATTTAATATACTGATTAATGTATTATCATACCAAATAATGCATTTAATTTATAACATCAAACTTAGAAAAACTTAATTTAAAATTCTAATTGCATATTTTATTTTGGCATTTTATTATAATAAAGTTCATAGCCCATTAGCAATTTTATTGGAGAAGTATACCAAGTACAGTTTCCTCTGAAAGTCACTAGGCAAATGTGCTGTAGCTGATTGGTGACCTTGAACTCTACTGTGGGAGAAACACAGACCACAGCCACTCTAGACATGTGAAAAAGGGAAATAATAAACTCTAGGATCAAAGTTTACAAGAACTGTAATTATTTTGCCTTGGAAAAAGAAGTTGAAGGATGACTTGAAAGAGATGAATTATCTTTGATGGAGAAGAGTTGTCTTCTGTACTCAAAGAGAAATAGATGATTTAAGATTTAGGTTGACATTTGACAAGATTTTCTTTTAAATTAAGAGAATCATGTCCTATGTAGGTTAAAGATTCACTTACCTAAGGCAAAGGCCTCAACCAGATAATCTCTTGAGGTTCCTTCAAATTCTAGTTGCCACCCTCAGGTAAAATTCTGCATCTCTGGTATACCAAGGCTGGCATGGGCTTTTTTGCTGAATTGCTTTTCAGCTTGGATTTTTTTCATCTTTAATCTTAATTATGTGTCAGATTACATGTCCCTTGTGGGGAAGAATGAGGATGGAAGGAAAGGATCCTTTGTTGAATGGCCAGAATGACTATCCTTGAATATCTGAGAGGGCATTGTTTCCTTCAACTTTGTCAACTGAGAGGGTGTATAGTTATTTCAATTTTGTTGGCACTACTCAAAATATTCTGGCATCTACTGTTTAATAATTATTTCAAAACCCATGGCATGATCTACATAATTCCAGTTTGGACCTAACATCTGAGTATGATTTGTTTCTTTATTTTACATGTTTGTTTATTTAGTAGTGCTGGGAACTAAACCCAGGGGTAGTCTACCACTGAGCTATATCCTCTGCCTTTAAAAAATTTTTTTTAATATTTTGAGACAGGATTTCACTCATTTGCCAAAGCTGGCCTCAAACTTGTGATCCTTTTGCTTCGGTATCCTGAATAGCTGGATTACAGGCTTATTCCACTGTGCCCAGGTTGATTTCTTTCTTTAAATTAAGCAATAACAACAATAACCATGAAATACCCAACATATATTTGCATGCATATCTAAATGGGTAAATCAATGCGGTAATATATTTTTGTAAACATAACTATAAAGCAAGAGAAGGTGTTTTTGGCTTGCAACCCAATTAGACACAAAAGCACAATTAAGATGTAAATTAAAAAAACATTATAAAAATATAAAACAGTGCTAGTGGGCAGAATAGATGGCTGGTATCTAAAGGAAAATATTCATTCAAAATTTAAAAAACCAGAACACTTTCATTAGGTCATATATATACAGCCAATTAATAAAAATAGAAGTCAGAATCATGGAGTATTAGCTCTAAAAATCCCTTAGAGATAATTTTGTCTAATGCTCTCATGATCACCTATATCATTCTCACATTCATAATTCAGCCAAAATGTCATTACAGGAAGACTGCCACTGGACTCCTAAGGATAGTTTAGTTTCCCTAGCACCTGAGTCAGGGCCTAAAAATAGCAGGTATTCAATAAATATTCATTAAATTAATTAGGATATGAATATATTTAGAGGATTTGGGAGATTCTTCTAGAAGTTATAGTGTTTCAAAGTTATCATAAGTGTTAGTACTTTTTCAAACTTGGGTAGGAAAGAGAAAATAATCTGGTTATTTGAGCATTCTGCTTATTTCATTTTCAGCTGAGAGTTTTCTAGAAACAAATATGTAAAGATATCCTACTTCCTCAAATACTAGAGGGTTTTTTTAAAGGCTATTTTTGCAATTTGGACCAACATAAAATGTAATTGTTTCTTGCTGGTTTAACTGCTAATTGCTAAGTACTATGTAAAATTGTTAGTCCTTGGAATATCTTGGTAAAGGAGCTAGCCATGCTCTGGAAGAGGAGATCAGGTCTAAGGAATAGAAATGCTCTACCATCTATTCAGCTTTCACACTTCACTTTTTGGGATCTGCACTTGCCATATCCTGCCCTAGTGTGCAATCTTCCCCACTTTCCTCCCTTCCCACCATAGCTACATCCATAAGGTATAGACCTGATATACCTAGGCCACATCTGAAAAATCATATTGCTGAAGAGCTGGAGGACTTTGGAACCCTGCTACTAGTCCTGGCAATATCAATTACTATCTATATTACTGTGGTTATTTTCTCTCTCTGGGCCTTAGTGTTCTCAGAAAAATAATGAGTGATCTGTGTTTGTTCCCAGTCTTCTTTTTCTGCTATGTACACTCCTAGAAATCCATTGGAGGTGCTTTGGGGGCTAATACAGGGATGAGAAGTGGGAGGGAGGGTAAGAGAGAGAGAGAGACAGAGAGACAAAAACAGAGACAAAGAGAATTGGAAGGAATGAGGAGGACTCTAGAAACACCTACTCCAACCACAGCAGATTTACTTTTGATATATTACGCTTTCTTGGAATAGTTTGTTTGAAAACTACATTCACTGACATGGTGAGAGTACATAGGAGATATAATTTAGTCATTAAAGTAGTTGAAATGATTCCACCTTTTCTTTCATGGTCCTGTTACTTACAGCTTTTGGTGTTGCAGATTGGATTGAATTGATCATGTAACAACCTGATCAATTGCTGTAAGGATCTGTCTTATTGGCCACCTGCCTGCATCTGCTCAGGTCAACTAAGCAGTAGCTTCAGGTTAAAGATGTGGAAATTATGAGCCCCTAGTAAAAGAACAGGCTGGTTTTCCTTCTTGTGGAGATTGAATTGTGGAGGGGGGATAAACAGTTCTGGGCAGGATTACATGGAGGTCTATTAAAAAACCTTGCTTCCCTCCCTAGGCCTGGGGCTAGACTTTCTCTAAGTGATGATTTGCCTATTTACTGAAAGTTAAATTGAGCCAAGTAACAGAGTCATGCCCAGAGTGAACATTTTATCATTGTATTATCTCCTAAACTTTCAAATTCAATTGATCCTACACTATAAGAAGCCTGATTAGTGCTCCTAATAGGCTGACAGGAAGATATATAGTATGGTAGAGATGGACCAGGAAAGGGTGAATAGACTGGGGTCTGAAATGTTTTCTTTTCAGGTATTCACTTGTCTGAAGTTCAAAGTGTGTTGGATTCTCAATGGAAATACATGGTTTTGTTTTTTCCTTTAGATTTTGTTAAGATTTAGTATTGACTATGCATAGCATTTTCCAATTGCCTAATGGTTAGAGTCATGTTAATGGTCACCACCCTTATTCCAGCTTCACAGATGAGGAGTCAGAAGACCAGGAGGAACTAGTGAGTTGGCCCAAGGTCACATTGTAAATCAATGACAGAGGTGAGGATTACTAGTACCCAATTTAAACAACCCCTCATCTTGTCATTGATTCCAATCTTCTCCTGCAGGGACAATAAAGTCTTCCACTAAGCCATCTGGGGACCTTGATTATAAATGCCAAAGTGGGGTCTTGCCCTTACCTGATCTTTAGAGTCATATGAAGAATTCACTCTTTGGCTTAATCTCAGCAAATGCCTTAGCCTTCTTTTTGAAAACTTGCAGGATGGATTGATTGGCAGTGGAATTGTTGCAACATTTTTCATATAAAAACTTGAAAAGTCAAGTGTGGAAGTATGTTAAATAGACTCTTCCAAAATTATTGTGCCTTAATAAAATGCATTTTTGGCTGCCTATACGATGGATTGCTTTCAGAGTTCATATCGCAGTGCAGCTTCTACATTCTATTTGCCTGAAAATTTTGAGGAGCACCATGTTTGGAGTTGATAGCCAAGATGGCTTCTACTTTCCCCTTCAGTTCAAGATTAGCATTCTTTAACTCAAAAGCATTTAAAACCATTTTAAAGTGAGCATAATGAAGAAGGATGTGGGGGAGAGAATATATAAGATTAATAACTGCTATTGGAAATTCAAACTTCTAGATTTATTTGTTCAATATATATGAATTAGGCATTCACTTGTTTCCCAGATAACATGCAAAGGTGAAAGGATATTCCCTTCTAATTCTCTTAACTGATAGAAACAGAGTAACCTTGAAAGTCCACTCAGACTTCACCCCCAATCCTCCTTATTCAAGAAGATATCCATGACTAATTGAGCAGTAGGAAATTCTTCCTGTTCCATTATAGCTTAATCATGAAAATTTGCTGTCTTTCTGAATAATATGCATTCTTGATCTGTAATGTGGGCACCTGTTCAGCCATTTTGGGAAACGAAGGAAGAGAAAATAGAGTCCTTGCTGTCGAGTAGTAACCACTTGGGTTTATATCCTATATATGCAAAAGGAAACAATCTATAAAACCTTGAGTACATTACTGAATTTCCAATGATTTTCTATGAAGTTATTAATGTTATTAAGAATCACTGTAAGAATTGGATAAAATATATAGGAAGAATACCCACAAAGGTCTTGGTATATGATCCTTGATGCTCAAAAGATGACAATTGTCTTATTGTTGTTTATGCTGCTGTTATACTATTTGATCAAATTTTCTTAGTTATTGATGACAAAAATAAAATGGCACCGTCCCAGAGGAAATTCTGCTCTTCTGGTCTGAGAAAATGTTTTGTGTATTTAAGTTTAAAGGGTAGAACCAGGCAGTAAGTTTTATTGTTTCTCTTATTTCACTTCTTTCCTCCTGTTCTCCATAAGTAGTAGTTACCTATAGTTTTATTTGGCATTTAGGATGTTATGAAATATTATGTCATTTCATGAAAGGTTATTTACACAGAGGAACCAGATATAACTGAGTGCACATACAAATACTAGCCTTATTTCTAACCCTTGGAAAATAGGGACCTTTAAAACATAACTTTAGAGCATAATAAATTTTGTTTAGAATGTTAGGACATGTTTTAAAAGGACATAAGAGAAAATACTTTGTTTTGGTACCAAGTAATTCCTCAGGAAGGACATCCCATTCAAAACCTACTGATTTAGAAAGACCTAGAAGTTTAGTTAAATGTTCTAGAATTTGCTTGTTTTGGTCTTCAAAGACTTATGACTTGGAGCTTCCTGGGGAAGGTAGAATCACTGAATAGATGAAGCCCATGTTAAATAAAGTTCCTGGTTAGCTCCCAGAGGTAGGTTGCACTCTATATAAGGTATGGGTTGTCTCTCAAAAGTTCCCCAGTTTTCATTGCCGTGACCAAAACACCTAGCAAGAACAGCTTATAGGAGGAAATGTTTGTTTAGGCTCATGGTTTCTGAGGTTCAGTCCATGGTTGGCCAACTATATAACTCTGGGCCTGAGGTGAGGCAGAACATAACATCATGGCAGAAGAATATAGTAAAGGAAATATGCTTAGTTCATGACACCCAGAAAGCAGAGAGAAAATTTGAGTTCAAGGAACCAGGTAAAATATAATCCTCATCGCTCACCTCCAGTGACCTATTCCCTTAAGTCACATCCTACCTGTCTATAGTTCCCATCAATATATCCATTCAAATTATTAATCCAGAAAGTGGATTAATTCACTGATTAGGTTACAGTTCTCATAATCTATTTCACCTGTGAACATTCCTGCATTGTATTGCACATCAGCTATTGGGGGATACCTCATATCCAATGATAATATACACCAACCCTTTATTTTTTTTATTTTTATTTTTTTAAATTTTTTTTTAATTGTAAACAAATGGGATACATGTTGTTTCTCTGTACATGGCGTAAAGGCATACCATTTGTGTAATCATAAATTTACATAGAACAATGTTGTTTGATTCATTCTGTTATTTTTTTCCCTTCCCCCCACCCCTCCCACCCCTCTTTTCCCTCTATACAGTACTTCCTTCCTCCATACTTGCCCCCCTCCCTAACCCTAACACTAACCCTTCCCTCCCCCCATTATGTGTCATTCTCCACTTATTAGCGATATCATTCGTCCTTTGGCTTTTGGAGATTGGCTTATCTCACTTAGCATGATATTTTCCAATTTCATCCATTTGCCTGCAAATGCCATAATTTTATCATTCTTTATGGCTGAGTAATATTCCACAGTTTCTTTATCCACTCATCAATTGAAGGGCATTTAGGTTGGTTTCACAGTCTGGCTATTGTGAATTGAGCAGCTATGAACATTGATGTGGCTGTATCTCTGTAGTATGCTGATTTTAAGTCCTTTGGGTATAGGCCAAGGAGTGGGATAGCTGGGTCAAATGGAGGGTCCATTCCGAGTTTTCTAAGGAATCTCCACACTGCTTTCCAGAGTGGCTGCACTAATTTGCAGCCCCACCAGCAATGTATGAGTGTACCTTTCTCCCCACATCCTCGCCAACACCTGTTGTTGCTCGTATTCTTGATAATTGCCATTCTAATTGGGGTGAGATGGAATCTTAGTGTGGTTTTGATTTGCATTTCTCTTATTACTAGAGATGTTGAACATTTTTCCATATGTTTGTTGATTGCTTGTAGATCTTCTTCTGTGAAGTGTCTATTCATTTCCTTAGCCCATTTGTCGACTGGATTATTTGAATTCTTGGAGTAGAGATTTTTGAGTTCCTTATAGATTCTGGAGATTAGTGCTCTATCTGAAGTATGATTGGCAAAGATATTCTCCCACTCTGTAGGCTCTTTCTTCACATTGCTGATAGTTTCCTTTGCTGAGAGAAAGCTTTTTAGTTTGAATCTATCCCAGTTATTGATTCTTGCTTTTATTTCTTGTGCTATGGGAGTCATGTTAAGGAAGTCTGGTCCTAAGCCGACATGTTGAAGATCTGGACCTACTTTTTCTTCTATAAGATGAAGGGTCTCTGGTCTGATTCCAAGGTCCTTAATCCATTTTGAGTTTAGTTTCGTGCATGGTGAGAGATATGGGTTTAGTTTCATTCTGTTGCATATGGATTTCGAATTCTCCCAGCACCATTTGTTGAAGAGGCTATCTTTTCTCCATTGCATATTTTTGGCACCTTTGTCTAGTATGAGAAAATTGTATTTATTTGGGTTTGTGTCCGTGTCCTCTATTCTGTATCATTGATCTACTTTTCTATTTTGGTACCAATACCATGCCGTTTTTGTTACTATTGCTTTGTAGTAGAGTTGAAGATCTGGTATTGCAATACCCCCTGTTTCACTCTTCCTGCTAAGGATTGCTTTAGCTATTCTGGGTTTCTTATTCTTCCAGATGAATTTCATAATTGCTTGCTCTATTTCTGTAAGGTACGTCATTGGGATTTTAATTGGAATTGCATTGAATTTGTATAGCACATTAGGTAGTATGGCCATTTTGACAATATTAATTCTTCCTATCCAAGAACATGGAAGATCTTTCCATCTTCTAAGGTGTTCTTTAATTTCTTTCTTTAGTGTTCTGTAGTTCTTATTGTAGAGGTCTTTCACCTCTTTTGTGAAATTGATTCCCAAGTATTTTATTTTTTTCGAGGCTATTGTGACTGGGGTAGTTTTCCTAATTTCTCTGTCTGAAGATTCATAACTTATGTATAAAAATGCGTTCGATTTATGGGCATTGATCTTGTAACCTGCTACTTTACTGAATTCACTTATGAGTTCTAAGAGTTTTCTGGTGGAATTTCCAGGTTCCTCTAAATATATAATCATGTCATCAGCGAACAGGGATAGTTTGAGTTCTTCTTTTCCAATTCGTACCCCTTTAATTTCTTTGGTTTGTCTAATTGCTCTGGCCAGAGTCTCAAGAACGATGTTGAATAGAAGTGGTGAAAGTGGGCATCCCTGCCTTGTTCCAGTTTTTAGGGGGAATGCTTTCAGTTTTTCACCATTTAGAATGATATTAACCATGGGCTTAGCATAAATGGCCTTTACAATGTTAAGGAATGTTCCCACTATCCCTATTTTTTCCTAGTGTTTTGAGAATGAAGGGGTGCTGTATTTTATCAAATGCTTTTTCTGCATCTATTGAAATAATCCTGTGATTCTTGACTTTAAGTCTATTGATATGGTGAATTACGTTTATTGATTTCCTGATGTTGAACCAACCTTGCATCCCTGGGTTGAAACCCACTTGATCATGGTGCACTTTCTTTTTAATATGTTTTTGTATGTGATTTGCTAAAATTTGGTTGAGAATTTTTGCGTCGATGTTCATTAAGGATATTGGTCTGAAATTTTCTTTCCTTGATGAGTCTCTGTCTGGTTTAGGTATCAGTGTGATATTGGCTTCATAGAATGAGTTTGGGAGGGTTCCCTCCTCTTCTATTTTATGGAATACTTTGAGGAGTATTGGAATGAGCTCTTCTTTAAAGGTTTTGTAGAACTCGGCCTAGAACCCATCTGGTCCCGGACTTTTCTTTGTTGGTAGGCTTTTGATGACTTCTTCTATTTCATTACTTGAAATTGGTCTATTTAAATTGTGTATGTCCTCCTCGTTCAGTTTAGGTAATTCATATGTCTCTAGAAACCTGTTGATGTCTTCGAAATTTTCTATTTTGTTGGAGTATAGATTTTCAAAATAGCTTCTAATTATGTTTTGTATTTCAATCGTGTCTGTTGTGATATTTCCTTGTTCATTCCGAATTTTAGTGATTTGGGTTTTCTCTCATCTTCTCTTTGTTAGTGTGGCTAAAGGTCTATCAATTTTGTTTATTTTTTTGAAGAACCAACTATTTATTTTGTCAATTTTTTGTATTGTTTCTTTTGTTTCAATTTCATTGATCAGCTCTGAGTTTAACTATTTCCTGTCTTCTACTACTTTTGGTGCTGGTCTGTTCTTTTTCTAGGGCTTTGAGCTGTAGTGTTAGGTCGTTTATTTGTTGAGTTTTACTTCTTTTATTAAATGCGCTCCATGAAATAAATTTCCCTCTAAGAACTGCTTTCATAGTGTCCCAGAGATTTTGATATGATGTTTCTTTGTTCTCATTTACCTCTAAGAATTTTTTAATTTCCTTCCTAATATCTTCTGTTATCCATTCATCATATAATAGCATATTGTTTAATCTCCAGATGTTGGAATAGTTTCTGTGTTTTACTCTTTCATTTATTTCTAACTTCAATCCATTATGACCTGATAGAATACATGGTAGTGTCTCTATCTTCTTGTATTTGCTAACATGAGCTTTGTGGCATAATATATGGTCTATTTTAGAGAAGGATCCATGTGCTGCTGAGAAGGAAGTGTATTCCCTCTTGGTTGGATGGTATATTCTATCCGTTAAGTCTAAATTATTGATTGTGTTATTGAGATCTATGGTTTCTTTGTTCAATTTTTGTCTGGAAGATCTGTCCAGTGGTGAGAGAGGCGTGTTAAAATCACCTAGTATTATTGTGTTATGGTCTATTTGGTTTCTGAAATTGAGAAGGATTTGTTTGACATACATGGATGAGCCACTGTTTGGGGCATAGATGTTTATGATTGTTATATCTTGCTGATTTATGCTTCCCTTAAGCAGTATGAAATGACCTTCTTTATCCCTTCTGACTAAATTTGGCTTGAAGTCCACATTATCGGAAATGAGGATGGATACTCCAGCTTTTTTGCTGAGTCCATGTGCATGGTATGTTTTTCCCCATCCTTTCACCTTTAGTCTATGGGTATCTTTTTCTATGAGCTCAGTCTCTTGCAGGCAACATATTGTTGGATCTTTCTTTTTAATCCTATCTGCCAGTCTATGTCTTTTGATTGATGAATTCAGGCCATTAACATTCAGGGTTATTATTGAGATATGATTTGGTTTCCCAGTCATTTGGTTCATTTTTTAAATTTTATTTATTTATTTGTTTGACACAACTTGTTTCCTCCTCTATTTGACAATTCCTTTAGGATAATTCCTCCCTTTGCTGATTTGCTTCTTTGTTTTTCATCTCTTCCTCATGGAATATTTTGCTGAGAATGTTCTGTAATGCTGGCTTTCTTTTTGTAAATTCTTTTAGCTTTTGTTTATCGTGGAAGGATTTTATTTCATCGTCAAATTTGAAGGTAAGTTTTGCTGAGTATAAGATTCTTGGTTGGCTTCCATTTTCTTTCAGGGCTTGAA
Organism: Sciurus vulgaris; assembly: GCF_902686455.1. Lineage (NCBI taxonomy): Eukaryota > Metazoa > Chordata > Mammalia > Rodentia > Sciuridae > Sciurus > Sciurus vulgaris. Next base: position 46,312,453 of record NC_136471.1, on the reverse strand, counting down.
AAATGTTGTTCCAGGCCCTTCTAGCTTTTAGGGTCTGGATTGAAAAATCTGCTGATATGCGTATTGGTTTCCCCCTGAATGTAATTTGGTTCTTTTCTCTCACATTCTTTAAAATTCTGTCTTTATTTTGTATGTTAGCTATTTTCATTATAATGTGCCTTGGTGTGGGTCTGTTGTAATTTTGTGTATTTGGAGTCCTATAAGCCTCTTGAACTTGATTTTCCATTTCATTCTTCAGATTTGGGAAATTTTCTGATATTATTTCATTGAATAAATTGTTCATTCCTTTGGCTTGTTTCTCTAGGCCTTCCTCAATCCCAATAATTCTTAAATTTGGATTTTTCAGGATATCCCATAGTTCTTGTAGATTCTGTTCATGGTTTCTTACTATCTTCTCTGTTTGTTCAACTTTGTTTTCAAGGTTAAATATTTTGTCTTCAATATCTGAGGTTTTGTCTTCCAGGTGTTCTATCCTACTGGATATGCTTTCTATGGAGTTCTTAATTTGGTTTATTGTTTCCTTCATGTCACGGATTTCTGTTTTTTGTTTTTTTTCAATATCTCTAACTCTTTATTGAAATGATCTTTTGCTTCCTGTGTTTGCTCTTTTAATTGTCGATTGGTGCGATCATTCAATGCCTGCATTTGCTCTTTCATCTCATCATTCAGTGCGTGCATTTGCTCTTTCATCTCATCGTTTGCTTCTGTGATCATTTTAATTATGTACATTCTGAACTCCTTTTCTGTCATTTCTTCTGCCATGCTGTCATTAGATTTTATTGATGTAACATCTAGATTTGTTTGCAGCATTTTCTTTCCTTGTATTCTCATATTTTTCAGGTTTCAGTGGACCGCTGAGATATTGCATTTTTCCTCTATTGACTTACAATGTCCCTGAAGATTTCTAGTATATCCCCCTTAGCCTTCAGTAGGCTGAAGTCTTGGAGGAAGTTGATAATGCGGTGCTCCACAAGGAAGCTGCCTCTCTAGGAGTGGTGGCCTTCAGGTGGGGTATATTCCCTGCTAGTGGGCAGAGGTGCCTCCACTTGTTGACCAATGGTCATCCAAAGGGGAACTAGGCTGCGGGCTGGGGCAAGGCCTGTTTGGGCCTAAGTCTCTGGTTTTACCGTCCTTGTGGGGAAACCTCACCTGCGGGGGAAGACTCACCCGGTGGGGAGGTCTCGCTGGTCAGTTCCCTCCTAGAGGTTCGCCTCAATTTACAGCTACCGCCTGGGCTGGGCTGCCTTCCTCTGCAAAGTTCCCAGGGGCCCGGCCCTACCTCCTGGGCCTGGGAGCCTCACCCTTCGCAGATGAATCTCCTTAGGCTGCCCCTCCTCAGAGAATCTGCCCGCAGGCCTGGAACCTTCGCTCCTCCCCTCAGCCTGTCTCTGTGCGGCTCTTCCACCAAGAAGCCTCCTAGATCCTGGGACCCTGCTCTGCACCTAATCGCCTGGCTATGCGGCCCCTCCTCTGAGCAGCCACCTGGGGCCCCGTACAATCGCTCTGAGTCCCAGAGACCCGCCACACGCCTCTTCCTCCAGACAGCTGCCCAGTATTCCAGTGCGGTCACTAGGAGTCCAAGTAACTCACTGCGTGCCTCCTCCTCCCACCAACCACTCGTAGCCCTGGGCAATCAATCACTCCGAGTCGAAGTGACCCTCCCCGTTCCTCCTCCTTCTCCAGATAACCCCCCGGGTGTTCAGGAGCGGTCGCTCTGAGTGGCTCTGAATCCACGTGACCGGCTGCAGGCGTCCTCTGGGCAACCGCCCGGAGCTCTGGTGCGGCCACTCAAGACCAAGCGACCCACCACGCTTCTCCTCCAGGCAGCCCCCCTGTGTTCAGGAGCTGTCGCTTTAAGTCCAAACAACTCACCACTCGCCTTCTCCTCTGAGCAGCCGCCTGGAGCGCTAATGCAGTCACTGTGGGTCCAAACGACCCGCTGTGCTCCTCCTCCTCCTCCTCCTACTCCTCCAGGCAGGCCCCGGGGTTCAGAAGTGGTCTGAGTCCAAACAGCTCGCCACGCAGCCCCTCCTCTGGCAACCGCCTGTAGCTCTGGTGCAGTCACTCCGAATCCAAGCGGCCACGCTCCTCCTCCTCCTCGGGGCAGGCCCCGGTGTTCTGAGTCCACACAGCTCTCCTCGCCACTCCTTCCCTGGACAGCCGCCGGAGCCCCAGTGGTTGCTTCGAGTCCCAGCGCTGCACCGAGCAGTCTTCTCTACGATGCTCCCAGCTGTCCCAACCCTTTATTTTTGATGGTTTCTCTGTTTATCCTGAAGATTGAGCCCTGCTAGCTGATGCGTGAAACATACTGCCAGAATTGTTGATCAGGCAAACCAGAACTTAGAAGTTGGGCCTGGACTCTCCCAACCTAAAAACCAAAGTTCTCAAGGAGTCATTAGAACAATTAATGCCTCACAAATCTGTTTCTAGATTTTATGGCTTGAATAATGAGCACACCAATGTAACAAAATAGTACAGCCAACACTCATATGGTACTTAGTATGTCCCATATTCTGTACTGAGCACTTGGCACATAAGACCTCCTTTAATGCTCACATTAATGCTATAACAGTTGTTATATAAAACAAGATTCTCTGGACTAAAGTTGTTGGGAAAAATCAGGTAAGAAAAGTTAAAGGAATTTCTTTACTGAAGGACTCCTTAAAGCCTTTAATATGCTAAGAATTCCAAGGAGACTAAGAATGTGGTGCTTATCCAAGTGTATTGGAGCATGGAAATTTTTCCCCCAAAGAGGCATCTGGAGAAATGGAACACCCCTTGGGACATGCTGTCTTGTGAGTGCTTGTGAAATCTGTGCTTATTAACCTTGGAAATTGAGCCATGTTCTGTCTTTGCCCTGGCCTTATCATGTCCCTAAGGAACACATAATAGATAATCATAAAACAACTTATAAGTTTATATCTCTCCCCTGGAGTCCCTAATCTACCCACATCTAAGCCACCATTATCCCTCACCTATAATATTACAATATGCTTGAAACTGGTCTTCCTGCTTCCCTTTTTAAACACTTCTGTCTATGCTGAAACCTGAGTGATCCTAAAACCAAACTAAACCACACTACATTACTATTCTGAAGAAAGCCCTTAAAAAATTCCCATCATGCACAAGATAAAATTTGAACTTCTCAGTGTGGCCTATGTAAGTGCATGCCTGAAATCCTGCTCATCTTCATCCTCCTCTAGGCTCTCTCAGTTTAAGCAAAAATGGAGACAAGGGAACTCCCCTGGTATCAGTTATTTACCAATTGTATTAAAGTGCCACAGCATTGCCAGTACAACTTGGATGAGTTTCTGTGCCATGTTTTGGTTTTATTGGCAAACTGACTTTACCAGGGTACACTAAAGACTCATTAATAGATTACTACCGCTAACAAGAGGAAGATTCAACCTAATGAGAAGAGTGAGTGACTCATTAATGACTTGGAAATTAAGCAGTCTCCATCTAACTAATCAATGCTAAGTGACTGACCTTCATGGAGGCTGTAGCTCATTAGTAGAATACACACAGATGGTAATATGCTCAAAGGTATTTAAAATATATGTGTAAAGAAATACATTAAAAAGGCAAACCTATCCCAATTGTCTGTGTGTTGGTTCACAGTTCCCCTGTGCTACCTGCATGTAATTGGGTACATTTATTTGTACGAATGAATTTGCCTGGTAAAATGTATCATTTTCAAATTTTTTACATAGATCATGGATTATGACCAATGTTCACAATAATTTGTTTTCATGAAAAAGTCTATAGGAAGAATTGATTTATAATAATGACTTGCTTTATTCAGTAACTCATCTATCCAAGGATAATTACCTTGAGGAAAAAATGGATTCCAGGTCTAATGCAATAAATGTTTATTTGGAATTGTATTTGACTATTTTTTTCTTGTCAAATGCTTTCCCAAATGTCACCTGTTAATAAATTATCCCAGCATCTCCGAGGTCCTTACTGAAGTTGTTTCTACTGATGTGTTCCATAAATATGCTTGAGTTCTTTGACAGCAAGCCATTGGTGACATCAGAGATGCCATGACTATACTTCAAATAGGACAATGCTTACAACAGTAAACTGACTAGCTCTATTTGTTTCCCCCACTTGCCAAGCTACTGTGAAAGCCTCAAATGGTAATGCATAGGTAATTTGTAAATCTTGTATCTCTTTTCCTTCACTCAGCCAGTCTGTCTCTCTTAAGAGGTAACTCGAAGATTGCAAAGCATTTTAATAACATACTCTCATATCTTTTCTTTGTCTTGCCTGTCCTTTCAATTTTGGGGGGAACTTCATTCTCCTTAAAAATTCCTGCTTCTGACATCTTCAGTGGAAACAATCAGATGAGATATTTGATTCCTAGGGCTCCCTTTGTTTTCATTTAGATAAGAAACTCCCCAAGAGGAAGACCTTTACTTCTTGTTTGGTGAAGTGCAACATTTACTCATAGCCCTCTGGCCTGATAAAATGGAATTAGGAGATGTGTCTTGGAATAGAGCCAAGTGCTGACATGAAGACATCCAGACAGCCTGTTTTGCATGCTTTTTGCTTAGGAGAGTGGTACTGTGACAGTACAGTGGCCTCAGGTCATTTGTAATTGGTTAAGGTCCATGGTTAGAGGGATTTAAAAGTCTAGAAATCTAAATGTAAGAATGGAAGTTGCCTCTTCTGAATATTTCCCCAACCAGGACTGGTAGATTATAAGATCTGCAATTAGTAGAGGTCCTGGATGTTCCTCAGCTTTTAATTAATAAGGCTAAAGGGCAGAATCAACCATTTTAACAGTGCTCTACAATGTTTTCTATGTATATCACATTTCTAAAAGCAGATGCTGTCTTTTGTTGCCAGAGGGCCTAGTTTCTTCATGAAGCCACCTTCTGCTAGTCATGCCTCTGCTAGTTTTTCTTCTGTGTCATCCTCTACCCCTTCTATACTTATTAGGTTCTGTTTTTCTAAAGCTCTGCCATGTTGAATGCTCAATGTCACCTCGGTGGTGAAAACAGGCTCATTTATACCTCAGGACATATGGCCATTTTGGTTAAACTCCAATGGCCTTAGTGTATTTATTTGCTGGAATTTTGATAGCTTATTATTAAATTACAAACAAGACAAATGAATAAAACCTTTGGGTAAATTTACAAATTTTAGTGACATTTCTCTCCATTAAGTTCTGACCTTAATAAGACAGCAAGGACCTTCATATAATAAAACAGTCCATGCATTTTATTTTAGCTTTACCAGAAGCATTTAGAACACCAGAAGCATTTTCTCTCAAAACCAAAATGAGTTGTATATATCTGTGCTGAGTTTCTAGAAGGAATTTGTTTTGCCAATGAGTTGAAACAAGGATACTACTTCTGTGTTCTGAGATCCTAAATTCTGTTCCAAAATAGATAAGATTGGGGCCATGCCTTTTTTTTTTTTTCCAGTGGTGGTCTGTTTTGAATTACCTATTTGAATGGTGATGACACATTGTGGAGTCAGAAGCATTTATCCAGACACAAAAAGGAACTGAAAAGCTAATCTTCTCAAGTACCAAATGGCCCCATTTTATAGAGAAGAAAATTAATGCCTAGCTAGGCAGCACAGCTAGGCTAGGGCCACTTCACAAGTGAACAGTGACAATTTGCTTTCTTGCTTGTGTGTTACTGGTTAGCATGTTATTTTTCTGAGTATTTATTTTAATATTATTTGATTCCTTGCTTGAGGGGATGTCTCTTGAATGAATGGTACCTCATCTTCCCTTTTATAAAGAAGGGGCAAATTATATTAGTTTATTCACTAATTCACTCAGGCAAAATAATCCAGGCACTATAAAAGATAAAGATAAATAAGATATACTTCATATCTGGAAATACATGTTATCTTTTACTGTTAAAAAGAAACTCAAAAATACACTAAAATTTAGTTTGAGTTATAGAATTTAGGACAAAGTACTATGGGAGAATTGTATTTTTAACAACAGATGCAGACTTTGCCAGACCCTTTTGAGTTCTTTACAAATTATGTAGGGAGCACATACATATGTACATCCTGAAACTTTTTGAAAAAATACATATAATCATAAAATTACATTATCATTCAATGTTGACTGTATATCATGTCCTTTTGTACATGTGATAGGAAGCAACTGAACCATTGAAAGAACTAACAAGGTTGGTGACACCCTTCTAAATACCTGATTCTTCTGTGTGTGCCTTTCCTCACTTTGTCACTTCTACTTATAACACTGTCTAAACATCATGTTGATTATTTAGGGTTCCACTTGAGAGGTCAATGAATTTGCATTTAGGCTGTCTATAGAGGGTCTTAAATGCACATAGGATGTTAAATTCTTATGTTACCTAACCCTTATTTTAAGTGCACTTGTCAAGTACTGGCCATTACTCAGGGATTTACTGCATGATAGGTGACCTTGAGTGAGGGACATTTGCAGAACAGGTCTGACACATAGTGATAACTTGGCTAGACTAAAGCACACAGATGTGTGAGCTGTTCTTTAATCATATATTTAAATTCCCTATTTTCAGTGGATTCACTTTGGTAATGAGAATCACCTTGTGGCAGAAATGAACCCCAGTTGTCCTTTTACTAGGGGAAATTTTATTTTTTGAAAATGTTAACTAAGTCATAAAACATTTAGCCATTTAGATTTTAGGGTTGAAATTTGGACTCCTTTTCCTGATTTAGCTTTGCTTTGCTAAAATTGCTCCCCCAATATTAGAGAATCTTCCATATGTCCTAATTAAGTGGCCAAAGCTTGGCTTCTGTGGATTGATTATGTAATGCAGACAGTAATGGCTCATAATGATTCTGAAGAACTGTCTAGCCAATCTTGCCAAAACTAAAATTGCCTTTCATTTTTAATATCCCCAACTGTTTTTCCCCTGTTGGGGATAATAAATGTGTTTGCATTTGAGAGGAACCTCAAATGTAGCTCTGTGGAAAATGTAACTTCTCTCTATGATTTTAGATCCTAAGTAGCCAGAGTATGTATATTGAGGGCATATCTATATACACACTTGCCAGGACCTGTGATTCTTACAAGCCTTTCTCTTACTCCTTGGGATTTGTCAATAGGAAACTGGTGAAATACTTCTGTCTGTCCATCCTTGTTTGAGAGCAGAATCCACTACCAGATCTTTGGTCTCTCCAGACTGATTAACACCTATGGGCTTACAGCCACCACCTCCACAGCAGGTAGTATAAAAAGTGCACATGACCAATAGCCTGACCATTTGCTAGTCCTGTTTGCTAGTGTTGCGAAGACCAAGTAAATGCTGTGACCTGGAATTTAAGTATCTTTCCACTCTAGACTGATGTGTAGGTAGCATCTATTCTAGTTGATATTACTGCTTACTTTTTTAGACCTAAGGTATCTTCTGGACCTTTCTCACCCTGCTGGACTCTTAGCCCATGCTCCTTTTTGCTGTCTGTTTCATTTTTGCTCTACCCTGGAGAATTTTTTGAGGATGGAAGGAAAATTTTGAATATTCAGGATGAGAGGAGTAATGATTGAGGTAAGAATCTTGAGAAAGGTAGAAGAGGATGTGATCTGGAGCCCAAGAAGAAGGCTATAAAGGGTACATATCTCTCTTACATTTTAACAGTAGGGGAGGAGAAAAAGATAAGGGCATTCACAAGTTCACTTAGTTTTGGTGACTGATGAGGTGACTCCCATTTTATATACTAAACTGAAGATAAGGTCAATCTGCTGGTGGAAAGATGTGTAAGAATAAAGATTTAGAAAGTACCTAAAATTTGGAATCGATTTTGCTTGTATAGTCTCTTTCCCCAAACTAATTGTCTCTATCAGTAGGGATTAGATCACCTGCCTCGAAATGATTCTACCATTCAGTGACCATTTTAAAAATCTTCAAAGCTTTCTCAATAAACTGCTTTAATGAACCACATATCTCTGTAGCCTTATCCCACAACAATAAGACTTCATGCTACTGCAAACTGATAGATCCAGCCTCAGTTGGGTCCTTAATGTCACAAAGTAATACACTTATGTGTCTTGGTCTGCTAATTCTGCCATTACACACCATCTCCATCACACCCAAGATGTTAGGTGGTGATATTTGGGCTTGATTGTCTACAATATTCAGTGCTAATTGCGAAAAGGACTGAGTCTTTCTCAGACTTCTGAGGGAAAATGCTCTTGAGCCCCATGTAAAGAAAATATTTTCTCTTCATTAGCCAAGAGGGAGAGCAGAAAATATAATTTTCTCTGAAGTCTATATTCCCTTGCCCTTTTGAGAGAATGTGTGTTTCGTCAGTATACCTGTAAGTACCATCAAGTGAGGAAGTAAAATCTTCTATCATAACAGTAGTGTGTTCACGTGTGGCCTGTGGTCTATATGAAATGAATATGACTAAGACTAAGGGAAGATCTTGAGAGGAAAAAAGTGGCATTTGGGATCAGAGGACTTGTGATGAATCTAATGGGTGGCCTAGCATCAGAACCATAGCATGAGGGTGCAGTCAGTAGTGCACATAGATATAATATGTCAGATGAAAGCTACTTTTCAGAAAAGGGGAATAATATTGAGTTAAATTCCTTCAAGGACAGGCATGAAGAGATAATTATAATTAGGGATTGTTGTGTTTCAGGCACTGTTCTCAGTACTTTATTTGTATTAACTCATCTAACTCTCACAAGTATCCCTGTGAAGTAGGTACTGCTTTCATTCACCAAGGAGCAGGGAGTTTAAATAGTTTACTCAGGGTTATAGAACTAATTAACAATAGACCTAAATTTCAAACCCAAGCTTTTAATTATGAAAATAATGAAGGAAGTGTCATCCCTGTTTTTGAAAAAGAGAGAGGTTAAGTAAATGACCCAAGGTTAAATAGCTAGTGGAACTAACCTGTTAAAAAATCTCAAGTGTTCTGTCTGTAAGGTATTGTTTTGTTACTAGTACTTGATATCCAAAGTATCAGCAGCACTGGCAACACTTGGGAGCTTATTAAAAATGCAGGTTTCCAGGAAACTTTGCAGAACTGCTCAATCCGAATCTGCTTGTAGTGATTTGTATGCATATTAAAATTTGACAAATAATGCCACCAGTTTACAGGAGAGAAAGGTGCAAGTACCATTAGTCTAAGGCAGAAACTATGTCCAAATTATTCAACTAAGACACAGTAAGGCTGGAAATTAATGGGGATTCAAATAGGAGGAAACATGGATTTCAGTAGTTGACCAGCCAGCATTGGAAACATTACAGTTCAGAAGTAAGTAAGTGTGACTCTACAGGGACTGAAGTTCTAAGCAGGAACTTCATCACAGAAGAGTTCCTGAGGAACTAGATATGTAGGCAGGCTAGGACAAGCAACTAGACTCCCTAGAGCTCTCTTATTTATTTGCCAAAAGGCAGAACTGATTCTGAAGTGGGTCTGACTTCTGTAGTGCTTCCAGCAGGGAGGGTGAAAGGATAGAATTGGCACATACTCTAGTTGACTTATCAGCTTCTCTCTCCTTGGAGATGACAGATTTCACTGCTTCAAGTAAATTTGATATATCAATCAATTGATCTCTCTCTCTGTGTATATATATATATATATATATATATATATATATGTATGTGTATATATATACACACATATACACACACATATATATGTGTATTTGATTTTTAAAACAGTGAAATATATGGATGTAGAATGATAGATTTATATATTCAGGAATTAAATTACTTGTATTAGAGGGAACATCATATATTGCCTTTCAGTAATGAGCTCCCCTAACATTTAAGATAAAATTCAATTTTCAGCAATGTTAAAAAAGTAACATGGTAGGAACATACACAATGTAACTGAGGAGACCCTGCATAAATCAGAACTATTTGCCTAAACAGCTTTGTAAATGGTCTGAATGCTTCCTGAATTCAGGACAAATAAGGTTTTGGTATATGCAACCCTTTAAAAGACAGAAAAGGTAGTTTTTGAAGAACACACTATTTTTGACTTCAGGCCTCTTTCAGTTCTGCTGCTTCAGTTTTTATTCTTCATGGCCCATTGAACTGAACTTGTGACTTAAAGTGGTTCACTGAACTGAGATTTATTGCAGTTTGGGGAAGGAAACAGTGAAATGAAAAGGCAGTTTTGTTATTTTTGTGCAAGGCCTCCTAAGTTACATTTCACAGAATGCATGGTGTCAATTACCTCTCTGACTTCATACATCCATCTACCCACCTACCCACTAATTCATCTATTCAGCCAATATTGTCAATGGTCACTATGAAAGAATTTGGTATTCAACAGTAGGCAAGAAAAATAATAGTTTCTGCTCTTGTGAAGCATATAGACTTGTGGGAGATGCAGCCAGGTTAACCAGGCAGTTCTCAGTAGAGTGTCATAAACAGCTGTGATTCTTGAACTCTGGGATGTCATGGGAACCTGGAAAAGTTGTTTATGATCCAAACCAACTACAGTTCATAGACTTAAATTATATTAGTGATCTTCTGTATGAGAAATTACTCCAAAATCAGTGTTTTAAACACTATCCATTTGTCATTCCAGTTTCCATGGGTCAGGCACTTGATCCTGATTTAGTTAGATCCTGTGCTTCGGAGTTTTTCATTGGTCGCAATTCATTGGCCATGGCTGCAGTCATTTCAAGGCCTACCTGAGGGATGATCTAATTTTAAGCTCACTTACGTGATTTTGGGTAGGATTCAGTTTCTCATGGGTTGTTAGAATGTAGGCATCAGTTTCTTGCTGGCTTTTGGCCAGAGGCCACCCTCAATTACTTGCCACATGAGTTTTTCCAAAAGGCATTTTTCAGCACAGCAGCTGAATTTGCCAAAGTGAGAAAGGGTGAAACAGAATGCCATCAAGATAGATATCATGTTCTTTCATCAACTAATCTAGAAGTGATGATCAGTTTTGCTGTATACTTCTCCTTAGAAATAAGTCTCTAGGTCCAGCTGCACTCACAGGAAGCAGCCCACACAAAGACAAAAGATGAAAAGGTTATACAAAGAAGAGAATATCAGGACACAGGAATCATTGGAAATCATTTTAGAAGCTAACCTACCACAGAAATATTCTCCTATGTAGAGATGTGTGTTGAAGCTGCTTAGAGGCTCTGTTGTAATATTCTTGGTCTCATTCTTACACAAACTCAATTTGTCACCAGGCTCCTTTGACAATCCATGGGGTATTCTGATTGGCAAGAAAAGTACTCTATTTATTAAGTCCCCTTTGTCTTCTGTTACCTCAATCATAGTGGTATGGAGGATCAGGAAAAGCTTGCCACACACATGGATATTTGAGCAAGTACAAATTCAATGCCAGCTTTCGTGGTATATTTCTAAGATTTCTGGTAAGCCTATTCTCTCAGACACCTGTTTTAATTAGATTATTTGGTTGTAACAGCTCATTAAAGCTACCTTTAGCAATGGATAATTTATAACAGGCATATTTTTTTTATTGGGATCCAGGTAAAGCTTGAAAACCAACTCTTGGGAAGAAAGGTATATTAGTTAGGTTAAGAGCTATACTGCTCTAGAAGACTCTAAAGAGAATGAGTTAAGTCAGATAGATATCTCACTCTCAGTCTTGTTCATTTTTCCTCCCACTCCCTTCTCTCTTTCTCGTCATAGTATAGCTAGTCTAGACTTGTTGGGCAGTTGTGTTTCTTGAGGTAGTTCAAGGATCCGGGTACCTTTCATTGTTGTTATGCCATCATCCGGAGGACAGATTGATAAACTATGGCTGACCCATCAACTGTGTCATGTGACCTGCTTTTGTAAGTAAATTCTTAGTAGAATACAATCATGGTCATTTATTTATTTATATCTATGTTAGCACTACAACAGCAGAACTAAGTAGTTTCAGCATAGACTTTGTGCCTAACAGTGCTTCAACTATTTACCATTTGGCCCCTTACAGAAGAAGTTTGCTAGCTCCTACACTAGAGCATGGTCCTTGTGTGCTTGCTTCTGGCCACGTTTTCATTCTAGACTCTGAGAGGAGAAAAGAGCAAGAGTTCAGAAAAAAGGATTATATTTTAAAAAGTGATAAGGTGTGTGTGTGTGTGTGTGTGTGTGTGTGTGTGAAATTTTTGCTTATAAGCCATTGATGAAAACATAGTGATATGGACCCACCTGGCTATAAGCATGGCTGGGAAATGTCTTTAATTGAATGGTTTTGTAATTAGACAACACTTATGGCAAAAGGATAATGGATACTGGCATACAAATATTATCACCACTTTTCAGTTAAGTAATATAAGGCACTGAGAGGTGAACTCACTTCTTTAAGGCTACAGAATTGGTAAGAATTATTTTCTGACGACAAAAATTATTATGTGAGGTAATGCATATTTTAATTGGCTAGATTCAACCATTTCCAAATGTACATATACTTTAAAACATACACAATATATACAATTTTAAAATTTATTTTTATTAGTTCATTTTAATTATGCATAGTGTTAGGGTTTACTTTGGCATAATTATGCAAGTATGGGATATAATTTGCTCAAATTCAGTCTCTGGGACTTCCCTTTGCCTTTCCTTCCTCCCTTCCCCTGTTCCTTTTCTACTGGTCTTACTTGTATTTCTTGATAATTTAATAAAATTAGAGCCTTGTGAATATAAATGATGGTGAGATTCGCTGTGGTGTATTCACCTATGTACATAGGAAGGTTTGGTCAGATTCATTCCACTGTTCTTCCCTTATCCTATCCTTCTTCTTTCACTTTCAATCCACTTTCTCTACTTCACTGATCCCTCTTATATATTCAAAATGCATAAAATTTTATCTGCCCATTTAAATTACACACACACACTTGAAAAAAAGGAAAATACAGTATAGTTGAGCTGCTAGAGGACAAAAACAGTAGTTGAGTTGAGCTATAGAGAAATTGAAATGAGTAGTCTATTAAGGCAACTTCAGAGACCTGAACTTCATGACAGGTGATTTTTCAGCAGATGTACTTTCTTTTTTCCTGAAAACTGACTTTCTAATATTCTACTTTGGTATAGCTTTTCTCTGTATCCCATTTTCTCTTATTCATGTTTTTTTTTCACAATTTTCTCTTGACCATAATTTCCTCATGACTCTAGTTTTACTGCATGCCATTTCTTGATTGATCTTTTCAATCTCAGTTCTCAAGGTTCTCTTTGTCCATTGCCATGTTTTCACAGTATTATCCTGTTCACATTCCCAAAAGGGAGGGCTGTTCATCATTAGAGTGTTTAGCCTTTTTTTTTTTTTTTTTGCAATGACTTCCATGGGTCAGGAATTAGTCTTGTTTGGTTATTAGTGACTGTGAGTGTTGCGCTCACTTGATGTAAAAGATGGCTTTTAGGACTTTCCCTCAAACAAGGGAGTAGAAATAGGCAGTTAACAAGTTAACTATAATACTGTGGTCATAAAAGCTCTAGCCCCTCTTAAACACTCACTATGGCCACTGTGTGAATCCCTTTTATCCTGTCATAACTAAGTTTGTAAGTTTGCTCTTACCTGCAAATAAGCCATGTATCACTCATTCTTGACATTAGTAATTAAAAAAAATTCTTTAAACTATGAGGGTTCCCCTAGTGTAGATAGCCTCTGGCAGTAAAAATTTGTTGACGTACATGAACCTATTGATGACTGTAGATGCAATAGAGTAAAACTTATGCCTTTCTTAGAAGTTCAAGAAACCAGAATTTATAACTTCTCTTTAATTATCTTACCATAGCAGCAGTTTTCACCTCAAAGCTCTCCTCCTTTGTAGGAATGAAGACTTACAATGTGACAGGCACTGTGCTGACTATTCTACATCCTTTATTTAATTATTAAACCAGTGCTAAAATGTAGATACTAGTATTAGTTCCCATTCACCCTTGAGGAAACTGATGCACAGAAAGGTCAGGTGGTTTCCTCCAAGTCACATAGCTAGGAAATGGCAAAGCCAGGATTCAAGCTCAGGTGATTGGATCCTAGAGGCATGTATTTTACTCCCATTGGTCATAAAGCATCCCTGTATCCCATACCCAGATTTCTTCAGTGACAGGTTGTAATCTCTTTTCTATGTCTTTTCTTCTAGTGAACTACTTTGCACAATGCTATGAGAGCTCTTTATTCACTAGCTACCAATATTTCTGAAAAAACTATCAGAATCCATCAAGTAAACTATGCATGTTAAAAAAATATTTAGTCATACATTTTCATGATGAATTTTAAATCTTTGTATGGAGCCATAAAGGTCCATTGGCTAAATGAATGTGCTCCTATGGTTGTCTAAGTAATTATTTACTGTCTAGCATAAACAGTTCACATTATGTTGGTAAGTGCCGATGATTGATTTCTTAGCACAGGTTATTCATACAACCACAAATATTCCCAGTTAGTAATGTCTTTGTGTGAGTAATATGGATTTTAAGTCTTTTGTAAATTTATGAAATTTTACAGTAAGTATGCAGTGTTACATCAATATATAAATGATGTCAGAATGACCTTTCCTGGGATAGTAATGATGACAGTTTTTATAAAATAATTAAACTACAAATGCAGCAATTGGTTTGCAAACTTTGAATGCACTTTTCCTTCCTATTTACTCCCACTTTATTATATTTCTCTTTATAAATTTGTTAACCCCTCCTTTAATACCAAAATGCACCTTCAGGAATTCAGTCTCAATTAGCTGCAGCTAATCCATCCTCCCTCCCTATCTGCCCTTAGCTCCTGTAGACACAGTTCATAGACATTTGCTTTTGCTGACATGTTTGTTGTAATTGGTCTTAAGTCATCTCATGTATGTTTGTTTTGTCATATTGTGTAAACTGAATTGTCTTCATGATGTCAGGAGGAGCTTTTGCAAACAGAAGGTGAGCAGTAAATGATGTTGGCTCTTTGTCCTTAAAGAACACAAGCATCTGCTTGCTGCAGGTCAGGACTTGGAATTCTTTCTGAATACAGATTTCCTTAACCAAAAAGACATAGCAGAAAGAGGGCAAAGAAAACATTTAGGATGTTTACAATAAAAAGCATAAAATAAAACAAGAATTGATAATAAAACACTCTCCTATTTGATTTTCTTCAGACCTGCTCTGATTGCTTCAAACTAAGGCTCTCCAACAGTATTTTGAAAAATAATTGATAAAATTTTCTAACATTTATTTCTTCAAATGAGTATATGGAGATCTGGGTGATTCCTACTTGGAGTTACCACTGTGTTTTGCAGAAAGTGATTGTAAACCATCTACTTACTTCTGTGGTTTGGTGAAGGAGTGACCAAGGAGGTAGTGTGTATATGGGGGTGTCTTCTTTCATAACACTGGCTACATTCTGCTGAACTTTATGTGATCTCTGATTTGTTTGTCACAAGAGTTTATCTGTATAAGAAAAAAAAAAAAAACAACCCTTAGAAATGAAGCAAGGAAATTATGATTCAATGTTTGCTTGAACTCATAAATTATGAAGGAAGGAAGGTTGACAGATCCACGTTTGGTATGATTGGAGAAGATTTTTAGAAGAGATCAGAAATTTATAAGTATTTAATATAACACATGCAGATAAGTGTGCTCCAAATCAAGAAGCTTTGGGGGATATGTCCTCGTGATCGTAGCTACATCCAAAAAATTAGTCAAACTATTTTATAGTTTTAAGAATATTGGCTTAACCTAGGAATGACTTAAAAATTCAAATCTGCAGGGGCTTATTCTTGCTCTCATAAGACTAGTATAAATTAGGGTATCTAATGCTGTCCTTCAAGCATAAAGGGACACCAGTGAACTCACCATCAGTAGGATTCAGGTTTGTATAGTTTATCTACTATAAAGGGCTGTTCGTTTGGGCTTTCTCGTCTTCTCATGTGGTTTCCTTTATGGCCAGTATAGTACAACTATGTTGGTTCTGTGATCATAACACCTTGTATTTCCCATTTACCACTGAGTGTTTTCCTTTTTATTTGGGAAAATACATTTTATGCAACTAGTAATAATATAGTTAGCAGTTTATATGACTGTTACCCTTACCAGACTGAGCTATGGACAGGATGTCTTATCCTCCTGGCTATCACCAACACCTAAAACTGTATATATGTGAATGCTTTATAAATGTTCTATGAATGAATATTCCTGAGTTGTGGTCCAGGGCCCAGGTGAAGCTAATATCAGTAGTGAGAATGGTAATAGCTAACTAATATTGAGCACTTTCTATGTACCAGGAATCGTATTCATCACTAAATACAATTACTCAGTTATATGAACTACCCCATGGGGAGTTCTTATTATGTACCTTTAGAAATATGAACACCAAAGCCCAAATAATCTTTGGGCAAATGAAGTTAAGCCATTTTCCAAAGACTCACAGATACTAGAGGTTATAGCAAGATGGATTCAGACAAATGAGAACTGTATAAACTTGGCCCACCAGGAGGAAAGTCAGAGAAACTTCAAAATTTCTTGACTTAATCTCAGTTCATTTCATAATAGACCTGAAACAAAATTATATGAGAAACCTCAGGGCTTACTAGTGCATTGAATTTTCTTCTAGAAAAGGTAGAGACCACTACTAACTTGGTCATGAGGATGCTAGGGCTAGAAAGAGGCTTCTTTAGCATGGTGACATTTAGGTCAAATAGTTCTTTGATAATTCTACCACATCAAATTCTCTATCTTTTCTCTTTTATATTTTCCTGATGTCAGTAATTAGATCGTGAAAAGTATTTCTGCAGAGGGAATATCTTTTACGAAATCTTGAAGTGGGAAGGAGTTTGCCATAATCAATGAGGACAGAAGTTTGGCTGGCGAGTATTAGGTCTGAGTGGCCAAGACACGAGTTGAGCTGGAACCTGGGTTGGAACCTGGGTGGTTAACTAACTCAGAACTTCCAAAACTTGGAGTAAGAGTGATGTGACAGTGTCATGAGTGAAAAAGTAATAAGTGGAGAAGATTTATTATATTCAATAAGGCAAGTCTCTTGAATATATTGAAGATGGGCCCTTTATTGAATTCCCTAGTATGATAGTTGGTATCCTAAGGAAATTCCAGAGTATAGTCAGACCCTAAATGATACTCTGAATATGTTCCCATAAAACACAGAATCTATGAAAAATTCAGAGGTAGAGACTTTGGACCAAGATTACATAGATAAATCTGTAGATAGATGTAGATGCAGATATACAGGTAATTTAATGAAATTGGTTATTAAACTGAATATACTTGTATAGTTATAGGTTATTTAAACTGAATGTACTCTAATAGAATACGGAGGTATGTTAAAACCTTTAGTCACTAATTACAACTTAATGAAGTAACAGTGTAATTCCCATCTCTACCCGCTTCTTTTTGAGGCAAAATTTACATAACAAATTATTAATCTAATGGTCAATTCTCTGAATCCCCTGTTAGACTCTGATAAGATATCCCAATCATTTGAAGAAAATGATTGCCGAAATACATGAAAATTTATGAAACCCAGAGGACCCCAGGCAGCTCGTTCTCTTTACTTTACTAGTGGGGTAGGGGGAAGGGCACCACATTTTGCAGTTTTCTCCATAGAAGCAGTGGAGTTGGAGGAGGGATGCTGGAAGGTGATGGTGTAATCAATTGAGGGTAAGTAGCAATTACTGAATGCCTACCCTGAGTCAGGCATCTTATTTTCATTGTCTCATTTAACTGGCATAAGGACCATACTGTTTATTGTGATTGTACACTTGAGATTGAGACAGATGAAGTGACTTGTCCAGGTTCACATAGCTACTTAACTTGTGATTCACAGAGTCTAATATTGTGCAGTTCTGTGTTCCAGCCTCCCCTTTGTTTCATTGTTTTCCTAAAAGCTGGCTTTGTTTTCTTTGGATATTGGGGATTGAACTCAGGGGCACTTAGCCACATCCCCAGCCCTTTTTTGTATTTTATTTAGAAACAGCATCTGAATTGTTTACAGCCTCACTAAATTGCTGAGGCTGGCTTTGGACTCCAGATCCTCCTGCCTCAGCCCCCAGAGCAATTGAGATTACAGGTTTGTGCCACTGCGCCTGGCAGCTTCCTGCTTCTCAGGTTTTTGCCAGGAAATGGCTTCTCAATTTGGAAATCAGGGGAAATTGGAGAAGAAGGTCCCATTATGTATGTTTTAGTGACAACTAGCTTTTCTATTTAAAGAATATAAACATCTCAGGATTTGAATGGATATAAGGATATTTCTATCCACCTACCCACATTCCCCTTTGCTACCTATAATATCACATATTCACCCTTCATAACTCTCTGGCTGCAGAAATAGAGCCCCCAGTGGGGTCTAGGCTCAAGATTATTTGTGTACCAGAAACCAAGAATGAAGCACTTTAGTCAGGTTTCTTGAAATCTGAGCCCCAGGTAAATCAGAGAGGGAGGAGGGAGACGTCTTTAGTATTGATGTGTAGGAGCAGTGAGGGACCTTTGTCAGCCTAAGAACAGAATAAAGGCAGAGGATGCTTGGGGGAAAGGAGAGGGAATTCCACTAAGACTAAGAATTCTTCAAAGGTACAGATTATGTCTTTTGTTTTTTAAATTTTCAGCATCCAGTACAGGTACTTGCATGCATATATTAAATGCTTAATAAATGTAGTATTCCAATGTAAAATTCTAGAAAAAACTTACAAGTACTTGAAAACAAATATCCTTTTGTTAATAGGAATCTTTTAAAATAATTCAGGCTACAAGAATGAAGTGAAAAATGCAGTATAGTGGTCCCATGGGGGAACAGCTATGATTAAGAGATAGGAATACTGGTAATAGTGCTACAGAACCCTAGATTTCAGCTCTAATTCTACCACTAACTAGCTCTATGCCTGTGAATGTCACTTTTGACTATTCTGAGCACCAGTTGCCTCATTGCAAAGAATAGTGGGTGGGAGGTTTCTCAAATGGTTTTATTCATATAAGTTTATTATTTTATGCACATAATAAAATACTCAATATTTACTTAGCCTCTGTCAACCAAGATCCCTGTGTATCATCTCATTGAATTCTCCCACAGTGTTGTGAAGCACATATTTTTAGGTTAGTTTTACTGATGAAACCAAAGCTCTGTTTAAGGGAGGGATTTGTAGTACTGCTAAGTGAGTCTTTTGACTCAAATCTGGTTCTCAAAATCTGGTCCTCTTTCCAAATTGTAATTACCTGTGTGTAAGTAATGCTTCCCAAGTGCTTGAAAAATCACTTGTTCCCTTAAGTCCTTAAACATCTCTCTTTCAATTTTGTATTTGATTATTAATTTACTCAGCAAACTCCTTTCCAAATTTCAAGCCAGCTGAAGTTGACTTATTAGGAATTTCACATTCTTGAAGTCTTAATTAATGAGGCTTGCTTTTATTCTTCTGCAATGATCCTTGGTTTTTAGTAAAGGAAATACATATGCCCTGCTGGAAGCTTATGAAGATTATGAGGGATTGTACTTTTTAGCTTAGCTAGAAATGGAATCCGTTGTTAATTGAGCTTTCTCTATTTCAGCTAACAATAGAAAGTGCACCTGGCTTTGCTTTAATGCAGATTCATATACATTAGTGCAGATAAGTCATTATGAAGAAAGAAAGCTGCATATATACCCATTTAGAACATTTTGTCTTCTTTTTATAGAAAAGTGATTTACTACATCCAGTGACAAAATATCAAATCTACTACTGGACATTTTATCAGCTGGCAAATTATATTCCCTTATCACTTTGCCCCCTTGGAAATGTGTCTTCAAATGTACGCTTTTTCCCCAGGGCATGACACACTGGCTATGTTTTCATAATTTAACAAAGTATGAAGAGACTTTGGCAGATATTACTGAACCTGTCAGATATAACTGCTTGTAAATTCAATTAGTTGGGGGGTGGAAAACAGCTCTAGAGTATATATCAAAATTCAATTAGTCAGCAAATTGGGGTTGTTAGCCTACTCTTTGGGATAATCTATCAAAAGGGAAAGGGCGCTTGACACCTACGATCAACTAATTAAATGCATTAGGTCCTGATGGGATAGTTTTTAATATTCACAACCCCTTCAGTTCTATGTGGCCAGAAAACCTAGTGTGAAAGAGTTCCAGCAGTAGCCATTATATAAATAAGTGTATAGAATGACTAATTAAGGTACCAGCAAAAGGTGTTTCTTTGCCCCCTTCTTATGATTGATTAAAAGAGTGTGGCTCTAAATGTTGGATACATTTAATGACCTCTTTAGAAGTTGCTGGGATGATCATTTATTGTACACTAAATGTTTTTTTGTTTTTATTAGTGCAGTATGATTATATATAATAGTTGGGTTCATTGTGACATATTCACATATGCATATAAAGTAATTTGCTCAAAGATGTGAGTACTTTTTCATTATTAATAACTTTCCTATGTTCATATATGAATACACCACCTGTACAACCACAAGAATGGGACCCTAATTAAAATAAGTTTTACTTCATGTATGTATGCTATGTCAAAATACACTCTCCTGTCATGTATATCTAAAAAGAACAAATAAAGTTAAAAAAAATCTTATTAATCACAAATGAATCTACTTATATTTTTAACTGATTATATTGCCGATTATTAAAAATGGGTTTCTAGTATGATAATGATATTCCTTAAAGTTTTGAATGCTATTTAAAGGAACTAGTATAATGGGAAATGACTAAATCAGGAACTGCAAACATTGATGAGGGTGTTCTTTCAAAGTAAATATGTTATTCCTTTGACTCATGACTAACTAGATTTGTCACAGACTTAATTTAACTGTTTCAAGGCTGCATTTTGTTTTATCTGGATTCCATCCTATAGTAGTGCAAATACTACCATTCTTGTTTTGATTCTTTCTCATCACCTGCTGCACTTCTCACTATGAATTCCATCAGGGAAGGACCACTGATGTCCTACCACAAGAACATCCTAAAAATCCAGTAACACCTCATAGCGAGCAGAAGGCCCATGGCAGTTGGAAGTTGGGTCTGTGGTAGGTAATCAGAACAGAGTATTTGTTTCAGCATCTAATTTGGGAGCTATGGATAGGTTCAGTACTGTCAAGACGCCCTGTGTCTATGTCTTTGGCAGTTCATTCAGGCCTCTAGATCACCCTTAATGATCTCTAAAGGTACTGCCTTTTCCAGAACCTTTCTCACATAACCGTAATGCAATCAGTGGTTTCTCTTATAGCAGGTTTCATTACCTAGTGTCTATGAACTTAGTTTGGAACAATTCCATCTTCATTTTCACTAGCTTTTATGTGTTGTTATTCATGTCATCACACAATTATTTTTAACTTTCTTTGTCGTTTTTCTATTTAGCTGTCCTTGGGTAACCTTAATCTTATAGTCCTTTTATACTTGGGACTGATTCACCTTATTTTTATCTCTTCATGCCTTGTTTTTTATCTCTTTATGTTTATACAGACAATTGAGCCACCTCCCTCCTTATTATTTGTGCTAGGGCCCTTTGTTTGATGGGCACTGCTCTCCAGCATCTGTCTCTGTAGTGGGGAGGCCTTTGTATCTGTGAAACGCCATAACTCACAAGAGAGAAAATAAATCAAGGGTGACATAGAAATAAAAACCTGTTTTACTTATCTGATTTTTGATTAGAACACGTAGCATCAAAGTTTGATCTGTGGGTGGTGTATATATATTTATTTGCTAGGTATTTCAGCAATTTTTCCCTGTATAACATATGCTATTGGGCTGTAGAGTGACTGAGAGGTAGAGTGATATAGGAAGCAAGAAAAATGCTGTAGAACACAAAAAATAAGGAGTTGTTATCACCAAGGAGGGGATTGGGGAGCATTAACCTTCAAGGTATAATCAGTTTCAATTATCCACTCTGTAGATTGTCTGCGGCAGGTTTTCAAACTCAAGTTAGTTTCTCTTTGGCTTCTAGCGCACTCCTGGGCTGTCTTCCCAATTGGTATATGCTTGGGGAATAGAAACTAATTTTAATACTAGCCTGCCAAATTTAATTGAGAAGGAATACCTGCTACTTAAAACTTTTAAAAATTAAAAGATCAATAATTGGTTTGGATAACCTGCCCTTTCAGTTTAAATATATGCAGTGAACCTAAATGTTATAGGGAAGATTTATACAGCATAGTGATCAAGAGTACATCTCTGGGACTGGGGTTAGTGGTAGAGTACTTGCCTAGCATGCAAGAGGCACTGGGTTTGATTCTCAGCACCACATATAAATAAATAAATAAATAAATAAATAAAATGTCCATCAACAACTTACACACACACAGACACACACACACACACACACACACACACACACACATCTCCGGAGTGATAGATTTAATTTAAACCCCAGCTACATTACATTCTGGATGTATGATCATAGGCAAGTTACCTGTTTATCTAAACCCTGCTATCACAGCTCAGAAAGTAACGTTTTCCATGGTGGGTTGCTGTTGCTGTCTCATTTATTTCAGTAAATACACACACATATGAATACAGATATACACAAGTGTATATATACACATGTGTACACATATGACTTAAAGCTACTTACATTAAGTTGTACTTCACATTTATAGGACCCACACTAATGTTATTTTCTGTGTATATATGTATATGTGTATATGTATGGGGGTCGTGAAGGAGTTTGGTAGCATTTAATAAGGGGAAACCCATCCCTAAGATACATTATTTAATCTAAGAAATACAGTCAAACAACACCTATATATAGATCTACCAATATAATAAAAGGTAAAATCATTACTGAATATTTGTATAAGAAAATAACAGTGCTCACTTTGGCAGCACATATACTAAAATTAGAACAATACAGAGATTATTAGCATGGCAAGGATGACACTCAAATTCAAGAAGCATTCCATATTTTTAACACCAAAGAAACAGATAATCCAGTCAATAAATGGACTAAGGAACTGAACAGACATTTCATAGAAGAAGATACACAATTGATCAAAATATATATGAAAAAATGTTCAAATCTCTAGTAATTAGAGAAATGCAAATCAAAAGTACTCTAAGATATCATCTCAGTCCAGTCAGAATGACAATGTTTGAGAATACAAGCAAAAATCAATGTTGGTGAGGATGTGGGGAAAAAGGTTCACAGTTCACTCATACATTGCTGGTGGGACTGCAAATTAGTGCAATCCCTCTGAAAAACAGTACAATGATCTCTTAGAAAACCTGGAATGGAACCACCATTTGACCCAGCTCTCTCACTCCTTGGTCTGTAGCCAGAGGACTTAAAATCAGCATATTACAGTGATGCAGTCACATCAATGTTTATAGAAGCTGAAATATTGTGAAATAGCTAAGCTATGGAACAAACCTAGATGCTCTTCAATAGATGAATGGATCAAGAAACTGTGGCATATATACACAATTGAATATTACTCAGCCTTGAAGGTGAATAAAATTATATCATTTGCAGGTACACAGAGTTGGAGAATATCATGGTAAGTGAAATAAGCCAATCCCCAAAACCCAAAGGCACAATGTTTTCTCTGATAAGTGGATGCTGATCCTTAATGTGGTGGGGGGGATGAAAGGAGGAACTTTGGATTGGGTAGAGGGGAGCAAGGGGAGGAAAGGGGGCAGGGTAGTGGTAAAGATGGTGGAATGAGATTGACATTATTACCCTGGGTACTTGTAAGATGGCACAAATGGTAGGACTCTACATCAGGTACAACCAAGAAATGAATAAGTTGTGCTTCATTCATGTACAATGAATTGAAATGCATTCTGCTGTAATGTATAATGAATTAGAACAAAGAAAAATAAAATAACAGAATTATGGAAAAAGTAAAATCAGTTCTAAGAATTTATCTCTGTGATGAGGAATGTGATAGAGGATAGTGTTCTGAGAAAAACAAAAATGGAAATAACAGGAAATGGATAGGCAGGACAGAGGGGCACTGACCTGGCCTATATGGAGAAAAAGATTTTTTTTTTAACCTGAGTGTTCTGCATTCTATATTTAGAAGAAATTTATGTGGTAAAGAAAGAGATGCCAGTGGTAAGGGGAGATTAAATGTGAGTATGTTTGTATTCAAATTAATCTCCAGAATAAACATAGTCATAGAATCTCTGGAATCCAAATTTATACTCTAGTATTGTGCAAAATATTTTCTCAGAAATGGAGGAAACCTACCAGATCCATCAGAAGGACCTGTTGGATTGGTGGATAAATAAGGGAGACCTTGCCAGCTTTGAATATCTAGTAGGCTTATTTACAAGACAAACGTGTGACATGACTGTTTTCATACCACAAAAATAGCTTGAATTTTGAAGAAGATTGTTTTTGAAGTTATAAACGATCACCTGCTGAAATGCTGGCTCATAAGACTAGATAGTGTGATCACAAATGAAGGGAGAAAGTTCCTCTTTTCTCCCTGAGTTGTCATTAACTGTTTGAATGTCATCAGTGGTATTATAAGTCTGCCTTTTCCCCAGGGAAGCCTGCCATTTTTATGAAGTGAGAGTCAGTTTATTTGGGGTTTACTGAATAGATTGATAGGGTTGAGGGGCAGAGGCTTACCACAGAGAATAAATTGATGATTGATGTGTTTTTGCCTCCAAGCCTAGAAAAGGGACAAAATGGAGAGAAAAGAGTGAAGAATTAAGACTTGGATTTAAATGAAAGTTTGTATGCCTCTTCAAATGATTCATTTTGGCTGGCTGCCATGTCTATAGGGACAAAATGGGAAAATGATGGGTGTGTGTGTGTGTGTGTGTGTGTGTGTCCCTTTTAAATTCTGTGCATGTTCCCCCTCCTTAAATAAATATGCAGTCAAATTAAGGGAGAAAATACTAACATATAGACTCTACAAATAGGTGGTTGGAAGTAGATCAATAGTTTTTTAATCCATTCTCAATGAATATTTAAATACAAGTAATTTATTATATCATTAAGAGAATTAAGGTCATGTCACTCCCACGCTGGTATTATACACAAAAAGATGTATAATTTATTCACAAAATTTTAGCTGACTAGCCTATGTAGTAGCACCTGATCCATAGGTATCTACAAATCCCTTTGACAACTGCTTCTGTATTCCATTGGGAATAGGCAAGGAGAGGTAGATGCTGACTAAAACAAAGTGTTTGGTGAGGTTCTTGGTTCAAGAAACTTTATCGGGAGGAGTATTTTTATTCAGGTTCATGAACAAAAGCTTCAGAACAGTTTGCTAATGACAAATTAGGTATGTTTGGGTCAGTTCCTTAGTTTTCAACACTGGCGCTATAGAACACAAATGTCCTACTTTGCTACAGAATTAACCCTGGTGTTACTATTGGAGAGAAAATTATTGCTTGAATGAACCCAGGGAAATTTTAAATTAATTACAGAATAAGGTTGGGAAATATGTCACCAATGTCCTCTTACCTTTCTGTTTAAGATGGTTCTAACCTGTTCTGGGTAAAGAATCATGTAGTGGGTGACCCTCCAAGGCAAAATCCATTTCAGTGATTCCATTACTTAGCTTTCCTGATACTGCTCCACTTGTTTCTCCACACTCAAAATGAGGGAAATACAAAGCAATTAAAGGAATTTGTAATAAGCTTGCCTAATAAGGTGCTTGCAAATACAAAGAATACAAAGCTCAAAGTACATTACTTGTAAATGTTTAAACTGTAATCCTTCCCACATTACTCTTGATTATTAACCCTCAAAATTCAGAATTGGCAATTAATTTTGGAAACACAGTGACGCTTGTATTTCTGTATTCATAAATATGCAACCAGAAGCAAAATGGAGTTTGTTATACTTAAAAATTTTTTAAAATTCATTCTTCCATATAGCATTTACCTTTTTATATGTATGGATATGCAGAGGTAGATGTGTAATAAATTATTTCAGTTGAGGTGTATTCATCTAGGTAGGTGAAACAATGCTGCAGTAACAAAGGATATTCACATTTTAGTGCTTTAACCCCAAAAGAAGTTGATTTAGCACTCCTATAAACTACATCTATAAGTCTAGGTTCCTTTTTATGCTGCCTGTTTCCATACATTGCCTTAGTGATTCAGATTGCATTGACCTGGTAGTTTTAGCCTTGTATCTGGAATGACACATGTTCACTTACCCTCACAGACTATTAGCCAAAACTTATTACATGACCCTGCCCAACATTATGGGGAGCAGAGAGGAGATGAGAGTCTTCCATGTTTCCAAAGGAGAACGCCATATAGGTGAAATAACTAGAAATGTATAAATAAGTTGTAGTAAGTAGGTCTGCGTAATAAAATTTTGACTTCTTTCATACTATTGACCAATGGATTTGTACAAAAGAGGAAGGGTGGCCTATTCTTTATACAGGTTTTAAATGGAATTGAGCTGAGTTAGCTGGGGGTTTAGGGAAGCAGTATATTTGCTCAATCAATGAACACTCACTAAGTACCTGTGGTTTATGCAGCCTTAATATTTTTTAAAAGTATGTGCTGCAGGATTCTTTTAAGTCAAGAGTCAGAAAATATTTTCTGTAAAAGAAAGATAGTAAATACTTTTAGTTTTTAGACTGTATACTTAAGTCTGCTATTACAGTGTGAAAGTAGCCATTGACAATAAATGAATGAATATATGGCTGTGTTTCAACAAAATTTTATTTACAAAAGTTGGTGGACCATAATTTCCGACTTCATTAAATTTTGAGACTCCTTTGTGAATAAGAAAGTGCAAAGACACTTTATTTAGCCAAGTGTTGAGTAAGGACAAAGGCATTTGAAAACTCATTGATGGTCCATTAGAAAAAATATCATGTTACCACATTAACATAATTTTTGTTTTATGTACTAGTTAAGAATGTTTAATTTAAAAAAGGAACAAAAACTGCTTTGAAATGGTAAGTCCATGGAAAAATAGTTTTTTATTGTATTTTATTTTTGTGGTGTTGGGACTTGAAACCAGGGCTTTGCACATGCCAGGTGATTACTCTACTATTGAGCTATGTGCCCAGCCCTAAAAATGTTTAATTTATTTATCATTTTTCACAAGTTATTTACATTTTGTTTCAAGTTATATGTGAACTTGTCAGGATGGTTTTTGTCATGAGGAATAGAAGAAGTTCAAACTGGGTTTTGCATTTTGATTTTTTGATTCATTTAATGCAAAATTTCAAACATAGACTTGATATGTTATTTCATCAGAGGCCATTCCTGTTTTTCTTTCACCCTCTTAATTCTACCTTTTTGGTTATATTAGCTTTGTTCTCTGACTGGCCACTCTCATGGTCACATGAGGGCTGCTAGCATGAATTGGGGTTACTTGCTTTCATATTCTCTTATCAGAATGGGAATGGATATTCTCTCCTTTAGCCATTGGATAAAACCAATGTCTGTTTCATCTACCTATAACCTATAATTTAAAGTGATCCAAATGGACTAAAATCTTGGAACTTTTCAGTCTGAACAAATAAAGATTGAATGAATGTCATTAAAGCCTGTAAATAAGTAGATGTTACCCACAAACACATTCACTAATCTCTAGCATATTAGAACCAAAGGACACACATTTAAACTCAAAATAATTATAAGGCAAATGAAAATACATGTGCCTTCATAAGATGAGAAATCAGTTCCTAGAAATCACGAGTACCTCCAGGAATTACCACTATTTGAGTAATACTTTCAAAAATCAAATTTATATTTGATTATGACTTATTCTTCCACAGTAAATGATGAGGAGAAATGAAGAAAATATTTTCTAGACATCCCTAAACTTGGCATTTATTAGCAATGAGAAAGATTTTGCTGTACATTTTATCATGTACCAAAACTTTTGCTTTCTTCTAAAAATCTACTTTATGTGCCTGCTGTATCTGTTTATACCTAGTTTTCAAGCAGTTCAATTGTAGAACACTCCCACCCCTACTGTGTGATAGACGGGGAGAATTTAAAAGCATGTATATAAATAAAACTGAGTGGAGTACCTATACAAAGACATGATCAAAGAACTGTACAATTTTATAAATAACTTTCTTGAAGACTCCAAATCTCATTCCCAATACAAATAATCTAGAATGATTCTGCAGTTGTCTAGATTTTCACATAAATAGGTTTGAAATTCAGACATATGCTTCAATAAGTGCAATTATGTGGGATTTGGGGTACACTTTCATATCTGGTTATTCTTTTTCCCCTCTGTGGACAGTATTCAAAGCACCATGTCTTTAATAGCTATTTTTGACTGAATTTCTGGCCATAGCATTTTGTTGCTTTATTTAGTGCCCTGTTCAACATTAATCCTACCTATTCCTAATCCTGGTAAAAAGGGTAATTGTTCTTAGCAGGAGTCATAAATACCAAATAGTAAATAGATTTACAGATCATAGGTATATTAAAACTAGTCAACTGTCATTGTAGCATTAAAGGAGCCATGCATGATACAGAAACAAATGAGCTTGTTGTGTTCAAGTAAAATTTTATTTATGGACACAGAATTTTAAATTTTATATCATTTTCATATGTCAAGAGATATTTTCCTTATTATTGTTAAGGTAAATTCAAAATGGGAAAAAGTGTTCTTAGTTCAT
Organism: Sciurus vulgaris; assembly: GCF_902686455.1. Taxonomy (NCBI): domain Eukaryota; kingdom Metazoa; phylum Chordata; class Mammalia; order Rodentia; family Sciuridae; genus Sciurus; species Sciurus vulgaris. The sequence continues at coordinate 46,283,999 of NC_136471.1, read as the reverse complement.
GGGCCATTTAAAACATAGGGTGGACTGGATTTGGCCTAGAAATGTATTTTGTGGACCCCTGAATTATAGGAAGGATATCAAGAGGGAGAAAGGATCTACATTTTTGGCTTTGCTCCACTTCCTGTACTTGTAATGCTCCTATATTTTGACTATTAGTCATGCTTTGTGCCAGTTTTGTTTTATTACCTGGGGTGGTAACTGTGTCTGTGTTTCAAAATATAAGTGAATCTTAAATGAACTAGAACAAGCAGTTCCTTTGTCCCTGTGATTACTTTTCCACATAATATGTTTAGAAACTGTTGTAAAGCATATGCAGGATGTATACAGAAGTTAGCAGAATCTGACAAGTATGTTCTATAGTAAAAAGCTCATATCATAATGTAAAGCATAGGATGAATTTTAATGATATTTTGTTGCTAAGAGGACTTACCTTTGATTTCAAAAAATATTTTAATGACCCATACCTATATCCCAGAGATTTGGGAGGCTGAAGCAGAGTATCACAAGTTTGAGGCCAGCCTCAACACCTTAGTATGACCCTGTCTCATGATATAAAAAAATAAATAAAAAGGACTGGAGATGTATAGTTCAGTTTCCCTGTATTCATTCCATAATACCAAATAAATAAATAAATAAATAATGTTGAATTTAGTGGTAAGAAAAATTAGGGAGAAACAAGAGCAAAGCCTCCAAGTATAGAGATTTCTTCTTTACCATGCTATGGATAGATAACTATTTCCTTCTGAGGCTGATATTCAGCCAGTATGAACTGGTATGGGCATACCAATTACAACAAAAAAACAAAAAAAGGACCTTTTTTCTTTTTACTATACACTTTATTGAAAAAAATTACAAACAACAAAATGCAGAATATTTGAGTGAATATCTGATGAGTTTTGACAAATGTCATCACCAAATCAAGGTACAGGACATTTTCCTCAACTCCTCAAATTCTTTGTAGTTTTTATACCGTACTCCTGGGGCCAAGGTAACCACTCATCAGATTAGTTATTCTAGTTCTAAAATATGTTAATTGAGTCATAACTGAAATCTATTTTGATTGAACCAGTATCTATTCCGTTGGGTGATGCCCATGATTCACCTTGTACATTTAACTGTGTGTTTATCAAAGCTACCAGATTGAGTCTTGATATGGGGCATAAAAAAGCTAAAGTATGCAGTATCATCACCAACTGTAGAAATAATAAAGTAAGTATGATTTCCAAAAGCACAGGTGGTAAAAAACAAATATCATCAATGTTCATAACTGTTGTGGAGAAATATAAACATCTTATTACTGACCCCTAGAAACTCTGATAAAATATAGCATCTCACAACGAAGGAAGAAATTCCAACTTTCTGGAGGAAAATAGAAGAGATAGGGTAACTGCCAGGGATGGAGTACTGTATAGTCAAACTGTGAAAATTAGGAATGGGGGTTTTAATGGTCATGTAGCAAAGAAGACGAGGTCTCAGCCTTTGTGAGGTGAGGTTTTGGAATTATAGACTCTTGAGGATACCTGGTACCCTTGAATTTTTAGTCCTAAGTAAAAGGGTGAATAAAGAAAACAGAAGTCCTACCCACAGAGAAATGGCAAGGAACTTGACTTTTTGCCTGAGATACAGATGGAAAAAAATCTCCCAAAAAATTTGTAACCATGTGCTTACAATTTATTTTTGTTTGAAATTTAATTTTGCATTGCAGTGAAACTTGGAAAGTAGCATAAAAATTGCTTGCAAGAAAGTAGGATAAAAAGTCAGATACTATAATATAATATGAAACGATGAATTAGCCAGCTCCCCAGAGATTCTTGGCAGAAGCAAACTCAAAACGGCTCTTGAGGAACATACAATAAGGCTACAATATATTCTTACAAAAAAATTAGCCCTTCATAAGACAAATTCAAAATAAATTTTTATTAAACACATGAAATAACAGTACTGTGATGAAAGTAGAGACAACACATAATAGAATTATATCCCCAAGAACTGGAGAAAGTAAAATAAAGGTACAGTATACAGGAGAGAATTCAAAATTAATGTTCATCAGAGTGATTTGAAATGGATTGAAACCCTAATAAATTGAATCGAAGAAAATGAAAATAGAACCGGATGATTTATGAAAGAAGAAAAAACCTTTTAGAATGAAAGCATCATTTGTGGGCTAATGTTTAGATGATAAAGAGTCAAAGAAGATTAGTAAACATATCAATGGACTGAGGGAATTATGTAGAAAGCAGCAGAATGAGAGAAAGAAAGGAGTGGTTAAATGTGAGAGTTTAACAGATAATAAAAAGAATAATTCATGTGGAGGAGAAATAATATTCAAAGAGATAATGACTGATATTCAAAATTGATAAAAGTCTTGATGCATTTTAAGAAACTCAGCAAGCATCAAGCATAGTAATAACAAAGAAATCTGTGTGTAGACATGTCATGATGGAACTGGAAGAACCCAAAGTAAAAGAAAATGTTATAAGTCAGCAAAAGTTCTTTTAATTTGATGCTGTCCTATCTACAGATTCCTGGTTTTATTTATTGAGCTTTGGGGGTCTTGGTAAGGACTGCCTACACCAGTATGTGGAGTGTTGACCCTATGTTTTCTTCTAGTGTTGCAAAGTCTCTGGTCTAATTTCTAAGTTCTTTGACCCATTTTGAGTTTCCTTTTGTGCAGGAGGAGAGATAGGAATCTAGCTTCATTCTTATACATAGGGATATCCAATTCTCTCAGCACCATTTGTTAAAAAGTCTGCCTTTTCTCCAACATATGAGTTTGGCACCTGTGTCAAGCATCAGTGGCTATAAGTATGTGGGGTTGCCACTGTGCCTTCGATTCCATTAGTCTTCACGTCTATTTTGACGTCAATGCCATGGGGGTTTTGCTACTATAGCTCTGTAGTATAATTTGAGATCGGATTGTTTTGCATAATATGGGTCTTCTACTCTTCCACATGAATTTTAGGACCACTTTTTCTAGTTCTTGGAAGAGTGCCATTTGTATTTTGATAGGATGGCATCAAATTAAAAAGCTCCCACACAGCAAAGGAAATAATTTAAAGCATCAAGAGTGGGCCTACAGAGTGGGATAAAATCTTTACCAGCTACTCCTCTCATAAAAGATTAATATCCATAATATATAAAGATCTCAAAAAAACTTTACACCCAAATAGGCCAGTCAATAAATGGGCAAATTACCTAAACAGATATTTCTTCTTCTTCTGAAAAGAAGAAGTAAATATGACCAACAAACATATGAAAAGAAATGTTCACTATTCTTATCAACTAGGGAAATTCAAATTAAGAGTACATGGAGATTTCATCTTACTCCAATTAGAAATGCAGTCATCGAGAATACAAATGATGGATGTAGGTACCTTCATACATTGTTGTTGGGATGGCAAATCAGTGCAACCAATTTGGAAAGGAGTATGGATGTTCCTCAAAAGAATAAGAATGGGGACTGGGATTGTGGCTCAGTGGTAGAGCACTTGCCTAGCATGTGTGAGGCACTGGGTTTGATTCTCAGCACCACATGTAAATAAATGACTAAAATAAAGGTCTATCAACATCTTAATTTTTTTAAAAGACTAGGGATGGAACCACCATATGACTCACCTATCTCACTCCTCAGTATTTATCCAAAAGAACTAAAATGAGCCTATAGATAATGCAGGGAAACAGGCATACCAATATTTATAGCAGCACAGTAGCCAAGTTATGGAGCCAGTCTAAGTGTCCATGAACAGAAGAATGGATCAAGAAAATGTGGTTGTATAAATACACAGTGGGGTTCTACTCAACCATAAAGAAGAAAGAAATTATGACATTTGCTGGCAAATGGATGGAACTGGAGAATGCCATGCTAAGTGAAATAAGCCAGACTCAGAATGTCAAAGTTCAGATGTTTTCTCTCATATGTGGAAGGTAGAAAGAAGCAAGGAATAAAAAAAGGAAACAGGACACCATAAAAATGGAAGGGAGAACAGTGAAGTAGAGGAAGGGAATCAAGGAGAAGGGAGGAGGAATGGGAAAGGGGAGGAACTGTGGAATGAAATTGTGCTTTGTGCATGTATGAATACATCATAATGAATGCCACTTTTATGTATATCTATAATGAACCATTTTTAAAAAGCAATAAATAGAAGACAAGTACAGCAGAGAAAGGAGAGCAGGAAGAGGGAGGAAGGGAGGTAAAGTGGAAGTACTGGGAAATCAAATGGAGCAAATTATATCATATGCATGTATGAATGTGAAGAAGATCCCCACTATAATATATAGAACATTTATTATATAATAAAACATTTAAAAAGTCACCCAAAAGAAAAGATATATAATCTATAAAGAACAATGGATAGACCAACTAAAGACTTCATACCACAAATAATTCAGGGCAAAAGAGATAGGAACAGTATCTTTTAAGTGCTGAGGAAAATAATAATCTATAACATCTATACCTATTAAATATCGTAAAAGAGTTTGAGCAAAAATATTTAAATTTATATGAACACTGAGAGAATTTACTCTTAGATACTTGGTGAAATAACTACTAAAAATATATATGGTAGAAGAAGGGAAATTGAATAAAGGAAGAAGTGAGATGCTTGAAGTAATGGTGAAAAGTGAAATTGGCAAATAGAGATAAATCTAAACAAAGTAACAACAATAACATTAAAGATTAAATTACCAGTTATAAATATACTTTGAATTGTGTCCAATTTATATGTTGAAGTTCTAAGCCCCAGTACCTTTGAATGTGACCTTACTTGAAAATAGATATGTTGCATATATAATTATATAAGATGAGGATATTTCAACCTGGATAGAGTGGACCCCTAATTCAATATAACTGGTGTCCTTATAAAAAGGAGAAATTTGGACACAAACATGAAAGGAGAATGCTATGCGAAGACTGTTATGCTGCCACATAACTTATTATAGTAACTATCACAAACTAGAAGGCCTGGTTGAGATTTTTCCCTAGAACCTGAAGAAAGATCATTCATTACTCTGCATACACCTTCAGCTTCAGATTTTCAGCCTCTGAAACTGTGAGACAATAAACTTCTATTGTTTAAGCCTCTCTGTGGTACAGTGATATAACAGCCCTAGAAAACTAATATAAAATATAAAATAGATTAAAATACTTGAAAACCATAATAGGCAATTATAATCAAGAGTTACATTTTCTCTAAGGCTCTTGTATTATGATCTAGGAGGGAAAAGTAGACTTGATCAACTTTAGACTTTGAGTCAAGGATGCATTTTAAAAATTAAAAAGTACTCAGCAAAATATTGTAAGTACAATGTTTACATTCAAACCAGTAGAGGAGGACAAAGGGAATTTTAAAATCTTAACCAATTAAGCATCAAGTAGGATATGAGAAAAAATGAATGAAAAGAATGATAAATAGAACAGAATAAAATAGGAGAAATAAATTCAAATATATAATTAAATTCAATATATAAAAATGTTTATTTTGGAAAGGCATTAAAACTGATGAAATTTAAAAAATTAACCATGTAATATTGGCAAGGAATGAAGGTAAGACACAACACAAAATAATTAAATACATGATTAAAAAAGATGAGGCAAGGGTTGGGTTGTAGCTCAGTGGTAGAGCGTTTGCTCAGCACCTGTGAGGCACTGGGTTCAATCCTCAGCACTGCATATAAATAAGTAAATACAAATAAAGGTTCATCTACAACTAAAATATATATATATTAAAAAACGATGCAGCAAGCACTCAGTCCAAGAAATCTCCCACTACCATGGTAAGGTAAGGAAAATTTTTAAAGGAAAATGCCTTCTAAGTGATGAGGAACATCACGACTTAATGATAAAGGACAAAATTCACTTGGAAGACACATTTTTAAACAACTTTGCTTCAAATATATAAAGCAATATTTGAAAGGAAGACTAGATGACATCAATATATTCATACTCATGTTTGAAGATTTTTACATCTTTTAGTAATTGATGAAAAAACGGAAAACTATTACTGCAGATGTAGAACAAATTTGAGCTAATGGATGTATCATGTATAGAACTCTGGGTCCAGTGATTAGAGGAAATGCCTTTTTTTTCATTTACACATAAAAATATTTCCCAAAATTGTGAACTAGATTATAAATCTCAAAATCTCCCCCAACAACCTGTATAAAAAACATTAACCACATAGCAGTAAAGATAAAAACAGTTTTAAAGTGTCATAAAGTCTTTGTAAATTTTGAAATTGTTAAATACTCCAAGTCATTAAGAAAAAAATCTTATGGGAAATTAGAGATTATTTAAACAATGATCATACTGTATTGGGAAACTTATGGTATGCTCCTAAGCAATATTTATAGAAAAAATTTGAGCCTCAAATGAATGTATAAGATGGAAAACTTACATTAATAAACTGTGTATACTTTAAGTAGTTAGAGAAGGAACAACAAAATTGGCCCTCCCCTAAACAAGGAAGGAAATAAAGCAGAAGTAGAAATGAATGAAATAAATAATGGCAAAGATCAACAAAACCAAAATCCAGCTTTGAATAGAGTAAGAAACTGATAAAAACTTATAGTTTTAATCTCAAAACAAGAATTGACACATCAACAGTATTAGAAACAAGGAGATACTACCATAGACACAGTTGAGTTTTGAATTATAATAATGATGCCTTGAATAACTCTTTGAATTAGACAAATGGACAGAGTAATAAAATTTATTAACACTATATCAAGGAAGATAGATGATCTGAATAAATCTATAATCATTAAAGAAATTTTCATTCATCAAAAATCTACATACAAGAATTATTACCAGGGCTAGAGGAGTTCATAAATCAGTTTATCTAATTTTCAAATAACAGATAATCCCTATTTTAAAATATAAATGTTCAGAGAATTAAAAAGAAACAACTAATTTTTAGAGTATAATATAATCAATCTTGTCATTGTATCTACCTACCTACCCACACAAACACTTTGAGAAAGATAAGTTACAAGATTACCTCACTTATATACATGGAAGCAAAAAAATCATAAATGTAATATTGGCAGATTAAATTAATTAATGAAATACTAACTCATGCAAATTTGGACCTAGACTGGAAATGTTTAAGAATGGCAATTTGGGTTGATACCGGAAGTATTTAAGAATGGTTTAACTTTAATAAACTTATTGATTTTTTTAAATTAGACTTTCATAGTTATACATAGTAGTTGGGTCACCCTGTCAAACTCATACATGCATGGAAATCAATTTCAGTAACAATGACCCCCTTTCCCCTCCAGCTTCTTCCTACCATGCTCCCTCCCCTCTCCCATTCTCCTTCCTCCTCAAGACTTCATTTTACTCTTCCTTGAATCTGTATTTGATTGTTTCTTTATGTAATCTTATCCTTCCCTCCCCTTTTATTTTACTCTAGCTTCTACATATAAGAGAAAACATTCAACCTTAGAGTTTCTGAGTTTGGCTAATTTCACTTAGCATAATATTTAAAAACCCCAAAAAGTTAACCATAGGAAAACCAGCAACTTAATTAGAAAGTTGGTAAAAGATTTGAATAGCCACTTAACCAAAGCAGGTCTACAAATGGCAAGTTAGTGCACGAAAACATGCTCAATATTATTAGGCAATAGGGAAATACAAATTAAAGCCATGATGAGATACTGCTACATATCTATCAGAATGGCTGAAATGGGAATTAAAATACAGTATCAGTACTTTGTGGACCCTGCTGTTGCCCAGAATTCCCTGCTGCCAGTTGTTGCCAACTATATGGTGGTGTTCTGCATTGCCCTCCAGGTTGAGCACTTGGGCCTTGTTCTCTTGGTATGGTTTATAGTCAAAATTCCAAAGATATCAGAAAATAGATGACTGTTAAAAAGATATCAGAATTTTTTTTTTATTCTCTGGCAAGTAGAATGAAAGGATTTGATTATAAGTGTCCCTGCTTTCCCAGAATTAGTCCAGGATTTATGTGCATGGTGTTGACTTCCCATGCCATGATGGCACTGTGACAAGTCCATCTATAGGAAGAAATTTGATGATAACTTCGTCCTGAAGAAGATAGGTTTTGACATTATTTTTGTGGTGCTGAAGATAGAACCCAGGGCCTCATGCATGCTAGGCAAACACTCTATCACTGAGCCATATCCCAAGCCTGGTCTGGAGGTCTTATCCATGACAAATTCTAGACCAAACACAGAGTTCCTAATTTTTTATCTACACTGCCAAGTCTGAGTGGTTGGATGACAGGCATATGGTTATTAGAAAGTGAAAAAGAGTGCAGATATCATGGAAGCTATGGTATTCTCTGAGTATAGGAATACCAAGACCAGGAAGATAATCAGCATTGTTGACAGAGGGCAACTCTAATAATTTTGGCTTCTGTTTTATCTTAACCATCAAACCATTCCTTTTATAACTCAGGAGACCACTTCTCCACCCTATGTGTTTTCATTATTCTGTAATCTTTGTGCACTTGCTGTAGTTCTTTGAGTTTCATATTTTTCTAAGTCTCCTCCAAGTTTTGCTGGATTGCTGAGTTAATTTTATGACTATGAAATAAAAACAAAATAACATGAATAAGTAAAAACATAACATCAGTGCTACAGAGCAAGAATACAGAGCAAGTGAAATTTGCAAACTTTGTCAGTGGGAATAAACAGCTATTCTGGAAAACAGTTTGGCAGTTTCTTATAAAACCAAATATGGTATTCCCATACAGCCCAGAAATTGCATTTCTGGGCGTTTTTCCAAGAGAAATGAAAACTTATGTTTACACACAAACCTGTACACAAATGTGTATAGCAGCGTTTTAAAAAAATTATTTTGATTCATTGTAAACAAATGGGGTAAAATTTGTTTCTCTGGTTGTACATGGAGTAGAGTCATACCATTTGTGTAATCATGCATCATGCATGTACATAGGGTAATGATATTTGTCTCAATCTGTTATTTTTCCATTCCCCCCCACCCCTCACATCCCTTCTTCTATACAATCCATCCTTCCTCCTTTCTTGCCTCTCTCACACCCCCCATTATGTATCTTCATCTGCTTATCAGAGAGATCATCCGACCTTTGGATTTTTAGGATTGGATTAGCTCACTTAGCATGATATTCTCCAACTTCATCCATTTGCCTACAAATGTCATAATTTCATTCTATTTTATGGCTAAGTAATATTCCATTGTGTGTATATACCACAGTTTCTATATCCATTCATCAATTGAAGGGCATCTAGGTTGGTTCCACAATCTGGCTATTGTGAGTTGAGCAGCTATGAATATTGATGTAGCTGCATCACTGTAGTATGCTGATTTAAAGTCCTTTGGGTATAGGCCGAGGAGTAGGATAGCTGGGTCAAATGGTGGTTCCATTCCAAGTTTTCTAAGGAATCTCCACACTGCTTTCCAGAGTGGCTGCACTAATTTGCAGCCCCACCAGCAATGTATGAGTGTACCTTTTCCCCACATCCTCGCCAACAACTATTGTTGCTTGTATTCATGATAATCACCATTCTAATTGGGGTGAGATGGAATCTTAGGGTAGTTTTGATTTGCATTTCTCTTATTACTAGAGATGTTGAACGTTTTTTCATATATCTGTTGATTGCTTGTAGATCTTCTGTGAAGTGTTTGTTCATTTCCTTAGCTCATTTGTTGATTGGGTTATTTGTATTCTTGGTGTAAAATTTTTTGAGTTTTTTATAGATTCTGGAGTTTAGTGCTCTATCTGAAGTATGAGTGGCAAAGATATTCTCCCACTCTGTAGGGTCTCTTCGCATTGCTGATAGTTTCCTTTGCTGAGAGAAAGCTTTTTAGTTTGAATCTATCCCAATTATTCATTCTTGCTTTTATTTCTTGTGCTCTGGAAATCATGTTGAGGAAGTCTGATCCTAAGCCAACATGATGAAGATTTGGACCCACTTTTTCTTCTATAAGATGCAGGGTCTCTGTTCTGATTCCAAGGTCTTTGATCCATTTTGAGTTGAGTTTTGTGCAGGATGAGAGATAGGGGTTTAGTTTCATTCTGCTACATATATATTTCCAGTTTTCCCAGTACCATTTATTGAAGAGGCAATCTTTTCTCCATTGTATGTTTTTGGCCCCTTTGTCTAGTATGAGAAAACTGTATTTATTTGGGTTTGTCTATGTGTCCTCTATTATAGGAGCTTTTCCCTAATAAACTCAAATTGAAATCAACCCAAATTTCTATCAATGGATGAATGGGAAAACATATTGTGGTGTATCCACATAATGGGATACTACTCAGAATCAGGAAAAAATTAAAATTTTAATTCACAATGTAACTTGCAAGAATCACAAATGCAGTACACTCAGTGAAAGAAGCCAGTCTCAAAAGGTTATTTATATGACATTCTCAAAAAGATAAAACAACAGTGACAGAGTGGTTGCTAGAATTCAAGAGAGGGTAAGTGACTATAAAGGGACAGCATGAGACTGTTAATGTGTTATTCCCAAATTTCCAAATAACTCGCTGGGTCCTTTGAAGGTAAAGACAAAAGCATCATGTCTGGCCAGGGCCAAGTGTGCAGAGTATCAAGCAGTTCTGCAGCCCTTGACTATTATGGGCAGAAACATGCTTATAAGGCCTAAAACCATAAAGAAGTGGGGGCAGGAGAAGCAATCATAATTACCAGGTACTTTCATAAAGTGGGAAAGTACCAGATTACATTTTCTCAGAAACTACACTTTCAGAAGGGTAGAACTTAAATTTTCAGAAAAACGATCTTGCATTAGTTTCATAGATCAAAGATATTGTGGTCAGGGAGCAAATGGGTTGGGGTGGAGGTGTTAGTTTCTATGCAAGTGGGATCATGTGGAAGGGGGACCAATTTCACACAGGGTGAGGTGTCTAAACAAAATGGGATAAGTCTGAGCTGATTTTCAAATCAGCCCATAAAAAGGTCATGTTTGAGAGTGACGGAACTATTCTATATCCTGATTTTGGTGGTGGATATGTGAATCTATACATGTATTAAAATTTATAGAACTATATAACAAATTCAGTTTTACCAAAAATTCCAAAATTTAAAAATTATCGTATAAAACAGAAGGTATGCAATGCTAGAATGATGATCATACATCTAAGTTTGCCTCAAACCACCTGTTTATGCCTTTATCCAGGAAAAATTATTATAGGTGTCACTCTCAAAATGTCTGGTTTGAATGGTAAATTATATGCTCACCATAAATAAGAAACCATTCATTTTCATTTCATTTTAAGGTATGCAAGCAAGACTAAGAAAGATATTCCTTTTGTTTTTCACCATTCATTCATAGTAGGACAGAACTTGCAGAGTATACTCACTTTCCCCTGGGGAAAGGAGAAGAAATGGTGGTTTCAGCTCAAGGAAATATGACAGAATTAAAGATAAAATGCAAAAATAAATACAAGATAGGTCTCTATGGAAAGAAAAGAAAGTGATTTTTGATTAACAGCTCATATCTGTGTTAAAACTTGACCAGTTCTTGAGGCAAATAGGTGATTGAAAATGTTGGTGGTCTTCCTGGGTTGCTAAAAAGTGAAATGGTAGGCATTGATGTCACCTATCCTCTGGCTCTTCTTACTGAAGCATTCTTTGGTATTCATGAATGACGTTTGCTAAAGAAGTCTCTGCTTGGCTATTATATGAATAAGAGCCATCCTGAGGAAGGAAACCACTATTACTCTAATGCGGAGAGAGAAATTACAGACACAGTAGCCACACACAGACTAGACTATATTACTGCCGCCCACTTCATTAATGGGAAAAATAGAGCATGTCATTAGTGTCAAGTGTATCCCGGTGTAGGTTCTCTTTAGAAAAATGACTCAGTGCAAGAATGTAACTTGCTGGTTGTCTTTGACTGGAAGAAGACAGAGTTTGATTAAATGGAATTCTTATGTTAAAACTTTAGGGACACAATTTATTCTAAAATCCATTTGCAGAACACCTTAAAGACATTTTCCCAGGATTGAGATTTGTTTTGAAAGTTCCCACTACCTTCAACACAATGCAAAGAAGACTCTTCCTTATGTAAGAAAGCCAGCATCAAGGCTGGGGATATAACCGAGTACTAGAGTGTTTGCCTGCATGTTCAAGGCCCTGGGTTCAATCCCCAGCACTGCAAAAAAAGAAGAAAAGCCAGCATTCTACCCCAACTCCACCTCCTCTGAAAAAAGAGACACGATTCTTGTTTTGGTTGTTACAATGATCTCTCACTTTTGTTTCTTATATTTGGATCTGTTTTTCTAAAAACACCTTTAGTAAGATATACTTCACATATCATATGATTTATTTACTTAAAGTGTACAATTCAGTGCTTTTAGTTTATTCACATATATGTGCAACCATGGCTACAGAATTTAGAATGTTTTAATCACCTTAAAAAGGAACCTTGTTTCTTTAAGTTATCACCACACTCTTCAACGCCCAGCCCCAAACAATTATTAATTTACTTTTTGTCTCTGTAGGTATCCCTATTTTGTGTTTTCATATGAATGAGATCATTTAATATGGAATTTTTTGTGTCTGGCTTCTTTCACTTAGCATAATATTTTAAAGATTCATTCCTATTTTAATGTGTCATTTGATATCCCAGTATGTGGATATACTACATTTTATTTATCCATTTACTTCTTGTTGAACATTTGGGTGATTTTTAACTCTTGGCAATAGTGAATAATGCCACTATCAACATTCATGTACAAGTTTCTGTATTGACATATATTTTTCATTAATTTTGTATATATAACTAGGAATGGAATTATTGGGTCATATGATAACTTTTATTAATCACTTAAGGAGCTCTCAGACTATTTACCAAAGAATGTGCACCATTTTATATTTCTATCAGCTGTTTATGAGGGTTCTGATCCATCCATTTCCTCCCCAGAACTTGATTGACTTTTTGATTGTAGCTATCCTATTGGGTATGAAGTTATATCTCATTAGATTTACATTTTCTTGATGAGTACTGATGTTGAGCATTTTCTGTGCATATTGGCCATCTGTATATCATTTTTGGAGAAATAGCTGTTCAGATCATTTACCCATTTTTAATTGGATAATTTGTCCTTTTGTTTTTGACTTTAATATTAGAGTTATTTTTATTTTTTAAGAGCAAGTCCTTTCTCGGATATATGATTTTCAAAAATGTTCTACTTTTTTTTTTTTTTTTTGACGTGCTGGGGATTGAACCCAGGGCCTTGGGCTTGCAAGGCAAGCACTCTACCGACTGAGCTCTCTCCCCAGACTAAAAATGTTCTATTATGTGGGATGTATTCTCACTTTATTGATGGTGGCTTTAGGAGCATAAACTTTTAAATTTTGATTAAGTACAACTTTTTCTTTGGCTGCTCATGCTTTTTGTGTCATAGGTAAAGAAAGATACTTGTCAAAACAAAGTCATGAATATTTTACTTTTATATTGTCTTCTAAGAATTTCATAGATTCTGTGCTTCCCTTTAAGTTTTGGGTCAAATTTGAGTTACTTTTTGTATAGGGCATGATGTAAGGGTAAAAATTCATTTTTGTATATGTGGCTGTATAGTTGTCCCAGCATCATTTGTAAAACAGACTACTTTAACTGGTTGAATGGTCTTGGCAACCTTTCCAAGGACTACCAGCTGATCATATAGAAAGTCTTAGATTTGCAATGGTTTGACATACATTTTCTTTTTAGTTTATAAAGGGTTTGCCTGCATGTAACCCCACTGATACTTGAGGGACATCTGGGTTTATAAAATTTTGACTTATGATTTTTAAAAACTTTATAATGGGTTTCTTAGGACATAACCCCATTGTTAGTTTAGGAGCTCTGTATATGTCTGGATTTTTTTCTGCAGTCTAGATTATATTCCTTTGATATATATGTCTGTCTTTGTGCCAGAACCATACTGTTTTAACTGCCATTGTTTTATAATAATTTTTGAAAATGGGAAGTAATGAGTTCTTGTACTTTATCCTTTTTTCCCAGTATATTTTTGGCTGCTCCTAAAATTCCATATAAGCTTTATAATAAACTAGTTCATTTCTAAAAAGAAGCTAGCAGGTATTCTGCTCTGGATTGTATTTAATCTGTAAATCAGTTCAAGGAATATTGTCATGTTAACAATATTAAGTCTTTAGGGTATTTTTCCTTTTGTTTAGATCTTCTTTAATTATTTTCTGTGATATTTTATAGTTTCAGTGTATAAATTTCAAACTTACTTTGTTAAATTAACATTTTATTATTTTTGTTATTATAAATGAAATTATTTTAATTTCATTTTGGACAGATCATTGATAGCATATCAAAATATAATTGACTTTCATATATTGATCTTGCAACCTGTACCCTTGCTTAACTTGATACTTCTAAAAGATTTCAGTAGATTACTTAATATTTCTGTCTACATTGTCATGATCTCTGAATAGAGATGATAGAGTTTTACTTTCTCTTTCCAACATAGGTGCTATTTTTTTCCTGTCTGATGGACCTGACTGGAACTTCCAGTAGAGTATTGAAGTGATGAAAGCAGAAATCCTTGCCTTATTCCCAGTGTTAGGGGAAAAACATCTAGTCTCTCACTATTAAATACAATGTTAATGGTGCATTTTTGTAGATGTCCTTTATCAGATTGAGAAACTTTCCTACTCTTCCTTGTTTTCTGAGGTGTTAAATTTTGTCAAATGCTTTTTCTAAGACTGTTGAGGTGATCATATGATCTTGTTTTTATTTTACCAACATGAGGTACTGGAGTAATTGGTTTTCATATTAAGTAACCTTGTATCCCTGGCATAAATTCCACTGGGTCATAGTATATAATTCTTTTTATATCTTGCTGAATTTTGCTGAGATCATTTGGTACTTGGTGTCAATTCTATTCCCTCATATTACTGAGAAACATTGCTATTATAGCATACCATTTGTTTCTTTTTCTCATTATAATCTTGAATTAACAGGATATAATTCTCATTTCTTGGCCAGTGGGATAAATAAATAATCCACTATTACCTCTGATTCATTGTGCTAGTCCATTTATTATCAAAATATAAAGGTGCTTTTACAATAAAGAATGGGGATATCTCTTTAAAATCTTTTAAGTTTATTTTGTGAATTGAATTGTGCCTCTTTTGCTTTTTTCCTACAAATTAATTTTTATTATTTTTCATATTTGATACAGAAGTGAACTAGATGTTTATCCTTTGTAGTATTATTGTTGCAACAGTTAGAAGTAATGAAATTATTCAGTAACAATTTAAGTAAATTGGTCCTAGGTTCATGTATAAGGAGTTAAGGTGAGAGTCCATGTCCATGTTCAACTACCTGTGAATGCTAAATCAGATTTAATTATTTTCTGTTGCCTTAACATTGCTTTTGTTGTCCATTTATTGTTAAACATATTTTGCTTTGTGACACTTGACTGATTCATTTTTCCTCTCCAGTTATATTTTCTGGGTAAGTATGTAGTGCAGCTTCATGGTTTGTGGTCACTTTTCGCATGTTCTGATTTCTGGTGCCCAAAATGATAATTGTGCCAAAAGAATTGAACATAATTCAATGGCAGTCAGCAGGCAGGAGTGTATTGTTCAGGACTTTGAGTGTATTGTACCAGGAGTGTATTGTACCAGAACTTTGCGTAACTGGTACTTGTGGCATTTTTTCTCAGACATTCCTAAAGTCCGTGACAGGATTTATAGCCTGGTATGCATTTTGTGGCCCACTCTGTCTAAACTCACTCACTACTGTTTTCCATCATATGCCATGTGCTGTACTTAGGCTGGCTTCCTCATTGTTCTAGAAATACACTGAGTTCTTTCTTCCCTCCACATATGCTATTTTCACTTAGAATTAATTCTCTATCCTCTTTTTCCATACTAATCTAAACCCTGCAAGGCTCAATCCAAACCACTCTGGTTCATCAAGTTCCCACAAATCTCCTCTGAACCACAGTGCTTATTATGATTGTGACTAGATTTGTAGTAAAGACATTTTTCCATTGTTAGCTTTTGTTCTGTATCTGTTACTATTTTCTTCAGTAGATTCTACAGGCTATTGCTAGGGAAGTACTCATGTCTCATGCTTCTTTTGCACTCTTAGTAGTACAGGATAGGTGCTCAGTTAACATTTCTGATTGATTAGAATGTTCATTTGAAATTTTATTTCCGTGCTTTGAACAACCCATAAGCACCAAGAAAGAGACACTACCCAAATTATTTTCCCTTCTGTGACTTTCACTCTTCAGTTAATATAGTCAAGTGTTTCTTAGAGATATGAGACCCAAACAGTATATCCATCACATAGCTGTTACACAGGTCTAGGTCCCCATATGAGTTTCCTAGTGCTGCTCTCTCTTATAAGAATACCACAATGTCAAAAGCAAAGATGATTTCTTAAATTACTAAAAAATAGCTTTGTGCCCTCCAAGACAGTTTAACCTCTGTTCAAGATCAAGCAAATAACTTCAAAATTGTATCAGTTTTTTTCCAAGAACCTTAAAGTTCCTTGGAGAATAGCATAATAATCATGTTGGTAGTTGTAGCAATTGTGATGTTAGAAATCTTGACCTGAAAATATGTTACTCTACACAGAACATGGATCCCAAAGCATGTACAAATGGTGAATGGTTATCAGTGGTAGAGGGAGGATAAGAGGTCCAGAAAGGGAATTCAAGTTTTGGTGAAACCCAGAGATCATGCAAAGTTTTGAGTCAGTACAGTCAAGGTTCAAGCAGTGGTTCAGGTATAATAGAAATCCTCAAAACAGCAAAAAGGAAGCCTTTAAATTAAGTCAATATTTGCTTCATTCAGACTATTTCATTTACTTCACATTTGATCAAAAGCCAATCTCAGTTCAAACCTTCTCAAGTCCATGTAAAGCCAAGGTAAGCACCCTAATCTGCTTTGAATGGGGGGTGAGAAACCACAGGAAAAAGATGATTCTTGCATTATAGCAAAAAAAACTTTCTGATAACAGAATAAGAAGAGACTGGTGCAAGCTCTACGTGTATATATATGCACAATATAATGTAAATTGGAATGCAGAACTTCCGTTTTGTAGCAGTCCCAATGATTATTGATTTTGATAGTGCTGAAATAAGAAGTTATTCATGCATATAGGTTCTGACTGGTGCAATTCACATCCCAATTAACTTCCAATAAATCAGAAAAAAAGAGGAGGAAGGCAAACTCTGATTTAAATAAACAAGAATCATTACAGCTTATTAAGATATTATTTTGGCATGAGAACCTAATCTGTTTTATTATTTCTCCCAGCATAGAAAAATGTACTATATGATAGTAAAAGTCATGTTAGAAGGGGTGAATAGATGGCAGTTACTGGTAATACCTGGCAGGAAAGATATTTAAGACCCGCTAGTGACTTGACCTTTCAGCAAGTGAGATATCTATCAACTTTTTCAATTAAGAGTGGAAAGTTTCTTATTGTGCTTGGATACCAGGCAAAATCAGTATATTCTTGAATCCATTGGCGTGTGCTTTTTCTTGCTTTTCTTGCCAGCCTTCTTCTTACTCTTCTACAACTAGCATTGCTCATGTTGTTCTTCAGTCTCATTCCAAATACCTTTTTGCTACCTAACAATCCAAGCTTATTTCATCCTTCAAGGCTCAGGGCTCAGGACAATTCTGACTTTCTTACAAGTCACTGGTGATTTCTGTGCACACTGATTTTTTCTTGTTCCGATCCTTTAGTTTTATTTGACAGTAAAAGATCAGTTACATTCAGTCATTTTGTTCCATGACTTATCGCAATTGAACTTCAAGTTGAATATTGAAATTTACTCATATTATTTTCTAATGCTTCCATAGTACCTAGTTCCACTACAACTACACAGTTCTCAGATTCTCTCTCTCTCTCTCTCTCTCTCTCTCTCTCTCTCTCTCTCTCTCTCTCTCTCTCTCTCTCTCTCTCTCTCTCTCTCACACACACACACACACACACAATTTGCTTCAGAATAGGATCATTGTAGAATGTTTATTAAAACCAGGATACCTTTATGGGTATAAGAGATGTCAATAGTAATTATAATGTACTTCATTGAAACATTTCCAAAAATAAGATGAACTGTTAGATGGATGGAGAGAGGATAGATGAATAGCTGTGTAACAAAGCAAGAGAAATAACATGCTAAAGGCAATTTTTAGGTGTGTTCCCTGTAGAATCATTACAAATTTTTTGATGTTTGAAAAATTCAATGAACAAATATAATTATGCTTCTTCACGCAAATGAAGATGTATGATGAACCCAGGCTTAGAGTTACTGTACAATCTCAGAAAGAAAAACATAAGTAGGTAAACAGAGAGGAAGGAATGAATAGAAAGCAATGTAGCTAGTGAGTGGGCATGGTATAAACAAATAGATCAATTTAAGACCTAGGATCGGAAATCTGGGTCTAACATCACAAGTGACATTCACTTCTTCTGAAACTGAGAGTTATATTGTTGGATTAGGAGTTTTAGTTCATTACATTTAGGATGAATTATAAGAGGAAGCAATTATATAAACAAGGAGAAAAATCAGCAAGGAAGCTGCATTGTATTAGCCCTCAACCTCGCATTATTTGTGTAGCACCAGACCTTGGTGAAGCACATGTCCTCGGGGAGTAGACTTTTTGGTTGGTTGACTTCAGTAGTGGCAGTTGGCTTATAAGGTGGTAAGAGGATAAACAGATCATTGACAATCACCAGGAAATCCTGGCTGTCTTTTTTCTTATTTTAATTTACATGGCATGTGTGTTTCTGAAAAGAAAAGGTGAAATTTAATTATTTTGAAAAACCAAGCTGTAATTTCCAAAGATCTAAACAATTGATTCTCAAACAAGGCTTCACATTGTGAACATCTGGATTGTTTGATAAAATGCTGCTTTCAGGGATCAACCCCCACAATCTCTGACTTAATTGGGTAAATGTGGCCTGGGCATCAGAATATTTTGAGTTTCCTTAAGTGATTCTGAAGTTTGAGAACCACTGATCTTCCTTAGAGATGCTTATGAAACTTCAATTTGAAGGAGCTCTTGACAAGATCAATAGCTTCCAAATGAGACTGGGACATTTATATGGGGGAGAATGTTAGGTCTGTAGAGAGGATATTCCTGCTTCTGGGAAAGAAAAGCTAGGGAGAAATTATGGGTACATTTGCTCCATGTACCAAAATTCAATTTCTTAGTGCTTCTAAGAAACACTTTATGTGTCTTTTTTCCTACCTCATAAGTTTATAAATAGTAAAAAGGAATTAAATTTAATCATTATATTATGATAATACACCACTAGTATAGTTATCTTGCATATTTGGATGTTTATTGGGTTTTCACAGTTTGAAGCACACAATTGGGATCTCAATTTTAGACCGCAAAGATGCTGTTATATTAGTGTCCATTTTACATTATCTGTTATCTGCTTAAAAGTGTTTGATTTGTCTCTTCTAAATTCCAAAATAGTAACCTGAGTTTTAAAGGAATTGGGATTTAGAATTGTTGTTTTAGAGCATCATATATCTAATTAGATGATGTAATGCAATACATTTGTCTCCTGTCATGACTAATGCTGAAACACGGCTTACTGAGGTGGTGAGTGATATTGTACTGGCCTGTTTCACCTGTTTGATGGAAGTATCTCAGGAAGAAGATAAAAGTAGTATTTTATTAGAAACTATCAGCAGAAAGCAGATAGTAAACAGTCTGATTTAGGCACCTATATTTTTCTCCTTCCTTAATCACTAAGACCAGTCACTACTTATGTTATCTATTGCTTATCTATTATTGCTTGTAACAATGACATACACATCCTCTTTGAAGAGTCCTTGTGTACGACTGCAGGTCATCATGGACCTGTGCCTTGAGTGGTTGGGTCACTTGTCACATAGGGATGTCATTGGGTAGACAATGTATTTGATTTGCTCTGCAGGATATAGGGACTCTGGTTTCAAAAGTCATAACTTACTTGATGTGAAATATCCACTGGTGTTATAATGATTTTCAACTTTTTTGGGATCTCAATTTTAGACCGCAAAGATGCTGTTATATTAGTGTCCATTTTACATTATCTGTTATCTGCTTAAAAGTGTTTGATTTGTCTCTTCTAAATTCCAAAATAGTAACCTGAGTTTTAAAGGAATTGGGATTTGTACTTGATAAATTAAAGTTTTGATATTATAAAAACCCATTAATTTTTTCTACGTTTCCTCCTCCCCTTTTTCTTCTTGTGGCTTTGTTTAGAGGTACTGCTCTAAACCCAGTCCATTATTTATTGGGAACACTCTACTTTTAATTGGCATTGACATTATTCAGTCTAACTATAATAATTTGATTTTATATAAAATATTCAATCATGCTTTACCATATGGTGTATATCATTTATACAAAAAAGCTACTTGCTGTTCTACCTTTGGAAATCATTAGAGAATCTCAGTAAGGGTTTTCTAGCCATCTGCTTCTCTTTCAAAACTTGTGTTAATGTAGACATCTGCACTGGTGACTCTAGGGTTATTCAAGTTCAGTGTCCACTTAAATGCCCTTGTGCATAGCTCTCTAGAAATCAGGCCTCCATGAAGATGTCATGAGTATGGTTTTGATAACACTATGTTGCAAAGTGATTTTCTTTTCAGTTTTACTGCATAGAAAGGGTACTTACACCTATCTGACAAGCATCTCTCTTTTCAGTAGGGTATCTCTTCTTAAGAAAGTCATTGAAGATCCAAGCATAGGAAAAGGTAGGTCCTAGAGGGGTGAACCTGTAGTCTCAGCAACTCAGGAGGCTGAGGTAGGAGGATTGCTTGAGCCCAGCAGCTTAAGGACAGTCTGGATCACATAGTGAGACCCTTTCTCAAAAAACAGATAAATGAACAAAAAGCAAACACACACACACACACACACACACACACACACACACACACACATGAATCACACTGACCAAAATGATTAGTTATGGTGTAATTAATCACATTGCTAGTATTTAGATTGTTGGAAATAATTTACCATGAAATTTCTTTCCACTGAAATTCTCCCAGTTCATTTATATATCTGTTTATAAATATGTATGTGACAGAAAATGGAGGTGTGAGAAAAATAAATGTCTATAAACTGCCGAAGTCCAGAAAAGGAAACAAATAATCTCTTATACTATATTATGAATCAGTGGAGAAATGATTCAATTTAGAAAAATTCAGTTTAGGCTCAAATTTTCTAGAACCCACGTGTTGCAGAGAGTGATGAATATTTGTATTTGGATAAATGATCCTCATTATTTTTTCCTCATTTTCATTGGTGCATTATGTTATAAATAATGGTGGGATTTGTTGTTACATATTTGTGCATGCATACAATATAACAATATGATTTGGCCAATATCACTTCCCAGCATTTCCTCCTCCCTTCCTGCCTCCCAGTCTTGGATCCCTTTCCTCTACTGATCTCCCTTTGATTTTCATGAGATCCACCTCATCTTTATTTTCCTTTATCCTCTCTAGCTTCTGCATGTGAGAGAAAACATAAGACTCTTAAGCTTCTGAGTTTAACTTATTTGCTTAACATGATGGTCTTTACTTCCATCCATTTCCTTGCAAATGTCATAATTTCATTTTTCTTTATGGCTGAATAAAACTCCATTGTGTTTATATACACCACATTTTCTTTATCAGTTCATCAGTTGATGGACACCTAGGCTGGTTCCATAGCTTGGCTATTGTGAATTGTGCTACTATGAACATAGGTATGCATGTATCACTGTAGGAAGATGCCTTTAATTCTTCAGGGTTAAATACTGAAAAATGGTATAGTTGGGTCATATGATGGTTCCATGCCTAGTCTTCTGAGAAACCTCCATACCGATTTCCATAGTGTACTAATTTACAATCCCACCAAAAAAGTGTTCCTTTTCCTCCACATCCTCTCCAGCATTTATTATTGTTTGTATTCTAGATGACTGCCATTCTGGTTTATGTGAGGTGAAATCTCAGTGTAGTTTTGATTTGAATTTCCCTAATTGTTCATGATATTGAACAACATTTTTTCTTGTATTTTTTGGTCATTTGGATTTATATTTTCAAGAAGTGTCTGTTCAGTTCATTTGCCCATCCATTAATTGGGTAATTTGAATTTTTTTAGTGTAAAGTTTTTTGAGCCCTTCAGTTTTTAACAAAAGATTACCTCCTATCTAACAATTTAACTATTTCATTCAAAGGAAAATGTGTAGTGAGATATGAAGTGAACATATTTTCTCTAACCTTTATAGCATTTGTAATTGTATCTATACATTTTTATTTGTAACATTCATAAACTTTTTGTGTTTTAAAGGTAGTGTGGTGAAATGAGATGTCATCTGGGGAGTGAAGAAAAAACAAGGAGAATTTTTTGTTTTTGTTGTTTCAGCACTGAGGATCAGTAAAATGACTTAACATCCACAAAATGATGACTGAATTATTCAGTTATGAGAGTAACCTTCAAGAGCTGTAGTTAGGAACATCAATTTTGAAATTCAATACAAGAAAAATTGCTTTCATATAATGAAATAATATTTCAGATAAATAATGAGATTCCTGTAAATCTGTAATTCATATAGCTTTGCACAGCTATTTTGATCCACTGAGTCAATTGGTAAGATACAGTAAGTGGTAATTTTCTCATTTCATCCAGAGATTTTTTTCATTTTCTCTATCACTAAATACAGATCTTTGAACTGAATTATAGGCACAGGGTAATATTCAGGGTGGATAAGAAGACAAAGTGATTTAGTGACAGTTTTGTGTGATTAAAAACTGATGCAAAACTCCTGAGCCTGATAACCACAAAATCTGTTTATTGCCAGCATAATCTTGGCAGTGAAGAGTTATGTTCATATTATTCGGTGAGACAAAAGAAGGGTCAACTTTTTTTCAAAAACATTTTTCTTGCTTTATAAGCATTTGAAAATGCTTACTGTTATTTCCTCAGGGCTTTCATTGACCTCACATATGTAGTATATTCTGAAGTAAATAACTGTTGGAGGTTTTAGTGGCTGCAAAGGAAGTACCAGGCATCTTCACCAATCTTTGCACTTCACTAAAGGTTGAGTATGTTTGTACATATAGAACTTAATTATGTTTCCTTGGCTAATTGTAAATTCCAAGGGCAAGGATCGCCTTCATTTGGAATTTCACAGTAGTACTAGGTTAGTTTATGGTAGGTTCTCAGTAAATATTTATTTAAAAACACTGAAAATGTATTCCTTAGTGTCAGTACAATGTGAAGTCCACAGTTAGAAAGCACTCAGTTGGTATTTTATAGTAAACCAAGTCATTCAGACCTTTAAGATTTTGATTGATGATAAATATTCCAAAGGCAACATATTCAGGTTAAGTGCTGACTATTTCAGAAGGTGCAGCCAACTTTTTGACCCTAAGTTGTTGATGTTTGACTGTTTCTAACCCCGGAGGAAGATCTTTGACCCGCAGAGATAGAGCTTTTCTAGAAGGAAGGAAAAACTGCTTTTGATATGGTTGAAGAATCTGGCAGCAAGTTTTCACTTTTAGATTTTCAAAGGCAAGTAGAGGTTGTGGAAGTAACAGATGAATTTCAAAAAACTGGGACTTTAGTTTAACACATTTCAATGACAATTCTAGTGTCTCTTCTGAATACAGCTGACCTGCTTGGAATAAGCCAGTTTAAATGATGCCTGCTATTCTGCTAATAATTTTTGTAGAAATCTAGATAAATTACTCAGTTTAGAATTCTGCTTGAGACCAAGTCAAAAGGCTGAGCAGTAGCTGGCATGGTTCATTAGAGGATTTAATTGACCTTGAAATGCAATGAGATGTGTTTATTTACTCTCATTTTGAGGGACTATGTTTACTCTAGGTGCCTCTTTTCAGTGTTATTAACCATACATTAATATATTTTTCAAAGTTATTATTACTCTTATGATCCCTCTTTGAGGTCACTTGTTTGCCTCAGACTTTTTTCTTTCTCTTCTGATTTTAGTTTCAAAATCTTTTTTTAAACATTTTTATTATTCTCCTATGAAGGTAATTGAAATTGGTTTAGAGAGCCTTTTAAAGAACACTTTTCAAGCTCAGAGTTTACCTCCCTCTGGTTGAAAACCACAGTGGAGTAATGGAAGGAAAGTAAACACTTTGGCTTATATAGTAATAATTACCACTTTAAAATGTAAAAATTATCATTAATTCAAAGAAACTCCAAATGCTCTCTGGTCACAAAGCATAAAATTTTAGGACTGCAAGAGAGTTCCTGTGGTCATTTGGTACTTCTCTGAGCCTTCTGGAAACTTAATAGCCTCTGAGTTTTCCTTTAGCCTGAGGCGCTAAAGGATCCTGCTGCTTGCTTCATTGGGCTTGAAAATAGTGGGCAAAGAAAATCTTGTGCAAACACAGTATGCAAAGTCTTTCGTATACAGATAACTTTACAGACTTCCTTTCTATAGAAAGTGCTTTTTCCAGTGTTCAGGTAAATCATAAGTCATGCTGAACCCATGGTACCCTTTTGTCAGCTTCCCCTAAGGACCCAGGACACCTATTTGTAAGATGTCTAATAGGTTTGGAGATAGAGGTTTTGACTAGAGACCTGAGTGCAGGAATCCAAGCCTAAGTAGGAAGAAAGCAAGGAGCTTTGCTCTCATTAAAGTTTACCTGCAAGCAGATAACAATCTAAGGTAACCACGGCAAGTGCATGGTTCCTGGGTTGGGATGTGCTCTATTCTGAAGACCACCATCAGTAGGAAACTGAATGTATCAACATGTGTGTTGTACACAAGGATCTGTGACTGGGTAGAGATGGGTGGGGTCAGGAAGTAGGAGAGATAAGATATTGGTAAATATGGGTGGGGCAAATGAGACTGAATATATTTTGAGCAATCTTTATCATTTTGGGTAGAAAAAAGAAAGAAGGTCTATATTTACAAAATTACTTTCTTTAGGTTACTTTTTAAAATATTCTGGAAAGCAAGGAACATACTCAAATTATATTTTATTTTTGCCAATTTCTCTTGGAAGAGTTTGGTCATATAGGTAGCACTGAAAGACTTCTGAATGCATAGTGGATTAACCCACGAAACCTCAAGTTTTCAAATCTGTATTTCAGTGAATTTACACGAGTGCATTAAAATGTGCTGGAAATCATAATCTAGAGCTTGTATATCCTTTATTATCATTAAGATTAAAAATACAGGGGTTGGGATTGTGGCTCAGTGGTAGAGTGCCCTCCTAGCATGCATGAGGCCCCGGGTTTGATACTCAGCACCACATAAAATAAGGTATTGTGCCTACCTACAACTAAAATAAAATATTTAGAAAAGAATAAAAGTACAGACTGACATATAAATAGGACATTGGGTGAATATGATATCTGGGATGTTGGCAAAATGGATCAATTCTTTTATGTGACCGTTGTTAAGTAACCTAATTTTAATATTTTTGACTGTAAACTTACTTATTGCCCAGACTAGCTGTGAGACAAAATAGTATTTGCTGTTTGTTTATCCATTTGTTCTCTTATTAATTTACCAAAAATATTTACTGAGGACCCAATACACACATGGTGAACTTCACAGTATAATTTATTCATTCCATCAATATTTATTGAGTACTTCTTCTATACTGTTAAAAACAGTAAATGTACATATAATTATAAATATAATATGAAGATCTCTTTTTCCAATCTCATATTATCCATGCCTTTTAAAACTTTATTTTGTACTTATTTATGTAGATGCCACTATTATGATTAATTTCAAAATCTCAGATTTTGACAAATTATAAATTATATATAAATGAGACAATATATGTGGAATCAATTTAAAAAGTATAGAGCAATGTGTATATGTGCAGTGA
Source organism: Sciurus vulgaris (assembly GCF_902686455.1). Lineage (NCBI taxonomy): Eukaryota > Metazoa > Chordata > Mammalia > Rodentia > Sciuridae > Sciurus > Sciurus vulgaris. The sequence continues at coordinate 46,258,182 of NC_136471.1, read as the reverse complement.
TGTTAACATTGTGGTCACTTATCACCCTTGATGGGACAATGATAAATATCTCATGTAAAAGTGCATGGTAACCAGATCCCCACCTCCTCCCCTAGAAGGCTGTATGGCAAAAACTGGATGGACCAAAAAGAATGTGATGAATGGGGAAAAAAGTTTCCCTGCCCTCTGGTTTCTGATATCATTTTCTTAAGGCTGATCTACTTTGGGGCAGTGTGATTGTTAAGCCTCCCTGTGGGTTAGAAGTAGGCTTTTAACTGTGACTTTTGCTGCTGCTGCTATAGATCCCCCTCTGCCTTTCTGTTACCTGTTTTATTCTGAAAAGTGGTTTTTAAAAATTTTTACAAAAAGAAGTTTCATCTCTAGTTCTCTTCCCCCAAATAGGGGAGATCCTATTGGTTTTTCAGGGCTGAGTTTTCACCGTACTTGAGTTGTACTGGAGGCAAATGCTTGCAGGAAGCCCCCACTGAATGGTAAATGCTTCAATCCCCAGAGTGTAGCTCAGGGCAACACTGCAAGCAGTCAGTCGTTTTTCATTAAGCAGTGATTTGATTAGATAAAAATAAAAGTTGCTTGAGCATTCATTTTTGCAGCAGTGCATAACAAATTTATGCAAATTCCCGTGCCACTCATCTGCATGCAAAATATAAAAGCATGATTACCAAGCCATGTGCACCTGTATTGAAGTTTAATCAAGTACAAATATTAATGAAAAGAATAAAGCTTCTAACAAAAGTCACAGCTGTTTGAGGTTTGTAATATACTGCAATGAGATTGTTAGCATATTAACAAACAACAATTTTGGTATTTTCAGACTAAATAAAATCCTTTTTAAAAGGAAATCCCAAGCAAGGCATTTCTTTAGTGGCACGTAGGGAAACAGAGAAACAAAAATTGGACTAAATGACTTAGCTGATTTGATAACTGAGGTGTGACCAAAATGTTTCAAGTATATAAACTCAGGAGGAGGTCTTTATTAAGAATTTTATTGTATTCTCATGGACAGAATAGTTCTAGGCATAGAGTAGATATTTAATTCTTAGCATGGTATCTAGCACATAGTAGATGCTCAAAAATGATTGCAAAATTATTTTTGTTCATGTTGATTACATTGTTTTAAATATTATGAAAGGAATACTGTGCCAACTTTCAAGTCAATGAAAGTTTGTGCTTTATATTTTACAATGATAAAAAAAGAACAATCTTAATTGAGTCCTAGTAGCTGTGCTGGACATATTATGTATGTTCTTTTAGTTTGTTCTCCTAACAAATCATGAAACAATAGCTCACTTTAAGAAATGAAGAAACTGAACCTGAGATAAGTTTAACATATGGTCACATATTGCATAGCTAGTCTAATTCCAAAGTCCCGATCTTTCCTCTATGTCACAGAATCCATATTATTCCATTTAGTATCACATAATGCATGGGCCCTTCTTGGAGGTCAATGGTGTATATTTTGATGACTAGTATCGAATTTATCTAAGAAGCTAAGACTTATAATTAGAACCCTACAAATACTTGGCACTAAAGTAGTATGGATTTCTTAAGTAGAGGAGACACAATCATGGAAGACTGACATCTGCCAATGTGTTCCTTTTATTGGTATAATCTTCGTTTACATTTTCTGGTCTTCAGAATAGTGTTCTGAGTACCACTGGACAAGAGAGAGGCTAAAGAGTGATTTTCTCAGTGCCTATATCTTAAAATTTGTGGTTGTATGGAGTGAGTCAGAACCTATTTTTTGAATCTTGTTCTATAAAATCAAATATGATCCTATCTTCATTTATGAAAGAACTGAAAATTAAAAGGTATGGTTTAATGCTAAAAATTTTTATTCCATCCTTATTCATTCACAGGGTTAGAACAGAATGATAAATGGGGTAATTTGGGGACTTCGGTCAGATATGGATTTCATATCTTTATAGGAGCAGTCCATTGGAGTGGAGAAAAAGTGGAAGAATGAGAATTAAGATATTCTTTAGGTCAAAGTGATTTAGGGAATTTAGAAAACAAAAATTTTCCTCTTCCACATCTATGTCATTCTTTATGTCAAAATACAGGTCCTTATTTCTAACTCCTTATCCAGGCATGTGAAATGCAAATTGTCTGACTTCAGTTTATCTCCTGAGGGATAATTCCAGAAAGTCTTAAGAAACAAACTAATTCTCTCTAACCTCAGTAGTATACTTAAATTCTCCTCTTTTGTTTACACCTTTCCCCCATTTTCTGAAATGTCCTCCCTCTATACCCCTTTGTCCCTCCCATACCTACATATGAATCTTTGCTTTCAAGATCCAGCTCAAATCTCATCTTCTCCATAGAGACTTCCTTGAAACTTCAACTCACAACAACCTTTCTTTGTATTCCTGAGACATCCTTTGGTTCATTGTGTATAACTCCTCCCTCCTTCTCTTTCTCTTGCTCTTCCTTCTTTCAACAATTACATCTTGCTTGTTGGTTAAACAGTGCAATTTATATTTGCTGGGAATACAATAGTTGTCTCAAAAGGCCCTGCCCTTATGGAGGTCATACTAAATGCATCAGACAACTGTAGGTCAAAGAAACAACCAATAGCTTCTCTGAAGTAAAAAAAAAAACAAGCAAACAAACATGATTCTAGGGACAAAGGGACTGCATAGACTAAGGAATCTGACTTGCAGTGGTTACGGAATGTAAACCAAAGGGGTGATAATTCAGCCGAGTTATCATTTAATATTAGCCAGTTTGAGTTATCATTAACATGTTTGGTGTCAATTTCTTAATTCTATGACTATTTCAATGTAATTGACACAGATGCATGAAAACAAGTTGGAAACCGTGACCTAGAACCTATACTTTATATATCTTTTCATATGTATGTGAAATAAATATACATATATTATTTACCTATTATTTTTCTCAAAATAATAGATCTCTAAAAACATTTATTTCTAAAGTTACCATAAGTGGTATACTTGTTGTTCAAGTTAAGTTTTTTAGATGTCTCACTTCTAAGACATTTAAACTAAATGCATTAACAAGGCTTGGGGTAGACCTGTGAAAGGCAATGGAGAGGGCTGGGGATATAGTTCAAAGGTAACTTGCTTCCCTAGGATACCTAAAGCTTGGGTTCAATTCCTAGCACCAGATGATGATGATGATGATGATGATGATGATGATAAAACTGGAGGCATGGAAATGACACATGGAAAGGTCTGTGACAAGAAGAAAAGTGAACTTATATGGCTCATTATTTTTTTGCTTTTCTCATATGCTTTTCACACTCTTTTCTCATATGTACTATACAATACTTTTAGGTAGGAATGATTTGTTATTATTTTTACATAATTCTTTTGAAAGACTTTAATGATCATTGAGTCCAAACTCCAGTATACTCTGAAAGGTTCAGTGGTTTGGTGAAGATATACTCATAGAGACATGGGTCTCCTGTACCCACTCCACTCTATGCCCAGTGTTCTTTCATTGAAATGACTCTTTATAACTTTGTAAATAGGGCATTTCTGGAATAAACCACAGCATGTGGGAGATGGTTGAGAAATGCTTTCATTTACAGCTGGTGACTGATCATCTGTAGAATAGAGGAGATCATGAAATTGTGGAATCAAAAGGTGTTTCATTATGTGGAAAATTTAATAGGACAAAGAAGCACATGGTAGGGAGGAAATCTACATTTGTAAAGGATCTTACTAACTAAGCTTTGGAATGCATAGGGCAAAGACTCAATCTTTGAAGAAAATCTATGTGAAATAAAAGATGAAGGACATTATAATGATTAGAATTCAGAGGGTCTTAGATTTAATTTTATTTCAAATTTATTGAGGCTGAAAGATAAAAAGATAATAATTCGGTAGTGACTCCATTGGTGTGATAATTTTAAAATATGGTCCTCAAATTCTTTGACATTCCAACAACCAAGAGGTATGGATTTATTTCCACTTGTATTTTTTTGACCAATAGAATACAGGCAAAGTGACCCTGCCATTTTCTGGGCCTAGCACTTAGGAAAATGGTACTTTCTCCTTCCTTTCCTTAGGAAGCTCACACTTAAAACCTAACAATCATGTTCGAGAAAGTCAAACAACCCATGGAAAGAAAGACCCATATATGGAAGAACCATGACCTCTGGCCCACATCTCTGGGTGAACTTCTAGAACTGACTTATAAGCCATATGAATGAATCATTTTCAAAGTAGAACCTACATTCCTTAGTTCAGCCACTCCAGCTGACACTTTATAAAGCTGAGACAAGCTACTCCTGCCAAGAACTGCCAAAAGTTGCAGCTTTATTTGCAAAGTAAATGATCATTGTTGTTTGAAGCAACAAAGTAATGGAGTGGTTTCTTTTGCAGGAAATCATAATACATTTGAGGAGATTGTTCAGATCTGCTGAGCAATGGAAAGTTAGAAAGTTCTTGGTTCTTATATAGGGCCCTTCATTTATTGAAGTGGAAGACTAATCGAGGAAACCAAGAATAACCCCAAAAATTGAAAGAACACCAAAATAAATCCATCAATCAAAGGGAGCAATTAGAGGGTCTCAGGGAAATACACAGATTTGATTTGATTTAGGATGAGTGGATGGGAGACACAGAGAAACAAGAAAGCAATGTTGTGCTTCCAGGAGACTAAAGTTCGGAAATGAATGAAAAGGCCTAATTTATTTAAGAATTTAGGAAAAATAGGATAGAGCCAAAGGCCAGATCTCCAGCAGAGATGTAAGTCCCAAGGTCCTTGAATATCTGGTTGCACCTGGTGGCGTCTCTTCCTCAACCTGACTCTGGCTTGAAGTTAGGCCCCTGCATGCCTAGCCCATCTGCTTCCCTATAGGGACTTGACACATATTATGCCAAGCACCTTGGGGGCATCAAGGATTTGGGTTTGCACGATCTTGTTGAGATCCCAATCTGAGCTCAAAAATTTCCAAGAAGATGGTGAATATAGTCAATATATTACAAAATTGCATATCATATATGAGATGAGAAGTTGAAAGTGGGATTTACTTATACACACATATAATTCTCCTTCATTTACACACAAGGCCATTTTTTCCATGAACTGTTTATGTGGTAAGGATGAATTGATGCAGTTTAGTGTCAGAATTGAGGGCAAAACAGATCTAGAGAACAGTCATTCTTAGCTTGGAAAAGGTGGAATATATGTTCCTTTGAGCTTTTGGGTGAAATTGTCATGCCTAAAATTGTGAATTAAATAAGAAACTATACCATGTACAACACCAAATAATTCCTGCCTTTGATTTTAATTTTTATTTTAATAGGTGAATATACATAATTGACTTAGACAATTGAGGAATGAATAGTGTGTAAATGCATTACCATGAAACCATCAAAATGGTTTCATGTTTAATAGCTAAGGTTTCATGTTTGATTAAGTTGGGCCTTCAGATACAAAAATCACTTCATTTTTCTTAGTTCAGGGAAGTTTAGTGTTAGCCTGATATGCAAAAGTATACTGGTTAGGAAAAGGCAATGGAAGGTACAATTTTTGAGAATATTTTGGACTAATTGATTCTTCTAAGGATTGAAAGATAGTTATGCTTTCTTTTTTGAGACTTGCTGGGGCTAGTGTGGGTGCTATTCTAAATGCAGTACTTTACAGATTCCAGACATATGCCACATTCATTTTATTCAGATAATGAATGACTTATTGATAGTCCAGGCTTTGTACTATTTGAGAATCTGGTTCTTTTAATAGCCATTACGTCATTGAGATGACACTTACTTGTATAGATGTTATTAATGGTCACTATTCAGCTCTTCATTTGCAATGAAGTCAAAGGGCAGTTGGAGGGGGATGAGGTCAGGTTGAGTCACTGATTCCTTGAAGTCATTTGTGTGTTCCCATTTGAGGATCCTGAGAAGAAACAGAAGCCAATTTGAGCATACCATACTTTGGATGAGTTTCGTTTGAGGAGCTCAAGAAACTCCCACAAGTCAGATTCAGTCAAGTTTTCAGGAGATTGCCAAAGATTGTGCAGTGTGTCTGGCAAGAATGTAAACAACAAGCAGATGTTTTATCAGAGTGGAGCCCATTCTGGGAAACTGTCCCTGGGCAGTCAATGAGAGAGACTGGGAAGGAGGTTAGTTCAGAACAAAGATAAAAGAACTGGACTTGGGCATGCACCTACCTAAAAATAGACTTATAAATTTTAAAGTTCTAAGCCCCTATAGGAACTTCAGACATAATTGCTAATTAATCTCTTGAACTTTTCATGGAAATCCTTGCCTGGCACTCTAATCTTGTGACAACTTGCTGTTACTGTGGTAATGGCTTGATTTAGTTTGGTTTTCTTCTTTTTAAAACATACCTCTCTGTGCTTCTCAATGTTTATGAAAATCCAAATAGTTAGAAATTCATAGCTGCTTTTATCACCAACAAGATTACCTGATCTTTGATAAGCCCTTCATCTCTCTAGGTTTACTTTCCTCACATATAAGAGGAATAAAGTAAACCAGAGGGCATTTTAGATCTATTCCAACTTATTTGGACACTAGCTATAAAATCATGAGCTCAAAAAACAAATATTTATAAATTGTCTCTCCATCCCTGCTTTCTTATAAATACATGAAAAACGTAGAGCTCCTCAACTGGCAGAATAATCACTTGAACATTAAGATCTCTGAGGCTATAATATGCACGTGTACCACTTCTCAGAGACATATATATTCAGTAAATATTCATTGAGCACAAATTGTATTCTAGGCACTGTGCTAGGTGCCAGAATTACACCAGTGAGGAAGACATATGTGGTTCTGGCCCTCAGGGAGTTTAGTGTTGGGAAATCACAAATATTAAATACTGTAATTATGTAATACAAATATGATTAATTGCTGAGAAGGACAATAAGGGAAAACTTGGGTTGCCTAGTGAGGGATAGAGGTTAGCATGAAGTCATCAATGACTTCTCTGAAGAAAATGTATTCTCAAGCATTATAGGACCTAATATGAAGGAAATACATGCTACAGATTTGATTGTTTTTGCTCCATTCTATGGCTGTAACTTCAGGTTACAAGTTCTAAATCCTCACTGTTAGTCCCTTATAGATTTGAAATAAAACAAGGAACTGGCTCAGATAATGACATCTGTGAATAGAAACAAAATTCACAAAGACCACATTATGGCATAGCATGGAAGGATATTTGCATGCAGGCGTTAATGTGAGTGTATACTTATTTTTCATTTACCACAAAGAGTATTTGTAAACTATGATAAGATTTTATGGATGATTTGAATTGGGTCCAGAAGTCTGGAATAGTACATTGACTTAAAGAAAGGTCTTGAATAACACTATATTCAAAACTTGTGAATCCTTTTTGAGAAATGTGAGAAATAAATGAGGTTATCCATGTGAAGGGTTTGGCAGTGTCTGATACCTCGTAAAAGTCAACTAACATTAGCTATTGTTGCTATTAGTATTTAGCAAAAACAATAATCACCTCCTCATTCCTTGCCTTTGTGAAATTAATACATAAGAAATTTACCAAGTAACCATTCCTCCTTTTGCTTCCTACCCTAAATAATGGGTGTCCACTTGACCAAAAAAAGGAATAAAAACTACTTGGGATTCCAGGAAAATGGCAGTGGAGTAGGATCAATAACTGCTGTGGTCTTGTGTGGGAAGAGGCTGAAGGTATCTCAGAGTGGTGTTATAAATGCAAGTGTTATTTCTAGTTTAACCTTAAAAGCAGTTGAGTTGCTTATTATTTAGATAATGCATTTATTAGTGGTGGTGATAATGTGTCTTTGAGTGTTAGATCTAGTTTACATTAAAAATTAAGATAATATATTGGATTATCATTTATGGGAGTTGCTTAAAGCAGGGGGCCTGGTTTCTTTCCTTGAATTCATAGCTTTAATATATGAATTTTGCATATATCACAATCTCAGTATATAATCACTCATAATGAGAATAATGATCTATTTGAGTCATGGCATATGGTTTAATGGTGATTGTTACTCTCCTAGAAAATTTTAGCACTTAGCTCAATATGATTCTTGCTAGGTATGCTGTGGGTCTTTGTTAGGAATGCTTAAGTATAATTGTGCTTTCTTCCTCAAAGGAAAAGTGGGTGCATTTTCTTGGAATTTGTAGACCCATGATCACCTTCATATCTGTAACTTTGTTACCAAAATACTTCTTTTCAGTGCCTGATCGAACATGGTTCTGTATTCCACTCTGAAACACAGAGTAATCTTTCTTTTGGAAGTAGTATCCCAGCCCTTCATATTGATGTCTCTTTTAAGTCAACACAGATCCTATGTTCTAGTCCTGGACATTCTACTTGGATCATGGTCATTATCACTGTCATTCATAGCTGTGTACATGTGCTCTAAATACATGGAATTATTGCCAACCTCTTATAGCCTAGATAATTACATCCCTTCATATAAGTCCTGCATAAAGTCCTCATCAAGTATTCGTGAGTCTCACTGGATATTTCTATTAGATTATATGTTTGGAAAAAATGAGGCTCCCTAACATTGATGTTTTTTGGAGAGCCCCCAGCCTCCAGCGCGCAGCTGAGCTCCTCAAGATACCCATAAGTACATACTGACTTGAATTCTGTCTTCTGACTCAATTTTACGTTAGATCCTCAATGAAAGATGAGAAGAAACAATATACACAAAGCATTTGTGTAATCATTTCCTCACAATTTTAATAGTTGGGGCGAGGGTAAAGGGTACATTTCAAATACTTACCAGCCAGATCTACAGAGAACTTCCCCTTTCTTCTGGTCACCAAACCATGTGTGGGACCTCAAACAGAACTGGGTTTAAGATACTCTGTACTTATGGGGTCAGTGAAAACACTATTTAAGGCATTTGAACATTTTTCTCTGTTAATTATACCTCGGGACTTCAGGATAGCCTAGGCATTGATGAATAGAAGGCCAGAAGTACTGATATGACATTATTGTACAGTGAACTTGATTTTTGTGCATTTACAGACAGCAGCTTGGAGGGAAAGTTTTCCTGCAGACTTTATATTCTTTGACCTACAGTCTCAGGAGCATAAAAAATGACACTGAATATGTGTTTGTTTTGAGACCTTCAGAAATGGCTCTAATGTGTGAATATAGAGTATAGTTTAATTTCCCTTTGTTAGGTAAGAGGCACTTGAAAATAAAACACATGCAGCTGTGAGATATTGAAATATTTCACACACACATGTATTTACAGCCTGTTTTCTAGAGAATTTTACTTGTCAGCAAATCTACCTAATTCTTTTTCAATTTCTCTGATTTGACTTTACCTTTTCATGTTGTGATGGTTGTGACTCTTTCCTCAAATTGTATTTTATTTTAACTTAAGGAATAAAGAAGTTGAGTTTTTTCAAAGCACTTTGTGGATTCCATTTGGTAGCAGTGGATAAATGGAAAGTTAAATGACTTGCTCTGGATCCAGAAGAAAGTCAGCAGTGGGAACAAAAAAAGACTTTTGTCCTTTTGGCCTATGGCTTCTCAGATTCACTCCACTAGTGAACCTTTTGGCAATCAAGAAATCTCTTAATGTTTGACAGGAGACAGTTAATTAATCAAATAAAGAGAATACTTATGGTGATTTAAAAAATGTTCATCTCTCACATTTTTCCCCAAAATGCATTTTGAGTGTGTGAATCAAAGAGATGATTTTTTTGTAATTTAAATCTGATTGGCACTACTGCCATTAAATGAAAATGTTGCCACTGGGTATTGAAATATAAATTTTAAAATTTGTATTCATAACTCTTGTTAGCATTAGTGCCCATTTCATAAGAAGCTCATAGTGCTTTTAAATTAACAGTGATTCAATGATGAACTGACTATAGAGGGGATACTTATAAAATTGTGGATACAGAGTGGGTGCAGTTGTAACAATTCCTCTACCAGACTTGGAGGGTTCATTAATGGACCAAGAGGACTGGAGAATTCTTCTAGGGCAATATCACAGATGATTACTTCCATTACAATGAAATTGGTAGGTCCAGTGGATATTATATTATGGTATTTATAATTGTATTGTGTTATATTATTGTGGAGGTTAGAACTTTTTGCTATGAAAATAGTTTAGCAGTTATAATAGGTTCTTTTAACATGATTCCTGTGTGCAGTGGCATTTTATATGAATTGTAAATGTTAACCAGTAGAATGAGATGGACAAGGAATACAAAGGAGGCTTTCAAATAAAAAATTGTGTTGTGTCAAACATGAGCTCCATTAGCTAATTGGTAATGTTACACAATTGTTTCCTTTAAGTACTTGAGAACCAGACTGAAATGTAGAAATGCTTAGGGTTTATCCAGCATTGAGCCCACTACATTGCATAGTCTGAGTGATTGCAATGTTAGGATACCAAGACATAACCTATAGCCTGCAACAAATAATTTAAAGTAACATTGCTAAAACCTCACTTAAATGTTTGTTTTTTTTCTTTTCCAAAATGTATGTGTTTATTCCAAAACTAACCAAGTCTCTGAAATTATAATAGCATCATACTTGGGGTATTTTGTAAGAGACACAATAGTCTGGCAAGTGAGTATAGCAATAATTTCTTGTGTTTGGAATAGTAAGGGGAAGTGACAAGGAAGTATTCTAAAGGTTGATCTTTTCATCAGTCTTATGGCAGCCCTGAAATGAAGGCAAGGGTTATTATCTCCATTTTTTAGGTTAGGACACTGAGGCTACAAGATTTTGTGGCAGCGACAAAATGTGAAGTTGAATTTTGTGTTCCCTAGTGCTCTATCTATAGTGCATGAATGACAAGGATCACAGAATTGTAGTTTAAAATCTCAAGTCAAATTTAAGTCAGGGCCTCCATTGAAAATCTTCTTAGATTTCTGTTTTCAAATATCTTAAAAGTGCATAGTTTAAAATATGGTGTCTGCTACCCTAAGTACTCTTTCTAGTTGGTAGGACTAAATGCAAGGTCAAACTACCAGATGAGATTTTACTAGGATTACTTTGTATTAAAATCAGAGTAAGTAGTCCTTCATTTAAATAAATGCATTATAACAAAACCCAAACTTGCAATCTAGATAATACACCAAATACTTGTATGTTTTAAATCAATTTTCAAAAATGGATTAGCCATTTCTAGAGAGTTTGAGGAATACACTTACAATTGTAAAACAATTCACCTACACTATCCAAAAGTCATGCAAAAGTGACAAATAAGTTGCTGTTCAAATTAAATTGTAATTACTGCTTGTGTGACATTTTTTTGTATATTTATGGTAATAGAGAAATCTTCCCTAACCTTCATCCACTGACATTTGACATGTAGATCATTATTGTGGGCATTTATATCAAAACATTATCAAACATATTTACTTGCATGAGTTTATATTGGGATATAAAAGGCAATGTATTGTTTACAAGGCATGTAAGGTCCCAGGCCACAAAAAGAGATGCTTCCTAATTCTTTTCACCCAACTTATTCCTTGTGTAAAGCAACTTTCATATAACTTGCCTCTAAATAAAACCTTGGATATCATAGAAAGGTCTCTCATGAGGAGGTTGGATTTTAGGTTGATCTTGCTTTGGTGTGAATTCACTTCAGTAGCCATAAGAAGTTAAGCCTATTCTCAGAAAATGGCCAATTGATACTTTTTTTGAAGGTGGAGTAAGTCTTATTCATTGTACGAATGTTTATTGAACACACCTCATATGTCAGGTACTTTTTGAGGGACTGGACTTATGAAAGGTTTTCTTCTAAAATGGAAAAAATAACTGCCCTAGTGGAGCTTACATTTCAGTGTGGGAGATAGACCTTACCAAGATAAATAAGTAAAATATATATTACAGAGTGAGAATGCTAAACAGAAAACACTCAAGGAAGGGCTGTGAAATGTCTGAATGAATATTTAAAAGAAAGGGGCAAGGAGAGACCTCACTTCTTGAGAAGACTTGACATGAAGGCAGTTGAAGGAGCAAGTCATGAGGATATCTTGGAGAAGAATATTGCAAGTAGAGGGAACATCAAGTACAAAGGCCTTGATGTGGGACCATGTGTGTGGCATTTAAGGAACAGCAATGAGGCCAGTGTATTCAGAGGGGAGGGAATGAGTATACATAAGGAAAGATGAGGTCAGAGAGAGGACCAACTAGGTCCTGATAAAAATCTTGAATCTTAAAAGGAAAGAGACAGGAGTGTGGAGGTCTAACTTAAATTTTAATAAAAACATTCATGTTGCAATGTTTGCAAATGACCAGAGAGAGTAAGGAAAGACACAGAGACCAGTTAGTAATCTTGGTGAGAGATGGTGGTGTTTTCATGCAGTAATTAAGGTAGAGTTCTTGAGATTTTTCTGATGGACTGAGCATGGGATACGAGAGAACAAAGGAATCAGGGTACTTTGAGCTGCATGATTGAAAGTATGGTGTGTACGCATTAGTGAAACGGGAAAGGCCACAAGAGGAGCTTTGAGTTTGACAAACATTAGAACTCTGTTTTGAGCATGTTCAATTTGAAATGCCTACTAAATATCTAAGAGAAATGTGTATAGCCTTTGAATGTATGAGTTTGGATTGGAAAGCTATTCTAAATGTATATAAATTGGAGATTCACATACAAATAGATGGTATTTAAATTCATGAGATTGGGTAAGATCACCTAAGAAATTAGTATACAAAGAAAGAAGGAAGAGGTCTTGTGACATAGGAAAAGAAGTTGCAAAATAACAAGAATAGCTCATTTGTCCTTTCATTGATCATGGCTAAATGTTTTCTCTCATTTGGAAGAAAGAAAAAAGAAATAAAAAATGGGGACTCTCAAGAAATTAGAAGGAAAATCAGTAGGGTAGGGGTAGGGGATCAAGGGGGAAGGAGGAAAGGAGGGAATGAGAAAGAAGAGTAGAATAAACTTGACCAAATGATGCTATATGCATGTATGAATATATCACAATGAATTTCAATTTTATGTAAAATTATAAGGCACCAATGGGGAAAATATATATTCATATTCATTCAGGAAGACCAGAGGAATATAGAAAGGGGAACAGGTAGAGGAGAAGAAAGAAAAGGGAAGTGCTGGGGAATATATTGGAGCAAAATATGTTATGCACATATGAATATGTTGCAGTGAATTCCACTAGTATATATAATTATAATGCACTAATAAAAACATTAAAAATAACATTCATATAATTGTCTCTTTTCTTGAGAAAAAATTTATTGAAAGAAGAATGGAAGTATGTATACCTGAATCATCATTTAGTACCCAGAGGTACTAAAATTATTGGTGATTCTCATTTTATTCTTTTATGTTTTTCCATATTTCCCACATTTTCTTTAATGAAAATGGATTACATTCATAACTATAGAGCAGAATTAAACAATAAATATTACTAAGAAGACTTTTATCTAGTCATTTTCTAATGTCTTGAATAAAATATTTATTTGCATATGTGCCCCCCTACACTCACATAAACAAATGCCCACAGAGGAAACAGAACAACAGAAAAACAAAAGGTTATTTGAATCAAATTATATATGACACCATTAGGGCTTGCCATCAAGGACTGATAATACAGATGTTTCTATCCTTGCATAGAATTGAATTAATACAACTATAATAAAATGCATCTGGACAGTAAAGAATAGAAGGACCTGCGAACGGTTAAACCTAACAAAACTACATCCAACCAGAATAGATTGGAACCCTTAGGGCTTAGCCAAAATCACATCCTTTGGGAAAATAGAAGTAATTGAACTCTTGTTCTACTCTCTTGTGACATTCTTTTCCCTGGAGGCCTTTTTGCTTCTCCCTGTAGCAGCTTCCATTCGGGGAACAGGGTATCTGCTAGTTCAGTGAGCTACTATTAAATGTTAATAACTTATTCTTGGCTAATTTTTCACACATAGGGAAGCATATCTCATCATGTTGAGTTTTGAGTTTTAAAGTTCAGATAATTCCTATTTTTTGACACAGAAACTTGAAGTGTTATCTACATTTTCTCCCTCTCTCCATTTGATTATAGTAAGGATTTCCTTCCTCCCTTCTCTGGTGGTGACTCAGATAAAGCTAAAGGGGACTTTTCTCCAACTTATTTTGGAAAAGAGAAAAAGAGTCAGTGTTTGGCCGGAGGTCAAACAGAGAATATTTTAGCTAAGATACAGTGTGGTTGATGCAGTTATGAGTGACTGAAAAAGGAATTGTAATGGAAAAGATATTTGCATTTTGAGCTGTAGCATTTGGTGCTCTGAAGGTTAGCACTTTGCTAAAAGTGTGTATATGCATAGTCAGGTTTTAAAGAAGAAAGTTGGAAAATTGATACAGAAATTTATTTTTGCATATACCTGCCTTTCTTTAAGTAGTTAGTGTAATGCTCTACCTGATGATAGAATGATTTATTTTACTTCTTCCTTTTCTTCCTGAGAGCATGCTGACTGACACAACCTCAAAACTTTCATCATAAAAATGAGAAATGTTAATCTTTCTTGTTGATTCCAAAGATCAGCATACTTCTGCCAATATTGTATTAATTTTGGTAATTTTCATCAGTCCAAATAACAGTAGTATTCACATTCACTCCCAGCCTCCTGCTCTGACATATATACCACACATACATGAGTAAACACACCCCTAGCACACACACACATTAAAAGAAAGGAACTTTAAACTTTCTACTATTAATCAAAGATACTGAGTTCCAAGAGGGCCAAAACTTAGTTATATGTGAATTTTGATCAGCAGTGTAATCAAAGGCTTCAGGTTATATTTGTTTAATTGTAAATCTTTATGCATTTGTTCTGATGGTAACCAGTATGACAGACATTGAAAGAAGATAGATCTTGACCCAAATTTACTACTTGGACAATTGGAGGTAAGTCATTTATTGCTTTAAAGTCTATTTCCTTGCCTATTGTGTTAGCATAATACCTTCTGTTTCAGGACTTTCGTGTGGAAAAAAGAAAGAATTGTATATAATATGTCTAGGACTATTATTTGAGACATATGGCATATTAAACATGTTATCTCTTATTACTGGTGGTGTTATTATAATCCTATTTCTTTGTAGTGCAAATAATCTTTTGACTGAACTGAGACGTTAATAAGGTCAAACCAGCCCTACAACAGAGGAAAAAGAATTTCTAAGGCAAGCTACCAGTTGAACAACAGTTGTTGCTAAAACAAATGAACCGGAGGAATTTGAGAGAGAGCTAAAAGAATCTGTGTCATTTACTTAATAAGTTAAAAAAAGTTGGGAGTTTTTTGACTGAGATGTAACAGACATAAAGGTTATACTTTGCTACTGAGAGCATAAGAGTCAAACCTCAGCTAAAATTTGTCTTCAGACAAAAGGTGAGAATAAACCATTAATAACTTGGCCTGAACATTCCACATCCATTTCATCATTTTCTCTTCATTTAGGTATTATGACTGGGAGGAATAACATAGTGATTAAGAGCCTAAGCTTTAGAAAAAGATTGGGGTCAATGCCTAAATGCTACGTACTAGCTATAGACTTTCAGATATCCATTTCATCTTTATATGTAAAATAGTGATGATAATAATGTTGTCTGCCAAATAGAGTTGAGATAATTGAGTTGATTTTGGTAAAGTGTTTTGAGAAGTGTCTATTATTCAGTAATTACTATGCCAACATTTATTAAATAAAAACAATGAAAGGTACTTTGAAAATTAATAATTTTTAGGCTTCGCCTAATGTGAAAGACATAGGATTATATTTCAGTGCTTTCCCAATACCATCAGCTCTTAGCAAATATCTTGCCTTTAAAGCTAATTAACAAATTTCTAGAAGCTTATATATTTACTAGATTGCAATTTGTGTGTGTGTGTGTGTGTGTGTGTGTGTGCACATGCATGTGTATGTATGTATGTGTAAAACTAGATTCCGCTCTTCTGTTTTTATTAGAAATGTACATAGGAAAATAGATGTGGCCTTTGAGTACACAAGGGAAAAATCCAAAGAAAGGGTTGTTTTTAAATTTTCTGAAATGGTCTTGGATATTATTTTTTATGATGATAATGATGATGAAGAAGAAGAGGAGAAGGAGAAGGAGGAGATGGAGCCGCCACCTAGAATTGAACCCAGGAGTGCTTACCCACTAAGCTACATCCCAGCCCTTTATATATTTTTTATTTTGAGACAGGGTCTCACTAAATTGCTTTGGGCCTGCTAACTTGTTGAGGCTGATCTTAAACTTGTGACCCTCCTAATTCAGTCTCCTCAGCTGCTGGGGTTACAGGCATGTGCCATCACATCCAGCTGGTCTTGGACTTCATAAGAAAAATCCTGCTGAGCTTTTGCCTATGGAATTATGAATACAGTAGTAGTATTTTTTAAATTTTTGTACTCTTTGCTTTCCTTTGTCTCAAGTGAAATTTATAGTGGTAAACACATGTAACTGAAGACTACCACCTCCTACTACATGTAATAGGACCACTGTGAATGGAGAAGTGGACCAACCCTGAAAGACACATATTTTTGAATTATAGTCATATTACAGTTATAATTTAGAGTCATATTTTTATAACTTGTATTTTAGATTTAATTCTGATTTGTGTGGAAGAGCCTCATGACTCTCCTATGAAAACTATTTTAGAAATGACCACTTACTGGTAATAGTGAGACTAAGAATACATACTTTCTTCTGTTGATCTTTGCAGCTGCAGTCAAACTAAAACTGTGGTAATGTCTTTTATAGAACTAGAAATTGAAAGTACTTGCATCAGTGGTATTGATCTTGGAGATCTACTCTCCCCATTCTTCCCTGAAATTATTTATCTTCTCTTTCTGAATGGCAGTCAGGGATATTCTCCATAAAGTACTGCCCATTCATGGCGTATCATCTAGATGAATTATTTCAGAGCTCTATAAAACTGTTTTCCAAATATCTGGTGACTTACCAAGGCTATTCACATTCTGATTTTTAGCAAGGCCTTATTCTTTTATAGTTGGGATGAGTATGCAGTGAGACCTGACCTTCTGCATTGGCATGGTCATAGGGATCTTGGTGGCTCAGCACTTGTTGGTCAGTTAACTGGAAGTCAAACGAGTAAAATTCTTTAATCAAGCATTTGTAGTAGCACTCATAAATATGTCGACATTTTATTAAAGAAAAGGGGTTAAATACCTGTCATCCCAGTGACTCAGGAGGCTGAGACAGGAAGATCAAAAGTTTGAGGCCAGTCTCAGCAACTTAGCGAGACCCTGTCTGAAAACAAAAAGGGCCTTGGACTTAATTCAGTGGTAAAGCAGCCCTGGATTCAATTCCCAGTACCAAAAAAAAGGGGGGTTAGGGGAAAGACTGGACTCAATTTGCCCTACTGTGATAGGAAAAGCCTGGATATGGATTCTAAGCCCGTATTTCAAAACTTAAAGGATTTAAAGGAAAGGGTAGAAATAATATTTATTTCCTCTTGTTTGCATATTCCTATCTGGCTGGCCTGCCTGCCTACCTGCTCCTCCCTCTTTCCCTCTCTCCCTCCCTTCGCCTTTTTCCCCTCTCCTCCTCTCTCCTCCCCTCTTTCTAGTTCCTATCAGATATGGAACAGATTCTATTTTCACTGATTTGCACACATTTTCCACATAGCATAACATCATCATTATGACTAACATTTTGTTCACTTACTATATACTAGATATTGTTCTAGGTGCCTTGCATGTGGTGACTGATATTTATAACTGAGGTAATTACATTTATTATTGTCACTGAGGCACAGAGACATAATGTGCCCATTGTCTCCCAACCAGTAAATGGTATAGCCAATACTCAAACCTAGGGGATCTGGCTCCACAATTGGTGATGTTAACTGCTGTGCTACCAGTTATCAGCCTCAAAAGGCATATGCAAAAAGATGACACAAATAAATCATTATTCTCAGGCCAAGATTCATTTTTTCTTTTGTTTTTTGGTAGAGCACTGAACAATTGACAATCTCTCAAGGTGACATATGGGTTACCCATTTTATTTATTTAAAAGGTGACTGGCCAGTGCTTGGAATATAGTCTGTTGACTTATAACTAATGTGATTGGATGTCAAATGAGTGACCTTGGCACGTGGTATTTGAATTGAGAATATTTACGTGCCAGGTGTGCCCTGTTTTTATTTTCCCTTTCCTTTTTTAAACTACCCAGGATTCATCTAGAAGTTTCTGTAATGTGAGGTGCATTTTGCATTTTTTCTGAATACCTAATACACTTCAGGAAGTTAGAAACAGTGAGTTTGTGGGGACCATTCATCAGCTGCAACATCAGATGCTGATTTTTCACTGACTGGCAGGCTCTTTGCTTTGCCATTTCAAAGCATAAGAGAACTCCAAACCATTTTTGTGGCTTGGAGTATCCCTGGAAGTTGATTCATATTCTCATTGCAATTTCTTTTACATTGCATTTTGGCATAATGCCTTTGACTAAAAGGGATATTTTTCTAATGTCTTTGATTTAATTTAGAAACAATGAAACTGATGTTTTCCAACTTATCTCCCAAACAGAAATACATGTAGTTAGGAAGACAGGGATTTATAATGAAAATGCTGACACAATCTCATTAATGCTAAGGTTTTGAACATCTTGTCATTCAGTAAAGTAGTATTTTTGTGTCCTGTAAAATACCAAACATCTGCTTGCAATGAGCGTACTTAACACCTTTTGGGTTTCTATTCAGCTAAGCTGAATGCACCTGGGAATGAGCAAAACTTCAGACAACACAGGCAAAAAGTTTGAAACAAGGCATTTTTATTTGAAAACCATTTTCTAAGCATGTTGGAACCAGGGTGCAAATTACAAACACTATGCAAAAACATCATGGTGGCAGGATGTTTTTGAATGGTGCAAAACCTGCTCACAGGTCTGAGAGCCACATTGGGGCTGTAAGCTAAGACTGCTTAAAAATAAGGAGTCAAAACTTATATTCCAGTATTGAAAAATGCACGTGTTATTATAGCACCACCTAACTAGTCTCCCTGCATCAACCTTTTCCTACCACCCTAATTATTTCCTACAATTGCTACCAGAATCCTTCTTGAAGTTTGACTCAAATGCTGTCTCTCCCTGACTCAGAAACATTTTCTACACATTGTACCACATATTCTACTGAAAAGGATTTGAACAGCTTTACGGATTTTCATGCAGTGGGTCCCCAAACTACTCTTAGTAAGCTTGATCCCAGGGGCACTTTACCACTGAGCTACATCCTCAGCTCTTTTTATTTTATTTTTTTTATTTTGAAAGAGGGTTTTGCTAAGTTTTTGAGGGTCTTGCTAAATGGCTGAGTCTGGTCTCAGCTTCCTGAGTCACTGGGATCACAGATGTGCATGATTGCACATGGATCCAAACTACTTTTTCAGTCTTCTTACATCTTGTACTATTTCCATCCCTATATATGCCATACCTAAATTGGAACTGGTGGCATTCGGAATTCTATTAGTGTGTTTTTGTTGTCAAAATGAGTAAAGGATGATATGGATATGTAATGGTTAATTTGAATTATCCACTTGACTGTATTGAGATGCTGATGATTAAGAGGCTTTTGGGTGTGTCAATGAGGGCCTATCTAGGAATGATTGGAATGTGGGATAGTGAAGTGAACTGGAGACCCTCTCTAACCATGAGCAGCACTTCCCAGTAGGATAGTGGTTTGGATGGAATAAAAGTTGGAAGAACAAGGAAGCAGCAGCAGATGCAAGCTGGACTCCTCTTGAATGGACGCTTGATTGCTTCTTCGATAGATCAACCGAGGATATCAGACTCTCGCTTCTTCACTCTTCCAAAACAGACTCTACCAGTGATTCTTCAGGGAGTTTCCAGAAGTATTGGTCTTAGACTAGGGAAGCACTGCTGACCTTTCTTTTTCTGGGGCTTCTGCCTCTTAGACTGTGCAGCTGGTGGTTCTTTCAGCTCTCCGGCCTGCAGATGGGCATTATGGACTATCCAGCTTCTGATCGTGTAAGCCAATCTAATAAATCTCCTTTTTATAATCATACTTCATGATTCTGTTCCTCTAGAGAACCCTGACTAATACAGTATGTTTAGTTATTTGGAGCAAGGATGTCCTTGAGTAAAACAGGACCCTAAACATTTCAGAATTATCTGACAAAAAATGTGTATAGTACTCTTGATAAGAAACCATAAGTTTCTAGCTAAACCAGTTTGTTTTGGGTTTCCAGAAACCATGTATGCTTCTCTAATAATATAACCCTTTGCTTCAATCTTCCTTCTCCTTGCTGTACTCGCCTCTTTATTCACTGCTGTCTCTCATATTCCCATCAGTCTTCAGAGTCTAGCATTTCTATTGCAGTGTTTCTTGAACTCTACTGAGAAGTTTGTTCTCCCTTTGTTCTGAATTAGATGTGGTGTCCCCCAAAAGCTCACATGTGAGACAATGCAAGAAGGTTTGGAGGAGAAATGATTATGTTGTAGCCTTAACCTAATCAGGGAATTGATCCCTAATGGGATTAACTGAGTGGTAACCGGAGGCAGGTGGGGTGTGGCTGGAGGAAGTGGTTCATTGGGGGTGGGGCTATGGGGTATGTATTTTGTATATGGAGAGTGGAGGCTCTCTGCTTTCTGATCATCATGTGAACTGCTTGCTTCTGCCACACTCTTGGGCCATGATATTCAGATTCACCTTGGGCTCTGAGGTATGGAGCTTGCTGTCTATGGATTGAGACCTCTGATACTGTGAGCCCTCAAACTCTTCCTTCTTTAAAATTGTTGGGGTCAGGTCCTTTAGTCATAGCAGCTAAAATGTTGACTAAAAAACCCAGCAGAGTTGCTGAGCATACTATGCTGTAGAAGTACTAAAATGAAGATCAAGACCACATACAGTGTTACCACTAACTAAATGTCTAACAAGGGGAAATTGTTTTATCTTCTCTGGGCCATAGTTTATTCATTTAAAAAATGATAGGATTGAACTAGAAATTTCCTAAGGTTCCTTCTTGCATTGCTAATTTGCTGTGAATCCCTGTTCGCATATCTCCTTTTATTTTCATCAGTCTAGGATTGTTAGATTGCTTTTTTAAAAAGTTTTTAAAAAATTTTCCCCACATCCTCGCCAACACCTATTGTTGCTTGTATTGTTGATAGTAGTCATTCTAATTTGAGTGAGATGAAATCTTAGGGTGGTTTTGATTTGCATTTCTCTAATTACTAGAGATGTTGAACATTTTTTCATATTCCTGTTGATTGCTTGTACATCTTCTTCTGTGTATTGCCTTCCTAGTTCCTTAGTCCATTTATTGATTGGGTTCCTTGTATTTTTTGTGTAGGTTTAGCATAGCATTTTGTATATAATGTGCATCAAGAAGTTGTTGATCTGACCAGGACGTTATATTCCTTGCCTGTTGTCAAATATGACACTGGCCATTGATTGTGCAACTTCATTATACTTAATCTAGTACCTATGTATGTATGTATGGGCTATGAAAAGGGCAAGAACCATTTTACTAAAGTCACTTAAATAAGAACCAATGATGAGTAATTAATGTTGGGGTGATTATTAGCATTCCCTAACATTTATAGAAAACATCACGCATTAAATAAATTCAAAAGAATGTAGTAGATTTTGTTTTTTTGCAATATGCAGAAAAACCTTCTCTGACAAAGAAGCAATAATTATAAAAGATATATCACGTAGGTTTATAATCCTATGATCTGAAACAGACTGTTTGTCTTAAAATTAGAAGTTTCGTAGGCTTGAAACGTGTTCAACTGGCACTTGCTTTGATATAATAGTTCCCTTAGAGATTGACTGGAATCATATCCATGTTGTCCAGATGTGCATTCACAGCTGTGATTCTGCATTATGATGTACAGGCACAATGCAAAGTACCTTATTTGCATAATCTTTTACAGACACAGGGTTTTTCTTAAGCCTTCCTAAAGAGTTGTCACTAAACCTGAGCATCATGGCTTTTCTTCTGTTTGAATCTCAGAACTACCTCCGCTGTTAAGTTGGTGAAGCCAAACATGTTATCAGCTGATACTTCTCTAGTGTTTCCACTATCATTGAAAGATTTGGATACATGCTGAGTCATTGGTTCATTGCTTTCCAATTTTTTTTCTTTTAAATGTCATACAAATGTATTATTTAATTCTAATGACACGCAGGATTTCCCCCCAAGGGCCAATCTGCTTTGAGGCAAAGAGGTGAGATTGGCTTTGGTGATTAAATTATCATAATTAGTGACCTTTCGGATCCATAGGGCTCCTGTTTTTTTCTTTTGTACCTGCTCCCCAAGTAATCTAAGCCTTTTCTGCACATCATGGCCAATGTTTTAGAAAATTAATAATAGCACAAAAATTTCTGTTGCATTGTTAGAGCCTATGTATATATTTACATACACAGACGCACGCATGCACACACACACATAAATCACCATTTTATAGCTGGAGAAATTTTGGCATGTAAAGATAAAATAAATTACCTAAGGTAAATGTCAAAGTTAGAATTCAAATCAAGGCAATTTTTCTCCAGAGTCATGTATTTAACCACTAAACTACAATGGAATAATTGAGATTAAAAAGTGGGGGATACAGAACAGGTGACCAAGGATGCAAGACTCTGAGCCTCTCAATCCATTTCAGTCACAGCCATTCCACTTTTCACTCTTTTCTACATTGAATTGTAGTGTGAGCAATTGCTTAAAGAAAAGATTCCTTTGCTTAAAATGTGGAAAACTGGAAGTATAGTCTTTAGGAAGGCCTAAATGACTAGGTCTCCTGGGGGGTGTGTGTTGAAAACTTGATTTTTAGAAATAGATCTTTAATTTATTCATCTATACAAGAAGGATGCAGGAATTTACTGAGTTGTTTCCCATTGTTTGCAAATTTATGGACTGGTAAGCAGGTATGTAACTGTGGTCTCTAAAATTATTGGGAAGGGCCAAGGTGCTATTGAATATGGCAAAGGATGCTTTACATACAGGGATAAATTTTATGGATTTTTCACTCATCAGTTGGTATCACTGACAGTGAAGTACTTTAAGAGGAATTGAAGATCAGGGAAGCTTACAAATCCAACTGGGTGTGGGACTGAATTTCTAACACTATGTGCCCATTATCTCTATATAGTAAATATTATTTTTTACGTGGATAGCATATAGTTTCCCTACTCATGCTGTGAATTTTTCTTTTCCCACTTCAAGAAGACATATGCAAAACCTGAGAATGTATATGATAAAAAGACACCTGAAATTCATAACATTGACTCTAGTGTCAAGGCCAAAAATAAAGATAGTTTCCAGTGGAGCCAAAGATTCCATGCAGCTTCATTGCAACTGTTGTCATATTCTAACCAGAAGAATTATCATTTAAATTCTGGTCTTTGGACTCAATAAAATTATCATATTTTATCCCAGAGTGCACAGTCCTCTTCAATTTCATACAAGTCAGTGGATCTAGTGTTTTATATGGGTTGTTGTATTAATCATTTTCCTGTTATCATCAAGAACAAACAAAGTTGTTGTACCTTTTTTTTTTTTTTTAATTTTGAAGGGTAAGGTGTGTCTTGTACCATTAGCCATTGGGAGTTCAGCTAGTGCTATGGAAGATATGAAATGAAAGAGAACTGAATTTCACAACCATAGATGTGCATAAACAATGTAAAGAAGTAATTTCTTTCAAGTTAGGAATCTAATTTGATATTCTGTGTACAGGACACTAAATGCTATATTTAACGAGTAATAAGGAAATCTAAGTGAAAAAAACTATAGACCTTAGTCATCCTATATTTTAGGTAGCCATTTAAATTTCCAAGAAGTTGATGCAGCATTAATGATCTTCACCACCACTTCCCCCACCATCATCCTAGCAACTAGAATTTAGTATTTATTCTTTCTCTCATACCATTCATAATATCATTTAAAATGGTCAGTTTCAAAGCCAAAACATTTGACTGAAGTACAAATACCTTAACTATTATGCTCTGCTACATTCTATTATGTAGAGGGGTTTATTGAGAAGATTCACCTTATTTATTACATACAAAGAAAATTAGACTTCTGAAATGCACAGATAACTTATTCACTAAAAATTCTAAGGCAAGTTCTCTATAGAGCATCATGTGTATTTTGAGCTTTTCTTTTTAACCTGGGGAGAAAACACAAGATCTCCATGATCCTGCTTCTTTCTCCACTGTCTTTAGGTTTTTCCTTATTGAAAAAACTGCATCCTTAAGGAACTCTGAGCTGTAGGACCTTCTAAATTTAACTTTTAAACTCAAGTTGTAATCAGTGTAACTTTACTCCCACACACCTTTTATTTTATCAAATATAACTCCCATCCAGAAGAGTGTCAACAACAGAGATGTTGGGTAGAAGCCCAGTAGGGGGTGTCTGCAGTGTTATTTATCAGTTTATAGGCTGCAGAATAAAGTATATGTGATAATTGATTTACCCTTCATCAGCCTTTGAGACTGATAACTCAATTAGCATGTCAGATACTGACAATATACCTCTTTCAAAAAATCCTCAAAGGTGATTTTTGTACTTTGTATTAGATAAGGTGTGAGATATTTTTTGTTGTTGCTTCTATTTTATAAAAGGTTCTTATTTCCTTTGACTATTCTCAATAGAGGGAGTCATGTTACCTTAATAGCTTGATTTCTTTCTTCTTTTTAATCTGTGTGTTTCAAGAGAGAATGATGATATTTTGAAGCAGGCAGATAAGGAAATAAGAATTTTAAAATCTTGGGTGAAATAATTTTGATTCCCTTTTCACCAGCTGAGAGAAAGCAAGAGAGTATGCATTCATCTGGTTTGCAGAGCTGCCTGTGCTCAGTAGCACAAATTGCTGGATTGGGGGAAGGGCCAGAGTGTTGATGAGGGAAAGTCTGATCCAGGCCTGAGTTATGACTTTAAGACAGTGGATTTTGATTGGGCATAATCATCAGAAAAAATTGAGCATACGTGCTTCTGCATACGTATTATCTGCATAAGAAAACACACAAAAAATCATGGACATATAATATATTCTTCCTATACCCTGTGGATCACTTTTATAACTGCAGATTAAATGCAATGCACTTTGAAGACCACTGACCTAGGAGTTATATTTTGTGTGACCCTGGGAAAGTCCCTTAGATGATCAGAAGCTCAATTTTCAATACATATGACAGATAGTCTAAAGTACATTTTCAGGATTCATTTAATGTTTATTATTTGAATGCCCTTTTCTTGGGGATTCTCATACACTTTAGTCATTATTTCAGGGTAAGATTTTAGCTGCTGCTTGAGTGCCATTTTGAAATAGCTCATTCCTGAAGAATGAGAATACTGTTTGTTCCAATTAGATGCTATCCAACAGTATTTGCACACTTGTATTTATATGCCTGATTATTTTAATATGGATAAAATACAACTTACAAAATTAAGGTAGTGTCACAATTTGTTTCCCTTGTTTTTTTGCTGTACTTCCACGAAATCTTTCTCATGTCCTTTGTTAAACCACTTAGAGATATGCATTGATATAGTGGTTTTAACAATAGAAATGTATTTCATTCAGATCTAAAATCCTTATACAAAATGTAGTACTGCAAGTCAATAAATAAAGCTATCAGTTATTTGGTTAAGTGATTAGAGGATGAAGATCGATTCTGCCATGGTAAAGATAATCTGGGATTTAGCAGACCTGTTTGTGAGATCCATTTTTGCTACAGTTTCCAAGTTTAAAACAAAGAGACACACAAATCTTAGTTTGCCTATGAAATATGAAATCCTATGTATATATTAAATTTTCTTTCCTAAAATCCTATGAAAACAATGACCTCTGGACAGTAGAAAAAAGGGAAACTTGTGTATTTCAGTATTTAAACCAAATTCCATTTGTTGTTGATTAAATCAATAGGTTACTTTTGTTTTGAGATGGTGAGACTAATCCTTACTCTTCATATGTCCATTATAAAGACATTATAGAAGAACTTCAGGGTCCCTATAGGAAATAAAATTTTCCAGTCTGAAAAGTGAAAAATATTTGAGTTTATGAAATCAAGAAAACAACTTGATGTTTGTACCTATTCTTCCCATATCCATATAATAATGTTGTTGTAGTGTAGTTTTCCTTCTGTAATTATATTTCCTAATCATGTCTACTTGATGAATTTTAGGTAATTTTCATTTGTACATATTAATTGAGCATTGATTAGTTTACCACTCAGAACCCATTCACTTCTCTTTTGAAACCATATCTTTATTTTGGCCCAAATCTTAGCCCATGTGCTTATGGTAGAAACATGATCTAGTTCTAAGCCATTTATAGTCTTGTGTCCCAGTAGTCTTCAATGATTAGTTGAATGATGGGTCATATGAAACCAAGAAGAGCAAATGAGATTTTAGTGGACACATCTGATAAAGAGATTTGTACTCTTGTGAATAGACTTGAAGTTGTGTAAATGTAAATTTTGGAGTTGCTACAGCCCTCTTGCAACTTTGTCAGACAAATTTGAAATGGATAAGAACAAAGGCTTAAGTCAAAGAATAAGGGATGTGTTCTTGGAAGCATTGCTTGAGTCATCAGTACAGATCTATTTACGTGGAATTATATGATAAAATTCTTTTTTGTTCAAGTCACTTAAGGATTTTCTGTCATTTGTAATGAAAACAATTTATTTTATTATTTCTGTCTAATTCCAGGATGAGACCCAGGCTTTATATAGTCGCTCTCAATGCCCAGTCTTGAACATGTGCGCATGGTAATGGAGGAAGGGAAGAAAGGAGGGAGGAAAATGGCATGTGGTTAAACATTTTTGCCCTGATTAGAGAATGAGTGCAAATTAAGTATATTTCTTCTCTTTGGTAATTTATTTCACATTTAGTGATGTATAATTTCAGGCACTGTAACTAGATACTGGATATTCAGAGTTGAAATTTAATACAACTCTGGAGTAAATTCCACTTGTCAGGGTAATGGGAGCGAGTCTACTTTTAGATACCAAGATATCGTAGCTATGTCATCATAGCTGAGATCTGAAACTTAACTCCACTATATAGTGTGAATACTATGCAGCTAAGTGGAGAAGGCCATTGCAGGCGAAGAAAATAACATGAGGCATGTTCTTCAGGAGTTTCTGAGCTGTGAGCATCCTAGGTAGCTATTGGCAGTGGTGATAAGGATTTATAGTAGAAGAAAGTTTTATGCATGACTGACTAGCAGTCCTTGGATCACTAAGACAGTAATGACACATACTCTTATTTAGAAAATATGTCAATGCTCAGAATGATAGAGTGTAAATTTAGCTTCTCCCTAAAATGTAAAACATATTATCTGATTGTGTGCTTGTGCCTCCAGTGGGTTACTAATGCAACACAAAGAGTATGCCATAGATGTGATCTCTATCCTCAAGAAGTGTGGCTCACTTTGGTAAGAGGCAAAGGAGTAAGAGTGAGGCAGCAAAATTGATATATTTCTTTGATATGTCACCAGATATATCTCATTTACAAGTCGTGGGCAGGTGTTTTATATAGAATAAAAAACAAAGTGTGTGATTGAAACAGGGAATGAGGAAAATTTCTGTAAGTTATTCAAGTGTATGATGTAGTGATTTTTGATTCTAACAAAATGTGATGCTTTGACCTTCTCCCTTATCATGCTCTATTATGTTCTTTTACTAGCCATGCCAGAAATCTTACACGCTTTCACCACCTATCTGCCAGTCTTCCTAGTCCATCACTACCCTGATAGTTAAATGACTTTTAATGTATACTGAGTGTCAGCAGACTCTAGGTGCCCTGAAGGAAGAACAACTCTTCCTGGGCATTCATTCTAAATTAAGCATAAACATTAGTGCTCAATTGTGAAGATTTTCAGATCATATTTTCAAAATACCTTACCGTCTTGTAGCTGATTTCCAAAGCTAAGTATTAACACTACCCAGATTTTCATTTACCTTAGTATAAACTATTTATAATCAGAGTCCATAGTACTTTAGAAACGAAAAACAGCTTATAGTTGTAGATGATCATATGATCAGTGCCTGTTAAAACACACAGTGGAATTGTTTGGGGAATTTAAAAAATGTTTAAATCAAAGAGAACATAAAAACAGTAATAAGGAAATATAGCCTGTTATGGCTCATAGAAAATAGGTATATTTACATTTTGGAAAATTTCCCATTTACAAAACCCAAATTTAATAAGACATAAGGGCTAATTAGTTGCATTTCTGAAGGATCTAATTGAGGAAGATCAGTTAAAATAAGTAATGCATCTTCCACTTTTAAGTGTTGGCTTTAGTAGATTATAAACTCTCTGGTGAGATGGCTAGCAAGGAAACAAAGGTCAAGTATTAAACTAATGTCAAATGAAAAATGAAGATGAACCATCCCTGCAATTATAATGTGCTAATGGAGAAAAGGATTCAATTTGCGATCAGCAAAGCATCTGTATTCAAGAAAGCACTTATGTTTGAAGGCTGTAGAAGGGATTCTTTGTATGTGTAATAGCAAAAGACATAACATGCTTGGGGCTGGGGAAGTGGGGATGTGGGTCATTGGAAGAGCACTTGCCTAGCGTGTCTAGTGCTTGCCTTGTTGCCCTGGGTTCAATCCCTAGCACCGTAAAAATGTAAAAAATTTAAAAGACATACTATGGCTAGCGGACCACTTAATTAGTTAAGCCATATTTTAAAAACTGCCATCAGTGAGTTTGTGGAAAGAGAGAGGGATATCTCTTAGTAAATAATTTGGTGGATCACAGTAATGGGTATATAGGGGAGAGTTGTAATGCTGAGAGAGTAGATTTGCCAACATATACCTTTGATTTGGGAACAGGAATCATTCCACTGGGATCTACCTATGACCCTCTCCCTTAAAAACACCTTCATTCTTGTATGTATTCCCTTATTTATTCAATGTACATATATATTATTATTTATGATGTGTAGGCCTACACATCATAATATAACAGGAAGAAGGGAGAATATTGGCAGAAAATTAAATGTCAGGATACAAAGTTGGAGGAGTCCTTGCAGCAGTGCATAGGAGAGAGTAAATGACACTGTTTAGAAAGAGATACCTAAGTTCTGGTCACATTCTTGAAGTCTTGAAGACTTCCCATTGTACATTCTGAAAGGCTCATTGGAGAACAATACCTTTAGACACTAACCTAAGAAATAGGGAAAATAGGGTTACTCATCTAACACCAAGTTAGACAATTGACCTTGGGCCAACCTCTAACTTTCTGTGACTTGGTCTCTTTGTTGAGAAAAGAGAATTATTCTGTAATACTGGTTGCCTTAGACTCACATGAGACATACTTAGGATTAATTATATTAAAGAAGTGATCAGTGGAACACATTAAAGTTCCTCAGAGGTGGGCACAAATGATCAATATGAATAACAATTCAAATGTCAGATATAGGAGTGTAAAGGAGTTCATTTTAAATGGATTACTTTTTGAAAACCTGGGAAAATTGTATTTTTTAATAAACTGTATATTGTGCAGTAGTTTGTAATTTCCAGAATAATTACAGTATAGTACAGAGTTCACATATATCCCTCAGTTTCCCCTATTACCTAAATATGGTTTATTTGTAGACTATATTGATGAACCAATATTTATGCATTATCATTAAAACTTGTGCATTATTTAGATTTTTTTGGTCTTTACCTAATGCTTTTTTTTCTATTCCATGATTATAGCTAGGTTATAACATTTCATTTTGTCATCCTATCTACTTAGGCATTTCTTGTAGTGCTGGATTCTCAGATTTTCCTTAGTTTTGATGACCTTAACATTTTCTAAATAAGGTTAAAATACATGTAGCATTAACTCTACCATCTTAACAATTTTTTTGCAGAGGAGGGTACCAGGGATTGAACTCAGGGGCACTCTGTCAATGAGCCACATCCCCAACCCTATTTTGTATTTTATTTAACTGTAAGGTATCACTGAGTTGCTAAGCACCTCTCTTTTGCTGAGACTGGCTTTGAAGTCAGGATTTTCCTGCCTCAGCCTCCTTAGCAGATGAGCTTACAGGAATGTGCCACCATGCCCCAGCTCCATCTTAACAATTTTTAAGTGCACAGTTTAGTGACATTAAATACATTCACATTGTTGCACAGCTATCACTAACAAAATGTTTTTCATTGGGAAACCAAAAACTGTACCCATTATAAAATAACTGCTTTTTCCCATCCCATAGTAACCACCATTCTTTTTGTCTCTATGAATTTGACTAATTGAAGTACCTCATATAAGTGGAATCAAATCATATTTGTCCTTTTGTACCTGGTATATTTCATATAAAATAATGTCTTTCAGTTTCATCCACGTACCATGTGCTTAAATTCTCTTCCTTTTAAAACCTGAATAATATTCTATTACACACACACACACACAAACACATTTTGCTTATCCATTCAGCTGTGGATGGATGCTTGAGTCATTTCCACCTCTTTGTTATAGTTTGTGAACCATGTTGCTATAAGTGTGGATTTGCATATATCTGTTTGAGTCAATTCATTCATTTCTTCTGAGTACATACCCAGAAGTGGAATTATTGGATCATATGGTAAGTCTATTTTAAATTTTTTCAGAAACTATCATATAGTTTCACCAATTTGCATTCCAATTAACAGTGCACAAGAGTTCTAATTTCTCCATATTCTTGCACCTTTTTCTTTATTTTTTGAATGTAGTGACCTTAATTAGTATGAGGTTGTATTTGATTTGCATTTCCCTAATGATTAGTGATATTAAAAATCTTCACATATGCTTGTTGGCCGTTTTTACATCTTATTTGAATAAATGTCTATTCAAATTCTTTGTTCGTTTTATACACAGATTTTTCTGCTTTTTGTTGTTGTCGAACTCTGAATTCTATCTGTAGTCCAGGAATTAACCACTTATCAGCTATATGATTTACAAATATGTTCTCCCATTCCATGGGTTACTGAGAATGCTAATTTTAGAGGCTTGAAAATACTTTCAAATGAAATACCAAACTAATTGAACATTTTCATTTTTAAGCAGATCTTACGGCCCATCAACTTATTGTTAGTGCTTTTTCTCAATCCGCATTCAGCTTAAAATGACTTAGAGATATTTGATTCAGAAAAGACTTTCTATGCAATGAAAGGAGCAAAAAATGAAGAGTAGATCAAAAT
Source organism: Sciurus vulgaris (assembly GCF_902686455.1). Taxonomy (NCBI): domain Eukaryota; kingdom Metazoa; phylum Chordata; class Mammalia; order Rodentia; family Sciuridae; genus Sciurus; species Sciurus vulgaris. The sequence continues at coordinate 46,227,113 of NC_136471.1, read as the reverse complement.
GAAATCATACTGTTCTCCATTGAATAGATCTCTGATCCATAGGACTTATCCCTAAGATATTTCTTGGAATTTATTTTTTTCCTTTGTAAAATATAACATTTTTTACTAGATAATTAAAATGAATTTTTATATACTGAGAAGATAGCAAGTTTTTACCTTTCCTAAGAATCATTTACCTCTCTATGAGCAAGAGCCACCAATGTCTTCATATCAAGTTCAGATTTCCCAAATGTCTTCTCAGGAAAAAGAAATTTGTCTGCTTGAAGCAGGCAGGGAGCTCAGGGTACAGATGGTCACCACTGACCATCTCCAGGGATGATCATTATAGCACTTCACCAACCATCCTATCCTACCTCTTCAATTCCTCTCTGTTTTCTCTCAAACCAGTTACTCTACTAGTTTCCATTGATTTCTTCTCTTCCTTTTATATCAAAGGAAATCCACTGAATTATATATCTAGTGGCAGTGCTAGGATTAGACCTATGGCTTATCACTTGTCATTTTTGGATGGTATAATAGATAGAAATGTGATTGTGGCAAAATTTGAAGATGATAATTATAGGGGAGCTTTCCAGTTTTCAAGGTCTCTTCTTGGAATCACTTGATGATCTGAGCCCATGTGCTGGGAAACACTAATAAAAACATTTGTACACTGTGTATGCTAATGGTATGTCACTTTCAGTGTATAATCACCATTCCCACCACTGAAAGGCACTATGAGATATAATTGGGTCTAGCAGGGCCAAGATCTAGAAAAGAAAAATGGATAGGAAAGATACAAAATATGAAAATATTAAAATTTTACCAATGATGGAATTGAAAGTTTGCACATTTTCCCGAGCACCCTGCTTACTTAGAATGTATAAAGAAGAGTGGAAAATTTATAATAATAAAGTCATACATATTGCATCCAATGTTTCATCTAATACTCTCAACAATCTGATCAAGTAGATGTGACTATTATCACCGTATTTTATAAGAAAACGAACTAGATACAGGAAAGATTATGTTGTTTGCCCATAAAAATGATTTTTCATTTCAAAATGAGAATAAGAAAGAATAAGAGACCCTGAATAGCCACAGCAATCCTGAGCAGGAAGAGTAAAGCAGGAAATATCAATATACCAGACCTTAAACTATATTTCAGAGCAATAGTAACAAAAACAGCATGGTATTGGCACCAAAATAGACAGGTAGACTAATGGTACAGAATAGAGGACACAGATACAAAACCTTGTAAATACAGTTATCTCAGAAAAGATACAATGGAGAAAAGATAGCCTCTTCAACAAATGGTGCTGAGAAAACTGGAAATACATGTGCAGCACAGCACAATGAAATTAAACCCCTATCTCTCACTCTGCACAAAACTCAAAATGGATCAAGGACCTAGTAATTAGACCTGAGACCCTGCACCAAATAGAAGAAAAAGTAGGCTCATGTTGGCTTAGGACCAGACTTCTTAACAAGAATCCCAAAACACAATAAATAAAGGAAGAATCAATAAATAGGATGGATTCAAACTAAAAAGCTTTTTCTCAGTGAAGGAAACAATCAACAATGTGAAGAGAGAGCCTACAGAGTGGGAGAAAATCTTTACCACATGTACTTCAGATAGAGCACAAATCTCCAGAATTTATAAAGAACTCAATAATCTTTACACCAAAAATACAAATAATAGAATCAATCAATGGGCTAAGGAACTGAGCAGACACTTCACAGAAGATATGCAGGTGAACAACAGATATATGAAAAAAATGTTCAACATCTCTAGTAATTAGAGAAGTCCAAATCAAAACCACCCAAAGATTTCATCTCGCCCCAATTAGAATGGCCATTATCAACAATACAAGCAACAGTAGGTATTGGTGAGGATGTGGGGAAAAAGGTATACTCATATACTGCTGGTGAGATTGCAAATTGGTGCAGTTACTCTGGAAAGCAGTATAGAGATTCCTCAGAAAACTTAGAATGGACCCACAATTTGAACCAGCTATCCTGCTTGTTGGTTTACACCCAAAGGATTTAAAATCAGCATACTACAGTGACAGAGCCACATCAATGTTCATAGCAGCTCAATTCACAATAGCTAGTTTGTGGAATCAACTTAGATGCCCTTCAATTGATGAATGAATAAAGAAACCATGGAATATATACACAATGGAATATTTGTCAGCCATAAAGAAGAATAAAATTATGGTATTTGCAGGTAAATGGATGGAGTTAGAGAATATCATGGCAAGTGAAATAAGCCAATTACAAAAATAACCAAAGGCCAAATGTTTTCTCTGTTACGTGGATGTTGATATATGATGGGGGTGGGAAGGGGGTGAGGGAAGAATGTAGGAACTTTGGATTGTGTAGAGGGAAATGAGGGATGGGGAGTGGGCAAGGGGAAGGAACAATAATGGAATGAGATAGACATCATCACCCTATGTACGTGTATGATTACACAAATGGTGTGACTCTATATTGTGTACAACCATAGAAATGAAAAATTGTACCCCATTTTTGTACAATGAATCAAAAACAATCAAAGAATCCATTACAAAAGAAAATGTGTTTTCCTTCTAATAAATATAGATTAGGTAGTTGTGAAGTATAGCCTACACACTAGAAAACAAAGGCAGTGATCTGTATGTGTATTTAAAGATACAAAAACACGAAAATATGAACATCAAATAAAAGTTATGGAAAACAATATTTGCATTTTGTAGGATTGCTTGCCTTATGCTATTTCTGAGGATACCTGAAACATTTATCTGTTTATCCAGCTTTTTGACAACTGCCAGTGACAGCCTCTGTAATTGTGAAAAGTCACTGATACTTTGAGAAATTCAGAGATAATGCATGTGTCTGTATAATCACAGGACAGAGCTCAAGTTAGTATTTTAACTCTAATATCTATCACCTAAACGTGGCCTTATATGCAGAGACAGAGTAAGCCACTTTTCAGAATGACTAGGAAGAGAATGCCTATTTAAGTCATGGTGTTCTGGTATTATTTAAGCTTTGTGGGCTGCCATGTTCTAACAGGTCTCATTGAGAAGTAGTTTAGTAATTTAATTATAGGGTTCCTTTTAATAATACTGCATTTCTAAGACCTGATATTCTTCTCTCTTGTCTAACTCTATGGAGCACCTTGGGACATTAGAAATTGGAAAATAATAATAATGATGCTTCCAACCCAGTTCTAGCTAAACAACATGTTGCTATTTTCCAGCTGCCATGAATTTTGCATTCTGACAAGGGCTTGACCTCTGGAGAAGCAGATTTCTCTTAAATTGTTCCTGTGTTACATTTTTATCTCCCAGGTATTTCAGAAGCTATTTACTTGTGCTAATGACTTGCCATATAAACGGGTCAGTCCTTTGCTGACTTATTCTCATCTACATATTCTATGGAAGTCTATTTGGTATGGACAGAATCATGCTTGTTTTTGGAGATTCTTTTCCTAGAAGATTTCTGTACTGCAGAATTTCCACACAATTTGATGTGTGTCAAAATGAAATGGAGCCCCTTGAGAAGCTTCCTAGTTAATGACATAGTAGGAAATCTCAAAGCAAAGTCTTTTCTACATTTCCTAGATTTTATTTTGTTAGTCAGAGACTCCAGTTTAATTTAACTGAAAATTTTATTCATTTTTCCACCTCACTGAGCCATGCCTCATAGATATAGGTAACAATAATTAGCTCTTCATGTGAGACAGACATTGAGTTTAGGTGTATTGTGTGTACTGTATTTATCATAACTCTAATGCATTATTAGCTCCACTTAACAGATGAGGAAATTGAGGTTTAGCGTGCTTAAGAGACTCATCCAAATGCTCGCACCTAGTAATATGGAAACTGAGAATTAAATCCAGTCTGTCTCACTCTAAATTAGACATTTTTAAGCTCATTCATTTAATATTAGTACGCAAATTAAGGCTTGATAATATAGAGATCCCAAAATATGGTGATTTAAATAATATAGATATTTCCTTCTGAATGGGGCAGCCCTGCTCCATGAAATCACTTAGGGACCCAAATCCCTTCCATCTTAGACCATACTGTGACCTAGGACTATTCCTCATCTGTACAGTCAAACCTGGATCACTATTACATTTGTATTCCAGCCCATGGGAAGGAATAAAGAAGACAAGAAATACGGAGAACAAGAATATTTTTTCTGAGGCTGTGAAACAGAAGATTCACATATCACTTCTATTTGTCTCCCTTTGGCTAGTCACATAGTCACACTTAGCTGAAAGGGAAACTGGGAAATGTAGTCTCCAAATAGGCAGACCTGTATCTAGCCAGAGTACTATGGTCTGAATAGTGGTGACTTCTCTAATTCATTTGTTGGAACTAATACCCAAAGTGATAGTATTAAGAGGTAGTGTCTTTAGAAATGACCTTCAGGAATGGGATTAGTGCTTTTATAAAAGAAGTTCAAGGAACTGGCTTGCCACTTCTGTCATGTGAGACTGTAGAGAGAAGACATCATCTTCAAAATATAGAATAAGCCCTCACCAGACATCAGACCTCCTGTCACCTTGATCTTGGACTTCCCAGATACTGGAATTGCAAGCAATAAATTCTCAGGTATATAAATGACCCAGTCTGTATTATTTTTTATAGCTTCCTAAGTGGATTAAGACATAGAACTTGGGAGATATTCTAGTACTCAAAGGAAGAATAGAAAAAGTTTCAAGGACAACTAGCACTCAGCCACACCATCATAATGCCTGGTGTCATTCATCCTTTTCCAACATATAACAAGTTATAATGCAAGATTATTTTCTTTAGAAGACAAAAGAGCCTGAAGTCAGATATTGTGATTATCTTGGGTATAAAGTTTTACAAATACAGAAATTTATAGGGCACCCCATTGACTTAAATATTTATGCTCATATTTACTTAGTAGTATTATAGCCCTTCTTGAAAAGTTGGGTTCAGGGGGACTTTGATTATTTTTTGTTATTTTAATTTTTAATTAGAACATTTTAGTTATACGTAGTGGTTGTGTTCATTCTGATTCAATCATACAGACATGGAAATTGATTTCAGTCCCTGTTTTAACTATACTTCCCTCCCCTGCTCCCTCCCCCTATTCTCCTTCCTTTGTTCTATTGATCTCTCTTTTACTCGTTTATCTATTTAAATGTTGTTGTATTTTTTATACCTTTATTTTGTTTATTTATTTATATGTGGTGCTGAGGATTGAACCCAGTGCCTCACACATGCTAGACAAGAACTCAACCACTGAGCTACAACCCCAGCCTCTCATTTATTTATTTTTGATTGGTATGTTCTACATATAACAAAGGCAAAATTGATTATTTTAGTACTCATGTAGTAGTAAAGCTTTTGCTCCATCTATAGTCATTTTTTCAGTGGTTCTTCTCTCATAATTTTGACAACCTGAACTATCTGTTAATCTATTTTTTAGACTACTATTCTTGTAAATATGCCTTAACTCACATTTTCTTTGTTGAATATCTCACACAGTTGAAAGGAGAACTTGGTTCTTGGAGTATTGAGAAAATTTGATATAGCCTTTGTTATGGTTTGAATGTGAGGTGTTCTCCAGAAGCTCACATAAGAGATAATGCAAGAATGTTCAGAGGAAAAATGGTTGGGTTGTGAGAGTCTTAATCCAATCAGTGAATTAATCCCCTTATAGGGATTAACTGAGTGATAACTGAAGTGGTTGGGTGTGGTTGGAGGAGGTAGGAATTGGGGCATGGCTTTGGGTATATAGTTTGTTTCTGGAGAATGGAGATTCTCTTTCTCTGCTTCCTAATCATCATGATGTGAGCTGCTTCCCTCTGACACGCTCTTCCACCCTGATGTTCAGCCTCACCTTAAACCCCGAGGAATGGAGCCAACCTTCTATGGACTAAGACTTCTGAAACTATGAGCCCTCACATAAATCTTTTCTCCCCTACAATTGTTCTGGTTGGAACTTTTAGACAGAAGTGAAAAAAGCTGACTAAAACAACACTGTTCTTAGATTTCTCCATATCTTTGTCATAGTGTGTCTAAGTGTACAGATTGGCTATTGCTAAGTTCAAGGGTTGGGAATAGGTTCCAAGATTTACATCAAATCTATTTGAATCCCAAATATAAATGTTATGTAGACATTTATAAATGTTATGTAGGAGCTGGAGAGACTGTGGATTGATGGAACAGAGTTCTTCACCTAATAGGAGAGTATATGGTCAAGAGGCTTCTAGAAGTATTAGTCTTTTCCAGACTTCCTTACCTCCTTCAGGAATTTTTTATCCTGGTAACTAGAAATGAAAAGTTCTTCCACAGCTTTGTTCAACTGCACATCCTTCTTCAAGATAAATTTAAGTCTTTCAAGAAACTGAATTGAGTAGGAGAATAGAGAAAATTAACTTACACACAGTAGAAAATGTTTCTCTGTGAGAGTTCTCATTTGAGTATGAATGTGTCAGGGTGGGCAGATAAATGTGTTATTTAATCTGAGATGAGGAGAACTGTCCTATAAAGTCCTCCAGAATTTTGGTAGGGTACATTAGTAATCCTCTTCCATGTTCATGAGAAGAGTTTTTTCTAGAAAGAGATTCCTAAATGTGACCAGGCCTTAGATGGAGAAGCCAATCTGAATTGCCCAGGTTCATCTGTATGAAACCATAATCAACTATTTTCTCAACCCAATGAGACAAGAAGGTGTTATGCTTTTAGGCTTCCCCAATCCCAAGACAAATTTCAGAATTCATATTTATTTATTGGATTCAACTTAAATGTCAAGGCTGCCTTTTTAATTGGCAAGGATCCCTATTGAATTTTTAAGTTATGCTGAAAATGTGATTGCTGGTGGTTGTTTTTACGAGGTGTTTGGTGTTTTATTTTGGTTTAAATCTGTTTTTATTGCTCAAATATTGTCAGAAGATGCATTATCTCTACCAGAATTTCTACTGCTCAATGTGCAGGTTATCTCCGCTATGACAGCTCTGTATCTTCAATGTCAGATACACTGCTCCCAAGTCATACTAGATTTACACATTCTATTATACTTCTATTGAACAGCTCTTAATCTGTTCAGAAGAAAACATGCTACAACCAGCACATTTTATCCCCTTGAATTTAATGGGAGCATTTCTTGGCAAGGATGGACAATTGTATTAGAAATGTTCCAACTAGATATGGCCAGTTTTTAAAAGATTTTGAAAGGTTAACCATATAAAAGCCAAATTCTGGTTAATGCTTTAATGTTACCATAAACCCAAGTTCTAAACCTTCTATTTACTGACCCATCCCCTTTCATAACTGCCAATAATTCCACGAATCTTGCCTAATATAATCCCTGTTTTAGTCATCTGAAGACAGATTTTATTTATAATGGAATTTCATGCTGAAATTGGATGGCAAGACACACATGTACTTCCTGGGATAAATTTAATGCATAATCTTATATTGATTATATTTCAAAGGATGCATTTTTACTTGTGGTGCTCTTGGATTCATGCAGTAGTAGGCTGTAGCATAATGACATTGTTCAGAATCTACTGAATAATTTTATCTTTAGAGAGATATATTTGAATTTAAGAGGGAAGGAGACAACATTTTCTTCTACAGCTTGCATTCTGAGGTAGGAAATATCTGACATTCAGGCCAGTTCATTTTTTTATTGCTTTTTTTCTCCTAAGGCAGTTTAATTGTGAAGTAACTAGAGATGCAAATACAGGGTATTCATTGCTCCTCGTTTTGTACAATGGGGATAGAATACCTTGCTGAGTTATGGTGATGATGAAATGAATACAGTTTGTCAAACATGTTCAATATGTAGTTAAGGATGGTGATAACTTCTGAGTAGAAAGTAGACTGTAGAATTATCCAAAAATCAGCCTTTGTGTTTTTTCTCATCTTTTTCTCTTGCTCTCCCATTCTCCTTCTCTTTGTCTCTTCCTCTCCTTCCCTCTATTTTCTTTCTCTTTCCATCTTATCTGTTCTTTGACTTTTGCTTCCCTTTAAATACAATTGCTAGGGTGCTAAGACTTATTTTCTTTCTTTATTCTGGGTTATCCAGTACTTCTTTTTATGTCTCCATTGACATCTTTAGTGGATATCTGTAAACATCTGTAATTATAATCAGGAAGGAAAAGGACAGAGAATAGAATGAATAGAACATAACTTTCCTATGTACCTACATGAATATACCATAGTGAATCTCACCATCATGTACATCCACAAGAAATTAATTTAAAGAATAACTGGTAAATGACAGAAAGATAAGTAGAGTAGAAGGAAGGGAGCAGGGGTTGGGGGAAGAGGAGGGGAAGGAGAGGTACTGGGATCTGAATTAGAATAAGTTATATTCCATGCTTTCATAATTATGTCAAAATGGATTCTACTGTCATGCATAACTAAAAAGAACCAGTAAAAAAGAAACCTCTTTTCCTTGAAGATTGTCAGAAGGACAAAGCAGTAATCAGAGCAGAGGCAGAGGAAGAAATCGTGGGGAAGTGGAAGAGGACAAAAATTGGAGACTCAAATTTTATGTTGACAAGACAGCTTATTTATTGAGCTTCTCTTTTATGTTCAGTGCTATGCTACAAATGAAAGAGGTACTGTGAACTTCAAGGATTCTCACTCATGAAGTGTTAAGTATTTGAGACTTGAAAAATCAGATAATAGATATTGGGTAATATAAAACAAATCTTAAGATGTTATAATTGGCAGGTATGATATCCTTATAGTAATTTAATGTGTTGGTTTTTCTCTGGGAAGATTATTTCAATTACTATCTGATAGCTTGACTTTGAATAAAAGCACTCTCTCTCTTTTCTCTCCTTATTCAGATTATTCTTCCTTCTGCCCTCAGTGTTCTGACCTTGCTCTCACAAATCTTCCTTTTTCTTACTGTAGCCATCCCCACCATTATCATTTAAAATGCCATTGAATTTACAGAGTACTCTGTTCCTGTAGCTCAGCATTTCTACCTTGTTTCAGCTGCTATAGCCCTTACCTCTTATCTATATCAAAAGGAAGACTGAACCTAAGAAGTGACTGTGGAAAAGCTGGTTTGATGTTATCTCTGAGGGAGTTTGCTTAGTTTGCAGAAACGAATATCATGCATGCCTCCATGTTGCTTAGTATGATTTGTCACTTGGGATTCTCAAGCATTTGATATGAGACTCTGCCTGGCTCAGCTCCTCATCAGAATGCACTACAATTTGTTCACTTCAAACCTACCAGGAACAGAGGGCATTTACTTTGACATCTGCTATTTGGAAGGAGCCCATTAATATTGCACTTGATGTGTCAAGTTCTTAATGAAAGACTTTTTCTTAGTTCTTTTATCCACAATCATATGGCCTGGTTCAAGGTCAGTACCAACCCTAGGCTATTTTTCTTTTTGCTTTTCCCTTTTGACAGTCACCATATGCCCTGCCTATTTCTAATTCCCACAGCCTCTCTGCTCAGGCAGCAGTAAGTGTGGAGCAAAGATTGGGGTGCAGCCAGTCCTACTGCTATCCTATGACTTCAGAAACTCTCAGAGGTGCCTCAATAAGCTACTCAGTGATATCAAGTCCTCTGTTCTTCCCCAGATTTCCCAAAATGCTTCATTTCTACTGATGTAAATGGCTTCTAATATAGAAACTGTTGTAGAATTATAAACTATATGACAGATGCCAAATCAAATAGTGTGCATATATTGTATGTACATACATTATCTCATTTAATATCTATATAACCTCTGAAAAGAGTGGAAACTGAGGCTCCAAAATGCCTGTTCAGGGTCACACGGCAAGGCAATACAGAAATTAGCTGCTAGTAGCTTAAAATTTAACCCCTTCTAGACTACCACAATTTAAAAAGTTATTTTTTCAGGTAACAAACATCTATTGAGCACTATTTCATAACTGCAGCTATGCTAGACATTGGGATATAGACATTAGTCCCCCACTTATCAGTAGGTGATATATTGCCAGAATCCTAATGGATGCTAAAAACCACATGTAGTACTAAAATCTATACTACTGTTTTTCATATATGTATATACCTATGATAAAATTTAATTTACAAATTACACACATTAAGAGATTAACAGTAGTAATTAAAAATAAAATGGAACAATCATACCAATATATTGTAATAAAATCTATGTGAATGTAGTCTTTCTCAAAATATTGTACTTTGATCTTTTCACTAAAGGGAAATACTTTCTCATTTCTCTTTGGCTTATCTAAATCATCAGCATTGCTACTTGTGTGCTTTGGTATCATTGTTAAGCAAATTCAGGGTTACTTTAACAAGAGCACTACAGTGCCATGATAGTCAATCGCATAACCAAGATGGCTACCAAGTGACTACTCGACAGGTGGCATATGCAGCATAGATATATTGGACAAAGTGATGATTCACAACCCAGGCAAGATGGAGTGGAACAATGTGAGATTTCATCAGGCTTTTCAGAATTATACACAATTCAAAAATTGTAAATTGTTTATTTCTTGAATTTTCCATTTAATACTTTTGTAACACAGTTGACCACAGCTAACTGAAATCATGGAAATTAAAAGTGTGAATAAGGGAGTGTCTACTGTATCTAGTCTTTTAGATATCAAGCATGCTGGGGGAGGAAGACAGATAGATAAATGTCATAAAAATGTAAGATTAGAGACATATTAATTGTGGTAAGAAAATCCAGACGGGGTGCTTAACTCAAATGACGAAAGGTTATTTAACCTATGTTGCCTCATAGAATGAGGAACAACTTTCTTTTTCAACCCCTTCTTTCTCCTTCTCCCCTTAGGTTGACAGGTCTTCCTCCTTCATATTCCTTCATATTCCTTTGCATATCTCTATCATAGCACTTATTTATTTTTCATTACTTAATAACAGTTTATTGAGTACCCACTCTGTGCCAGGCACTGTTTTAGGCACTGAGAGCAGTGAGAAAATAAGTCCTGTCCCTAGGTTTTTATTTCCTACTATGGAGATAGACAAGAAATCCATAACTAAATGGACATGGAATAAAATAGCAGATTGTGAAAAGAGATGTAAAAAAAAAAAAAAGAATGAGGAGCTGGAGAGTGATGGAGGGTTCTGTCTTATAGGAAAGACCTTTATGAGAGATGACACATCTCATGCAGTACTGTGATTTTTGTGTTTACATTTATGGCTCTCCCTTGATACTATGTTCTTCTGGAGATAATAGACCATGTCTTATTTTTCTTGTATCTCCAGACAGGGAAACCCAAGAGGTTGGGGGTAATGGCCAAAGCATTGTTGAAGTGATGAATCAATGAGTCTGTAGATGTCAAGAATGAAGGTCAGGCAATGGGGGGCAGGAAGGAAGGAAGTGAAGAGCTAGAAAACTAGGAGATTGTTAGAAAATAGGAGATTGACTCTTCAGATTTAAAAGTCTGAGCAATTCCTGATGATTCTGTGGAAGACTTACATGTGGGAGTGACTGGGTGGAATAGAGTGGGAAGGTCACTGAGTTGAGTAACTCAAGAACCTGTGAGGCTAGGGCAGTTGCTCTTAACTTGGGTGTACATCATAATTAGAGAGGATTTAACAATGAGCATGGAATCTTACTCTAGAACATTCTGATTCAGGAACTCTGAGTAGGTTTCAGAAAAGTGATCATTTTTAATATGCTCCACAGTGATTTAGATGCACAGAGCCAAAGGTGGTAATCATCACACTAGGATAATAGAAATTCATTTAGGTTTTGGAAAATTATGTCAGTATTGAGTGGAAAGTATTCTCATGATCCAGGTACAATGGTCCTGAGCGAATTTCAGAAGTAACTGGATATCAGTAGATGACTGTGATGAAGAGGGGAAGAATATGCTGGAACAGCGGGGATAATTTTTAGAAAAGAAGGGTTTTACACAATGATGAAGGAATGAGCAAATCCTTCCACCTAATCAGGATCTGTGTAGAATTTTAGGCATTAGCTTATAGTTTGGAATGCTTTGTTTGATAGGAAATCCCAGGCATCATAGATTACTTAGTAGATTTGAAATCATGACAGGCCTCATCTGTTCCACCTAGATGTGCAATCAACCTCGGCCTTAGGACACAAAGTCCTCAGCTACATTTCTGAATTCCAGAGAGAGATCTTTGGAAAATAGCTTTAGGAAACCACTCTAAGATAAACCTAACTTTGGGAAAGAAGATGTGGGTAAAGCCTAGAGTATTTTTCTGAGGGTTTTGGAACAACAAATGAAAGTCACTGATTCAACAATTATATGCAAAGTGTTCCTGTCTTACCTACTTAGAAAGAAAAGTTTCTCCTGAAAACAGATTGTGGTTTTGAAAACATAGAAGTTATTGGATAATATAGTTTCATTGGGTTCTGAATATTTGAGGTTCGTATATTGATTGATCATGGTTTTGTGGCAAAGATTACCAAGAGTTTTCAATTAGCTTCTCATTTTTCTGTAGGTAGCTGAAACCCCCAAACATAATAGCCTTTTCTTAAGCAATGGGAGAGATTTTTGTATGGGCCAGTTATTTTAATTATATCATCATCATAATCATTTATAATGTTTTGAATGTTAGACAAGTTTGTGTTTGATTTCTGACTGAGCCTTGGTAGGGTTGTGCTTCAATAGGCAAAGCACATGACTCTTCTGCTTTCAATTCCCTCCTCTGTACAATAATTGTCTCTTAGCACTATCATTGGTATTAAATTAGATGATGTATGTAAATGCACACAGCACATAGTAGGTGGGTCAATAAAAATTGACTCCAGTCCCAGTTCTTCTTTGGATTTCCTTCCCAATCTCTCTGTAGCAAGTGGAAATTATTTAAATTAGAACTATAAATACAACTCTATTTACTGTGTTTCCAAATTGCCATCCCCTGTCCATGGGACAATGTTAGTTTCTAGCTTATATTATGCATTTGTTACTTTGACAACTGTAGAAAGTACTTGAAAGGGGAACACCAATTAATAGTCAGAACATTGATTTCCAGAATGAAACATGAGGAAATACAACCACTCAAGCTTCATTCTTCTGTTATTTGCTAAATATCTAACTGGGGACTATAGGGGATAAATATGCCTTGTGAATTGCAATGTGATTTTGGCATATGACTCTGGTAATATAATTTTCAAAACCTGCATGTAAATTTCAGATCAGAAAGTTACTACTTCTAGTTTCAGTTAACAATAAACAAACAGAGCTGAGATATCTAAAATGTTTTGGCTGTAAGCTTATCTTTAAATCACTATATGGCAAAGGGGGATTATGTTTGCAAAGCTATCCCCTTAAGAGCTGAGTTAAACAAGTGAGTGGCATGAGCAATAAATGAATTGAAAATTGCCTTCTGTTCCAGCCCACTGCAATGGTTCCTGTTTTGTAATGAGCCCTAGTTGGCGAGGTAACTCATGTCACCAGGAGGAGCTCTCCACAGACTGCTCCATTTGTCATTGCTGTCTGAAGGACACAACTGACTGGGGAGGCTAGCACTTTACAGAATTTTTATGGTGTTGTATGCATGTGGTGGTCTCTCTTATCAAACTGTAACTCAATAATAAATACAAAAAGCCCCTATATTTAAATAATTCCATGGTTGTGACAACCTGGCCAAAGCTGGGAGAGTTAATGCTGACACTGGGATATTAACTTACCTACAGAGCAGGTTGGGTGAGGGGAAGAAAAGGATGGATGCTGGGAGAGAGTCTCTATTCATGATGGAGTGTTCATCTGCATGGCCATTTGTCTGGAATGCTTTCGTCTGTGCTGTGTGGTTCAATGTAGTGATTTTTCAACTTGGTGTCTTTTTATTCTCCATGTCCTCACTTACCTTTTTAAAGAGAGACCAAGAAGCATAAAGGGTGACCAGAATCATTAGAAGAATTTTGTCTCAGTAAGCAGGAGTGAACCTTATGGAGTGAGTTTAGCTATTTGCTCTCAGAATGGTGAATGGTTACAAGAAAATGACTGGGACAGAGATCAATTGAGAAATGGATCAGTAAATTAAATATTTTTTTCACAAGGAAAACTGCTTTATTATTTTATGTTATAAAAGTTACATGTACTCATTCTAGTAATATCAAACAGTACAAAAATATATAAAGAAACTAAAAATCATATATTATAATTCCCTTCCTCTCACATCAGAGATAGCATTTGTTAACATTTTGGTATATCTCCTTTTTCTGTAATCGTTGCACAATGGTTTATTTATTTTCACCAAAAGAAATTTCTGGAAGTGTAATTCACATTTTAGGAATTTGTGATTCTTATGTAAAAATGACCCTTCACAAGGCATTGCTAATTTCCACTCCAGCACCAGCACATGAAAGTGCAGAAGGAAGCCAGTGGTCACTATTTATTGCATAATGGCCACATGCCAAGCACTTCCCTAAGTACTTTGCATGAATTAACTCATCTAATCTGCACAGCAACCCTATGAGGCGGTTTCTACTAATGTTATTGTTTTATAGTTGGGGACGCTGAGGTTTAAAATGGTTACAAGAACTATCATGAAGTTGAACCAGAATGTTGATCAGGCTTTACCATAGGAGAAAGAAATAGCTTCTTTTTGCTGTGTCTCTATCTCAACTGAGTCCAGTTAAAAACAACAGCAAAGGTAAAAGTAAGATCCTAGTGGATAGTAAAAGAGCTGGGTGAGTCCCAAGCAGCTGTGTCTTCAAATTTAGGAACTCTAGGCAATGATCTCCTTGCATTTTGTTCCTCACAAAATAAACAAAACAGAACTTCCTCTGCAGTGCTGGGTTTTGTGAGCTGAATATGAACCGAAAGAGAGACAGATGTAGATAACACTTATGTACTGTGTACATATACACCTGGAAAGAAGTTCCCTCTCCCTGCTTCTGATTCCTTCTCACTCTTTTTTCTCACTCAGACCAGAATACCAGGTGCTCCTGCAAATGCAAACAGTTAGGCAAATGAGGTGCTCCTGCAATTTTGCGGTGTTAAACTGGAGTGGGTGTACAAATGCTCATAAATACAGTGCTGGATAGAGAATTGAAGATCTTTCATTATAGTGTAACACTTTTTATGAGGAACCAGAACATGTGAATGACTTTCTGTGTAACCTTAGGTTAGTCCCTTCTCCTTTCTGAGCCTCAGTTTCCTTCCATCTAAAGGAGGGCAGAGGGACTAAATCTAATCTAAAAGACTTTTGAGCTATTAAGAGCCCTATTTCTACTTTTAAGCAGTTCCTAAATGCTCAAACTTTGAATTTTCCTCTTGAAATTCTCTCATTTTTAATTTTCCATGCCCTCTCAAGACTGATGAATCTATTAATGATCTACTGTTTCTGGAAATTGTCATGTGGATGATAAAAAAGGTGAGTCACTTCATGTAGTCTATCAAAATGGGAACAGTTAGGCAAGTCCTTACAGTTTTAGATGAGAGTATATTTTTGAATTTTCAGTATATCAAAGGACCTTCAGTATGATTACTCAAGTTTCTCATTTTTACAAGACTGGCTGGAACAGAGAGAGATTAATTGATTTCTGCCCCTGCTCCCAAAGTCACATAACTGATTAGTAGCAGGAATAGGTTAAAGACCATACCTCTTAAAACTTTATCTAGAGTAGGGTTTCCTAAAGTCTGTTCTATTCAATGCAAGTCTCTTAATATACTATAGGTGGGAATAGGGGCATGGGAAGGATGATTCTGAGGTCAAATAAGTTTGGGAAATGCAGCCCTGTTTAGGGAAGTCATGATGCGCTCTAAAGACTCTTAAGTATTTCTGCAATACTTCTGAATTTTGTTTTCCCCAAATTTCTCAAATACATTTAATAATACTAAAGAGGATAATAGCAATATTAGTAGTTTCCATTTATTGAATTCTTCTTTTGTGTGTGAGGCACTGTTTCAAGTCCTCATATTACATTGATACATTTAATCTTCATACCATTCCTCTAAGAGTTATTATCATCCCATTTTTTTCTGAAGAGAAAACCAAGGCACTGAGAGATAAGCTAATTTGTTCACACAGCTAATATGGTACCAAGCTGACATTTCAGTCAAAGCAGTTTGGTTCCAGAACCATTATGCTCAGCTTACTACAGCACCTTTTTTCCATGTCATGGCAGTGGAACCAAGGTTTTATGAAAGCATGCTGTGAAATACTCTTCTGCAATTATTTCCAATATGCATAATGAAATGGATTTAGATAAAATACAACAGAGTTCTAGAACACTAGAATTAGAATGGACATTAGAAACCAACTCTGCAAAGGAGGAGTCTGAGATCAAAGGAAGTGTTTGACTCTAAATGTATGGCATCTGAAAGTGGGAACCAAAAGCATTGATTGCTAAATTGATGATCCTTATTTACTAGAAATCTTTGAAAAATAGAATGATAAGAAATCTTAGGTTTGTTCACTGTAAAGAGTATTGGACATAAACGGTCAAATACATCCTCTCTTCCCCTCCCCTAGCTCATAGAAGGTGACAAAATACAGGTGATGCAGAGGAACAAGTGGGTCCATAGGTGGGAAAGGCAGCCATTTGTGCAAGGTGATGGGAGGACCTTATTTTTAGTGTCTCCAGCATAGATTGAGCACATTTTTGTTGAATAGGAGAACAAACATACTACTAAAATGCTTGAGTATTTAATGGCTTTCAGAACATTTTCATAGCCATTTCTATTGATGTGGTAGGAGAGACAAAGCAAAGATACTAGAAAGGGAAGTGTAGCTATAAAAACAAAGAGTGGATGATAGTTGTAGATTTTAAGAGAACAGTCCTGGTTTTATTAGAATGAAATTGGTGATTTGGGACCTGGCCACAGTACTCAGATTGCTTAATTTTTATTTTATTTTAATTTATTTAAAGTATCCCTCCCAACTCCTGCAAAGAGAAAATTCTTGAGTGATATTTTAAACTATTAGGAGCTTTTATAATTGATTTCCATCCTTTGATGGAGAATTTGCTTTAATAAATACACAAGAGAGGCAAGACCATAAAATAACTGTCACTAAATCAGTCTCGTATCATTTCTCTTGGTCAAAATTCATTAAAAATCTGAAATTTCATTGCCCTGTTCACTGGTGGGGTTATGGAGACCTCAGTTCTTTATTAAGGGTGATTGGAGATCATATCTCAAGCTTCACATTTTCCATTTGGGGAACCAAGGCCACAATGGGAATGAACACTGAGTAGTTCTGTTGATCCAGCTGAGAAGGACACATGTGGACTTCTTAATGTTTCAGGTGGTGGGCCTCTCTTATTTTCATATTTAGATTAGCTCTTTATTGTTCATAATTGAGGTTGGGAGTCAACCAAGTGCTGTGTTTTCTCTGAAAGGCAGAGAATCTGATTGTGTGCCTCTAAATTCTAAGTTCATGTGGATAGGGGCAAGGTACATATTAGTCTTTACCATTATATCATCAGTGTGAGGCACAAGACCGAGAACACAATATGTGTTTAGGAAATAATTGTCAAGTAAGCATTCTGTACAGAAATGAAAGTGAGTTATAGGCAGAAATTGTGTACCTCTTTGTAGATAACTCAGAGTAATAATTGATATTTGCTGGTAATGCATTTTGTCATTATAATTGGTTCATGTTTGTAAGACCTAACCCACAGAAGCTAATTAGTTGCTGTTTATGTTCTATAACTGTTATTCGGGCAGGTGTCATAGTTGCACGGTATAAATTAAATTTTTCTACAGAATCTCTTAGTGAGAGTACATATTAGATCAGTGACTGTCCATTGAATTTGAGTAGATGGAATGTAATAGCCTATATTTGGATTTTCAAAACAGCAGGTATTAATCATCTACCACCATTATACACATGAGGAAAAACAGGGCCAGTGGCTTACCCTGATCACCTGAGTGGTTAATGGTGCTTCTGTAACGCTGAGAAAAATCTTTTCTTTTCCACATTAGTGTTTTCTGACCCCCTCCTGTAGCACTAATCAAGAGCATGAAGATGTGCCTTGGAGCTGCAACTCAATTTCTGTGCAGCAACGTATCTCAAGGACTCTTTGTAAAATCCTTGATGGGCCATCAGTCATTGACTAAATTATATGTATGCCAGGGTCCACTGTGTTTCAGGAAGTCCTACCAAGGATGAATGAGTTGACTTCTCTCTAAGCTCAAGAAGTATTAGAAGAGGAATTTGGTATTACCAGGTGTTTCCTGTCAACTTCTCAAGTAGCATAGATGATGCTTTCCAGGAGTTGGCAATTCCATATAGTAGATATCATTAAAGTTTCTGACACCTTCAGAGAACAACACATTCTAATACAGTAAAGTTGGAATTGTGGCACATGTTCACACGTGTAGAAATGATGCTGGAATTCAAAGAGGGAAGAATTGCTAAGTTAATATGTGATGACAAGATAGTAGTGTTTGAGAGTAGACTTCAGATTCTTTTCCTGCTGCAGCTTTTCCCTTTCCATTCACACCTCTTTTCAACAAGTTCTGTGCCTAATTAGATAAGCAGTGCTCCTATCTTTACTCCTAACACATTTTGTTGATTTCCTCCCAATCAGGGACTCCTCAGGGAGAAATATGGGTAATGGGGTATAATATGCTAAATATTTGGATGCCTACACCTTGGGTCTAGAGATTTTGGTACATTATATTATGGAAATATGCATGCTTACTTTGAGAGGACCTTTTTGAAAAGACAAGTTATGTTTTGATATATGTGGAGGGATTTATGCTGTCCTTGATATCAAAATTTTATGTTTTTGTAAATATGTGTCTATTTGTACATAATATTTACATAAGGGAATAGGTGAATGGAAGTGTTTCAGTGCTAAAGATTTCCCTAGTGATAAGAGTTAATGCATATTTTCCCTTTAAGTTCAAAACAGGCAATGCAGTGAAGTGAGATTTATTTTTTTTTAAATCTTGAGTTAAAGAGTAGCTTCTTCTAGTCATGTTGCCTTTCTTTTTTTCTCTATTTGGATTATTTGACATATAAGATATCTATTGTAGGCCTTTCTGGCTCTGCTGGGGGGGGGGCATTTATTTGTGAGACTCCAGATGTTGCTGGATGTGAAATAGTTCAGGGACTTGATAGATTTAAGTCCTTTATTATTCACACTAGTACTTGCAAATGAACTTGCTTTATAGGAAAGCATAAGATAGTTTGTGAAAAGGGATTGAATACGAGATTCCCGTCTTTGGAGTCTAATGTTTCAGTTTTATGGTCTAGAATATGGTAAGTAGAGGAAAATATGCCTCTTAGTGCCTTTGTGCCCTTTCAGACTGGTTACATCAGGGCTGCATGCCACAGATTCTGAGTTGATGTCACTGGATAAAAATTGATTTGTTTTGATCCCAGAACTAGATTTTGGAGCAAGGCAACTCTGAGGAAAGAGCCAGTTTCAGCAACCTCATTGCTGAGCAGAGCTGAGAAGAAATCATTTGTTTTTATGAAGGAAAAAAAAATATTCGAAGCAGGACCTCTCTACAACCCAACTTTTTTGAGTTCACAGCTGCATTTTCCTAGCCTGTAAATCTCAATTCTTCAAAATCTGAGGCTATTATTGTGTGTCTTTTTTTTCTTTCACAATGTACAAATCTTAGCAATAAAAAGTGATGGATTGGGTTATTAGAAAAGAGAGCTATTGTGGTCTTTTAGGGCCCCACCTTGAGGAACTGTTCTGTTATTTGGATCTCTCCAAGAGTGTAAATTCCCTCCTTGTGAACCATTAGGTGATTGGGTATGTATGAGTTTGTCTGCTGTAAAATTACTCTAGTTACATTGGGGACTCAGGCCTACTTCTGCTCCTGCTGCTGGGACTTAGTCTGTATGAATAATTTGTGTAAACAAATTGCTCCTGTTTGTGAGGGACCTGTTAAACTTGTCCTTCCTAACTTGAGGAGGCTGTCATCTTTAGGATCTTCTCTGACTTAAATGGGGAAAATGTATTAAAATAGATGACAACCTGAAGTTCCTAGAATGGGTTTCAAAATCCAGGCAGATATTCCTAACAAAAGACTAATGAAGAAGTCTCCCCTGCATAAGAACCATTCCAGGGAAGGCATTGGACTGAATTCCTACTTTTCTCTGACCTTAGCTTTGAATCTCACTTCCACTAGAACAAGGTTGGTCCTTGTGACATTTGTAGGGAGAACAGTAGACTGGGAATTAGGAGACAAGGGTTCTAATTTCATCCTTGTCATTAGCTGGCTGACTAACCCAGAGAAATTTACTTTTTAATTTTTTTATTTTACTTGTTTATGAAATGAAGGATACAATACCTGGCCCAAGCTATTTGACAGGAGCATTGTAAGAATGCAGTGAAGAAACAAGTGCTCTAAAACCCTTTAAAAGATGCAAACAAAAATGATATTCAAGCTAAAGGTATTGTGAACATATTATTATTATTATTATTGGAGCTCCTTAGGAATAAGCTCTGCCATCTTTTCCTGAGAAAGGAGAAAGTCATAATTGATGTGACCTTCTCTGAGAGTAGTTATGATGAATAATAGGTAATAATACAAAAGAGGGGAAGGGAATTAGAGAAACACTGGATCTTTTTGGAGTGCCTTGAGAAACTGAAGAGAACAGGAACATTCATGGGCTGATCCAAGGTTTAAAGAGAGCTATTAGAGCCCTGATGTACTACATACTGTGCAGAGATGAGAAGGAAGGTAGTCCCATGCTTCCTTTCAGTGAAGAGAATGTTTCAAAACCCAGTAGTGATGACTTCTTCCTGAGTCCTAGATTTGCATTAGTTTGTGGAAGGTGACAGCAGGGGAAGAAATCCTCGCAAAGGAGGCCAATGTTTCAGATAAAGCTAGGAATGCAAAAGCTTTTGAGAAGAGCAGAATTCTTTTCATTTTTTTTTCCTGTCTCTCACAGATACTTAAAATCCCTTATCTCTCCATCATGACCAAATATCATTTAGTAAATCTGGCTACTTAAGTTATAATGATTTCATCAACCCCCAAAGTAGTGTTTGCTACAACAGAAGAGAGTAGTTCCAGATGAGTTTGTACTTCTTTGTGATTTGGTATAAGGCAATTTAACTTATGTAACAAAAGTGGGATATCTGACTTGTGAGAGCTCTGCCTCCTTTAATTCACTGCTGTGCTGCTGAAGGAAAGGTTGGAGTGACAAGAACAGTATTTTCCAAAGTGTGTTCTGTGTAATACTAATCCACAGGTAGTTTCTTGTTTGTTTTCAGAAAAAGAAAAATAAATTAGGAAATCCCTCATATTATGTTTCCCTTTTGGAAATATGCCCTGTATCATAGGATAACGAAAGCTTTAAACAATTTAATGGTAAAGAAGTCTGTTTAATTTTGATTATCCCAGGATTTTGTAAATGCATTTCCTTTTGGAAGTCCCCTTTTCATATAATACTAATCAGTATTTTTCTTGTTCAATGGAAGGCCTTTAATAGGTAGATTGATTTTCTAATATATCCATGATTAAGGTGGTTACAACAGATAGCAAAGCTTCAGGTTTTTAAGAGTCAGTATTGCTGGCTTCTCCAGAGTTTAAATCTTTGCAATAAGACAAAGATACAATCAGGTCAGTGATGTTTTCTGTCTTAATAAGTTACTAAAATAATAGGATAATTTCAAACTTCTCCATTATGAGGTAGCCAAACAATGAAAATACGTAACACTTCTTGCATATTCACTGTGAGCCACCATGCTAAGTGTTTTTGTTAATTCCAAACCTGCAAGACAGATTAAATGACTCCCCAATTTAGAGCTCAGGGAACTGAGGGCAAGAGGTTATATAAATCACCCAATGAACAGAACTAATAAGGGGCAGATTTGGGACATGAATTCAGATCTGTTTAACTCCAGAGTTCATGATTTAGATTTAAAACATTTAAAATCAGATTCAGTTTTCTAAGTAGAAAATGGCATTTCAAAATCTTAAAATTTGGGGGCTGGGGAGATAGCTCAGTTGGTAAAGTGCTTGCCTTACAAACCAGGCCCCTGGGTTCAATCCCAGCACTGCAAAAAAAAAAATCTTAAAATTCTATATCTGAATAATATATCTGTTAAAATGCTATGGCTTAGCCAGAAGTGGTGGCACACACCTATAATTCCAGTGGTTTGGGAGGCTGAGGAAGGAAGATCCCGAGTTCAAAGCCAGTCTCAGCAAAAGCAAGGCACCGAGCAACCCAGTGAGAACCTGTCTCTAAATAAAATGCAAAATAAGGCTGGGAGTGTAGCTCAGTGGTCAAGTGCCCCTGAGTTCAATTCCCGATACAAAAATAAATAAATAAATAAATAACACAAAGAAAAAAAAGAAAAGATGCTAAGGCTTTAAGAAGTCTTAGTTAACAGAGATTGGGGGGTGTCCATCTGCATCACCAGAGTCAGCATATGCCCTATTATAGGTGTCACTGACATAGAGAACAGCTCATCAGAATAGCTTAGTGCACTAAGGGTCACATGCATATACTGATATTTAGATTTGCTACATATTTTTGCCCACTTACTAAGTTCCAAGTGCATTTTTAGCATTTCTAGCTTTTTT
Organism: Sciurus vulgaris; assembly: GCF_902686455.1. Lineage (NCBI taxonomy): Eukaryota > Metazoa > Chordata > Mammalia > Rodentia > Sciuridae > Sciurus > Sciurus vulgaris. Next base: position 46,204,690 of record NC_136471.1, on the reverse strand, counting down.
CCCCACTGCTGTTGCTAGAGGCCGTTTCTTTAAGACCCATGCTTAGGGACTTAAAATACAGTGTCCCCGAAATGGGTAACTTTGTGTGTCTCCTTAGTATCATTAGAACCCTATCTATTCCTTTGTCATTTCTCTGGAGAGATATCTATAAAGGCCCCTTTTGTGGAAAAAAAAGGAAATGCCTCTATATACTTCTAGACCAAACTGGTCCAACTGAAGAAAGATGATATCCATCTAATTATAGTTTGCCATTATTACACATTAATCATATTATTATATTACATATTAATCAATATATCAGGCCTGTTCTAAGGGCATTACATGTTTTAATTATTTTAAACCTCACACCAATTCTATGGAGGTGCTCTTCTCACAGGTGAGAGTACAGAGATTCATGATAGTTTGTTACTTATATAAAATTATACAACCAGTAAGCTATGTCCCAAACCCAGGTCTGTGAGACTCTAGATCATACACTATTTATCTATTATTATGTCAGGCTTGATACACTTGGAAAAATCCCCCAAGCAAAATCTTGCCTTTGTTGTTAGAAATCTCACAGCTACCTTCCAGCTCCACTGTTCTGCTCAATCACTATTATGGTTCTCCAAATTGCCTAAGTGTGCATCAGAATTAACTAGAGAACTAGTGAAATTGTGGACTGCTGGGACTCTAGGACACTATCCCTAGAGCTTCTCATTTAGGAGGTCTCAGCTTGTGATGGACAGGATCTGAGAATTTGTATACTTGACAGATTCCTGGGTCCAGAGAACACACTTTGAGAACCACTTACCTACTGCAATCAACTCTTCTATATAAGCTCATTTTCTCTTGAGTTACATTGTAATTCACTGTTCATTAAAACAAAACTAAATTTTTATATTTTGACCCATTTAAAACATTATCTAAACAAAGGCATCTCCAAGTGATTTTAAAAAACTAATTTCATAGTATTTTATTGAGCACTAATAGATTGGCACACAGGTGTGACTTCAAGAATTTACCTCCAATTAATTCCCTTAATGGTTATAGTCCTTCCATATTCACAGCATTCCTTAAAGGCTTTATGAGCTATTTAACATGATTAAAGAAACAGTAAGTTGAAGCCTATTAACTGCACAAATACTTGAAGATAGGTAGTATGTAGACATGGTAGTGTACATCTTTAATCTGAGCAGCTCGGGAGGCTGAGGCAGGAGGATCACAACTTTGAGGCCAGCTTTACAGCAATTTAGTGAGGCCCTAAGCAACTTAGCAAGACCCTGTCTCAAAATAAATAAGAAAATAAAATGGGTGGGGGATGTGGATCAGTGGTTAAATACCCTGGGATCAAACTATGGTACCAAAAAAAATTTGTTAGGCAGTATGGCTTGGGGATTGAGTGCATGCACTTTGTAATAAGATACACCTGAGTTTAAATCTTAATCTTGCAAAATAACTGTATAACTGTCATCAGGCAAGGTAACTTGTCTGAGCTCTACTTCTTACCTGTACAATAGGGGATAATAATATTAACGTTATGTGCCTATAAATAAAATTATTCATATATATTTCATAGCCTAACATGCCAATTATTACAAAAAATAAACTAGTAGCTAGTTCATATTAATAGCCGCTGAACTTTAATCTTCACACACGGTACACCAAAAAGTTGTTCCAAGGAATCCATGACCCCGTGTGTCCAATGTCTTCATATAGAATCATTAAGAAGTAGTGTGTGCATGTGTGCCATTCATTTTCAACCTATACAGGTATTGATCTAATTAGTAAAATATAAATTCACTGACAGATACTACTAATTTGTAATAACTTTCTGCCATTAAGTAGTATTTCTGCTTTCATCAAAGGATATTAAAATATTAGCTTTTTGACATTTAAGAAGGATCTTGACATTTTAACAACTTGGGAAGCACTAATTTATCTGAATAACGTGTTAGTCCACTACCCCATAGCAAAGAACAGACCCCTGAAGGAGGGATCTCAGATCAGTTTTTATGAACAGAGATAAAGGGAGTTCTGGAGCATAGGATTCTGCTTAAGGAGGGCATAATCTATAGGGCTGTTATACTAGGAGTAATATGAGAAACCAAGGACCTGTGTTAGGACATCATTGGATGGAAGGCAAAAAGAGCCATTGCCCAAAAATGTCCAGAGAAATTATTGGCCAGCTTATCTGTTCTTAGATGACTGAGGGTTTCAGGAGAACAACTAACATGAACGGTGTATACAGCCTTCCAGAAGGACTATGGGAATTCACTGGGATAGCAGAGCCTGTTTCTCTGTGGGAATCAGGTCCCTAGTGCAGGAAACGCACTGTTGCTTTATTCTGATTACATTATCCAGTCAAATAATTTTAGAATGACCAGCAAACGGCCCCTGAAATAGGAAAGAATTGGTGGCAAGAGTGAAATTTAGAGTCACTCTGATAGAGCAATTATCTTAAGGGATTTAGGCTCTGATCGCTACTTATACTGTGTGAAAATATTGCTGAATAAGATGCTGAGCAAATGCAAGTTGTCATTAAGAGGACTGTGGTTGGTTTCATTAAATTATATCCATTATTCAGATAAATACTCCATGCATTCTTACTAGTCTGCTTTCTTTCAACTTGAGCATTCAGTTAAGGTTTTTTTTTATGTAAGAGGAAGAAGGCAGATGGTCTTCATCTTGCTGGAATTTGATAGATGCCATAAATATTTGTAAATAGACATAGAATTACATATATTTTCCTAGTCTAGAAGTGCCTGTTTAAGTTTGCATTTATAATTTGGCACAGTTTAGTTATAGTAATAGTATATGATTTGGTACCAGTTTGAGGTTGATTCAAAGTGAAAAGGAACAATTCTCTTTTATGTTTTTATTTCTAGGAATAGCTGACTTCAGTTTCATGTAATTGGTACTCAAAACACAGTTATCCAACCCTTTCTTTATAGCTTCCATTCCACATTTCCATTTTCATTTCACCCACTCTCATGTAGACCATTTAAAAAATATATCTCTGTAACCACTTAAAATGGTCTACAATTTATCCCCAATGGATTTTACAATGAATATTTAATCTCAAACTATCTTCCTCTTGAAACCCAGAGCCCAGCTAATTATTTTGTACACATACCTACCCTTCTTACCATCCCTTAATAAGAGCTCAACAAATACAAACTCATTAGCATCAGCCTAAGTAAGCTGCATTAGAAAAATCAGTCCACTTCCTGAGAAAAATTGTCATTTCATGCATTGTAAAGCTGAATAGAACTGATTTGCACTTTGTATGTTTTAAAAAATACTTGTTTACATAATTAAAAAAATTATGACTATCATCTACTTTCCTAAAATAATTATTTTCATTGTGGTGGAGGCCCATACAGTTTTAAATCATTTCAGTTGGTGTATACATATAGTTTCATTTGTTTTCTCAATTACCACATCAATATTTCCATGTTTGTCCATAATGCTCATGATTCTAATTTCTAATGGATGATATTCCATCTTGTTCTAGCATAAGTTAACTTAGTAATTCCCTTTATCTTTTGTGTTTTGATTATCTGTAGTATTATTTGTTCATTTTCTATTACAGTAACTGAAAATGTTTGACTTTTTATCACTGTCCTCTAGAATATCCATCTTTAGGTATCTCTACTCAGTTGTCCCATTTTTCTTATTTCTACCGGGATTGGGCTGAACTCTGCCATTTAAAAATGACCACAAGGTGAAAGATTTTTACACATAAAGTATAAGGTTGCTAGGGACTACCAGCACTCTTAGGATATTGCTAGACAGTGGTGCCATTGTTTATCTATATTTTTTCTGATTTTATCAGAGTGCATGATACTTGTTTGAAAACTTTGCACTGATTGGTTTGGATTTGTTGTAATCAGCAGTTTTCAACAATGACTACCCAGACCTAACTTTGAGTTCCATGTTGATCTGGTCAGTAAAAACAGAACAGTGTTGGAAATATGCAAAGAGATGTTAACGTGTTAGACATATGATGGACTTGTTATGTCACAGTATTCTTCATTGAAGTGGGCAAACGGAACCAGAAGACTCATTTTGATGGCCATCATGAAAATACTCAAGTGTAGTGAACAAACTATACTTCATAGGAGACTTTGATGTTGAATGGTGAATTTAAGATATGTTTCACAATATTTAGCTCTAATCCCTTTATGTCTTCAAGTCAGCAAATATTTAGTAATTAGACATTCTTAGACCATGTGCAAAGCAGTATGGGAGATATGGTGATCTATTAAACTGGTTGTTATTCCTTCAAGCTTATATTCTAGTATGGTGACAAGACATGAAAAAATAGATAACACAGGAGATAAATGGTTTACTGCAATAATAGAAGATGTGTCATGAGAAGAAACATTATTATTTGACAAATGAATGGTGCAGACAAGTGTTCTAGGAGTTGCAGGAAGATAGAGTTGAGAGGCATGCTGATTACAACAGCTTTTCTCCCATTGTTCTCTCTGCCTGAAATGTCCATTTCACATCTCTCCCTAACTGTAAAATTCCCATTTACCTTTTGAAATACAGTTGAGTCATTGCCTATATAGTGTAGTCTTCATTAACATACACAGATTTAATCACTATCTTTCATGAGCCCATACAATTTGAAACTCACAAAGTGTTTACAAAAGCACACAAGTTCATTGTCTTAATTATTTTGTATACATTGGACTTCCTCAAAGATTATCAGTGTTAGAGGCAAGTTAATATTAATTTATCTGCTTGTCCCAAGAATCTAACTTATAGTTGGACACATAGTGTTCAATACATTTATTTAAATGAAATAAAATGAGTGTATAGGAAAGAGCACTGAACATGGAATCTGAATAATAATGGTAAAAATAAATATTATTAATATTATTAATAATTATTATAATTACAGTGCTGGTATTTAATCCAGGGCCTTGCACATGCTATACAAGTGCTTTAACACTGAGCTATACCCCCAGTCTGTAAAACTCTACCTGGCTTAGTAAGTATTGTTTATTTTTTCTGAAATAAGTACCATTAAACCTCTTTTTCACTGAATAAAATGGTCTCTAAAGTTCTGTATAGTGCTGAAAAATGTGCAGTCTTATACTAGGAGTGGTCATCATAGATTTCATGTAACTGCTACTCATAATAAATAAAAATAGCTAACCTTTATTCTATATCCACTATGTTCTAGGCATATAATGTGAGTGAGTTATTCCTTCAATCCTTAAAATAACCCTGTGTGGTAAATGGTATAATTACACTCATTTTCCAGATGAAGTAAGTGAGAATCTAAGAAGTTTAGTAATTTGCTCAAGTTCACATATCTAGAGTGTTGAGATGGGGACTCTAGTTCAAATCTTTTTGAACATAGAGACTTGGGTTCTTAATACCCATTCACAGCCCAGGCAACAAATGAAAATCTCCAGGGAGTTTTTTTTTTTTTTTTTTTTTTTTTTTTTTTTTTTAAGAAATTGTGATATCTAGGCCCAACTCTCTGGAGATTCTTATTCAGTTTGTCTGGGGCAGGGATTGAGCACTGACTGCATTTATAAGCTCCTCAGGTGATTCTAATGTGTCACCAGAACTGCTTTATATTCTGCAACCTTTGAGACTACAGCTGGACCATGTGAAGTGGGAGGATTTAGATGGGCAAGAGAAAAGGCATTCTGGATATTAATTATCTTTTCAGCATTAAGGTGATCACAAATATCTGAATGTGTCTTATTTTTCTGAGGCAGGGAGCTCTTTGTTACATCAAAGCTACTTGGAGCTAAGTGCATATGCCAGATTTTACCCTGATGCAATTGCTTTTGGAAACAGTTTCAACATAATTTTAGGAGATGGCTTCTGTACTGGCTGGTACGGGGTCTTCTGCCACCACATTTCTGCCAGAGGTCAATGGAACAAACTATTTTCTTTTAGGGACAGCAGGTTCTCTTTGTCCCATACATTGGTCTGCAAACCTGTCAGTTTTTAAACGACAGTTTAAATCTAGAATTAATGAATCAGATTATCTGGTTGAGAAAGCTGGAATAAAAACAATTCTGAAAAAGGCATGGAATGGCCTTCCCTTATTTTGTGGTATAACACTTATCATGGGGCTGGTTTTACAGTGCTATTGAAAACATTCTTCTCTGGTCAGTGCACTAAAACAAGCAGTTTATTGGGGTTTTGGCAGCTGCTGTTGTTGATGGTGGGGGTAGCTCCCCAAGGACAGTATCTCTGAAGGTATATAGAACTGGAAAGGAATTGGTAGGAAAACAACCACTGAATAACCCCTGTGCATTCTGAAGGACTCCTTGCAGTGGAATTTTTAGGAAAGGGACATCTTGATTAGAAACATTTGAGTCCTCAAATGATTTGCCTTTTGTAAGGATATCAGTTAAATTCAACTGGCAATATACTTTTTACAGACAATCTATTTGCTGGATTATCTATTGACTTAAAAACACAATTATCCAGTTGGAAGGGCCATTTGGGAGGTTTTGGAAATGGGCTAGCAAGGAGGACATGAAGCTGTGAGTCTCAATAAGTTGATGAGCAGCGTCTTGGCATGGTTGCCTCTAACTGGCTTAATTGCAGAGGCTTATGGTTTTATATCTGAAAGAAGATCACTTTGGGTCAAACGCAGATTCAAAACTCAATTCATTCCCCTTTTATTTTGACTGCTTGCTCACATACAAATAAACTGTGGTGAATGGTATTTGGATTTGGTAATTCTTTATAACTTGCTTGTATCTATCCTGAAAGATTTGCCACCAGTTTCTCTGCAGGACCCACACCATGTATAATTAGGTATTTGACAAAAAAACAGGGAAGACTCTGTTGAAAAAAATAAAAAGTGGTAGGGTCTGTTTCTGAGAAACAAAACATTAATACCCTTATCAGCTACTCATCAGACCTGTCCTGTGTAATGAAAAGAGAGATGGTCCAGATACTCTTAAGATGCTGGCTCTTAGGGAACCATGATAATTTTGACAGGCAAAATATCCTCAAAGAGCAGGAAGGGTCCCTGAAATTAGGCAAATTCAGAGTTTGAATCCTGGCTTTACCACTTGCTTATACAGATGAAACATACTAGCTCTCTGAACAGGTTACTCCCTGCATATATTGGTAGAATTTAATGAGTTAATGCATATGATGTATTTTTATAGGCAACAAACATCCAACATATACTAGCTAATATTATTGGACTATAACTTTATCATTTTCATTGCTTCCACATTTTTGTCACCTTAATTACAGATGCTCAGTGTCACCCCAGGCTCCATAACTTCCCACCCAAGCCCCAGTGCAGTGTCCTGCTTATCCTGCAGAGCAAGTCCCATGATCTGGACCTCTCTATCCTAAACCAAACCTAATTTTGACTTCAATTCCTTTGGACAATATTCCCTATTACAGGGCATTTGACTCCACTATTCACCAATGAGGTAAAATCTTATGAGCCTAATTTCTTCAACTACAAAATTTAAATGATGACATTATCTTTTTATGTGGTTGTTGAGAGGATTATTTAAGATTATCTATGTAAAGGTATTAAAACAGTACTTGCTCATGTTTGTCAGTGTTGTCTGTTTATATTTCTGTGTATTTGTCAAAAGAGAATAGTGATAAAATTGCCAGCAAGAGGTCAATAGAAACAGGTTAACGTGAAGTTCCTTTCATGGTAAAAGATCTAGAAACTAGACATAGTTAGGTATAGCAGTAGATAGCATTTAGTCATTATTCTGTTTTCTTTTAATCTTCTCTTATTCCTTCTTATCTGTTCCAAAGATTCTTCCTACAAATCTACATACTCACCAAGGGCAAATAAATGATCACAAGTCCTTCACATTCCTAAGTATTTATGAGAATACTAGGTGAAGAGAAGGTCACTTTCCTGGAAACATCATAGTGAGACAAGACTATAGGCCTGTTGGAGGACTACTTCTTCAAGGCTCTGGTGATGCTTTGGAATAGAGTTTATTGTGAAGTAGTAAGACCTTGGCTACAGTTTAGAACAAAATATCTCTTATATGGGAGAGTTTTTTCCCTTGAAAATGCTCAATATAAAATAATATGAACTTATAGAAAATTGATTGGTATAGCAGAGAATAAGAAGTGAATATCTTTGTTCCTTCATTTACAGGCACACCCAACTTATCCCAACTCCAGAAATAATCACTGTTAGCTATTTGTTGTATACCTAGATTTCCCCCATCTATTTATAAATTCAATTATGTACAAAACAGAGGTCTATAAGTATTACGGTATCTGCTTTACCTCTCATATAATGGTAAGCTTTGAAAATTTATCCATGCTTACACATGCAAATCTATATTTTCTAACAATTATGTAATACAGATGGGCTTTTGGTTTCCATCCATTTTAAATTTTTTATGCACAAAACATTTTAAATGATAATGATACTTATAAGTTAATTAAGATGTATAATAAGTTCATGTAGTTAATAGGTGGGAGAATCAAGATTTAGACCAATGTTTGCTGGCTCCAGAACCCATGGTATTAATTTCTACATACTACTTTTTTTCCAAAATTTATTTTTATTCTAATTTCCTAAGTAGGCAGTAGTTGCAAGATAACAATAAAATTTCAGAGTTGAAAGAGGCCTTTGAGAGAGGTTATTTATTCCAATCTCTGAGTCTACAAATAATCAGAAGTTTCTACATTAGTAATTGTCATTCCCACAACATTATTTTGATTTTATAAGTTAATTTATTTGCACTTGCAGCAATAGAAGCTCTGGGTTGCTTAAACAATAGTTTCTTGTTTCATTCTTTGTATTTCACCATTTTCTCTTATGATGCTCATTACCCTATATAGTGAATAGGATAAGCATTTATTATGCCCATTTCTCTAGTTAGTACATTGAGGCCCAGGAAAATAAAAATAAATTAAGTTTATAAAGTCATTTGCTTAAGGCCATCTGAATAGCAGGCAAAAGGTATTGAGACTTTACTCTGAAGATAGGGAAAAAATTACTGAAGGCTTTTGAGCAGGAGTGAAGTCATAGGTTTAGATAGATGGGGGTGATTAAGTGGTAACATCATAACTGTAAAGCAAGGTCAGTCATTCAAGCATGAATAGATAAAAAGCATGGATAATCCTGATGACTGCCAAGCTATAAAGGTGAGGATGGGTACAAGAAATAATCAGGAAGATAGTGTTGCTAGAGATTGATGACTAGGTGAAAATGGGGGACTGCAGAGAGCAAAAGAGGTAAAGATGACTCCAAAGATATTGACTGGATTGATTTGAAAATGAAACCATTTACAAATAAGAAAATCAGTGTTGGAGGGAAGAGTAGTTTGGATTAGTTATTGCATGCTAATGGTCAGATATCTAATTATAAATGCACAGCAATATTTAGAAACTCTAGCACTGTGATGTGGGTTAGAGTAGTTCTGGAGTTCAGTATCAACAGTCTTAGAGCTGTTCACATACTCACCATAGTTTGTCTATAAAGGGACCTTATAAGTCATCTACATTGGATTATTTATTTTACAAGTAAAACCACTGTGTGAAAGAAATTACCCAGGGCCCCACATTCCTGAATAGTGATGACAAATCAGATCCCCTGAGTCTTAGTCACTTGCTCTCTCCTGTACAGTAGAAGTTGCGAACTGTTAATGAACCACTGATAGATTTGCCAGTATGTTTGATTGTATTGTTTACAAATACTCGTTACCTTTCTCCGGAAGAAGATTATACTTCTCCTTCCAATTTACATCAGCCTTGACCACATGACTTAATTTGACTAATGAAACGTGAGAAGTGATATTCAATATTTCTGAGAGAAATCTTAAGACATAATTAAAGTGTACAGTTTAAGTACACAATTCCCCAGACTTTCATTTCCTCCTGCTGTAAGTTCACCAAGATTCTAGAGGAAGTAGTTTTTTCACCCTGAGTCCCAGACTGAATATGATGTAGAACAGAGACATATCTGACCTGTGATGGGACTGTAATATGGATAAGGGACAAACTTTGTTGTAAGCTTTTAGGGTCATGTATCAATCCAGTATAACTTACTCGTCCCAACTGAAACAGCCTATACTACACTGAAAAATTGATTCAGTGAAAAACATTTAAAAATTTGGAGGTTAACAGAAAAAATCAAAGTAGGAAGAGCTGGCAGCATTTCTTCTACATATATGCACAGAATGAATTGACTGGGGCTGAATAACAGTTCTCCCCTTGGAATCATGAGCCAAGTCTGTACTTTATAATCCATATGCACTATTCCTGAATTGTACCTCATGCCCACCCATCTTTTTCTTTACTTATTTATATTACCTGTCTGTCCCCAAAGGCATTTTAATTTTCAATTATGTCCTTATATTTTCTTATTTCTCAGGGAGAAAATGCTAGAGACAAAAAAGAACAGAACCAAAGACAGAAATTTAGGTAATACCCACTTGCAAGGGTGAGAAAAATAATCAGTGAGGAGAGATGATAACTACTTAGAAAGTCAGAAAAAAAGCAGAATTGGATAGTGATCAAAACAAACGCAAATAAGGAAGAAAGGAGGAAGGAAGGATGATTAATATGAAATAAAACAGAGTTCAAGAATAAAGACAGTGGAAAAAAGCAGGTAACAGACAACAATTGTGCTTTGGTGATTGTTGAATACAAAGGGTAAAAAATTAAGGATAAAAGAGCTCATAAAATGAAGGTGTTGAGATAATTTTTTTCACAAGTTTGTTATTGAATGGAAGGAACAAAGTAATTGATCTCTAAAATGGCAGCAAAATCAAGTCAAAGGCTTTTTCTTCCTATTTTTAGGGGGAGGGAGGAACAAGTTTTTACAAGGTAGAGTAGGCAAGTAGTCAGGAAATTGAGGGAATTATTTCTGGAAGTTTTCTGGGAGGTATGAATGGGGAATATACCTGAAGCATTTAGTTTTGGAAATAAGGAATAGTGAGTGGACTTTGATTCATGTCTTGTAACATGGACTATGATGTCTTAGTTTGTCATCAACAGTGACTCAGAAGAAAGAAGTATCTGGATCCCATGGTGGTGTGGCTAAGGGGAAAACAATGATCTTGTGTAGACATTTATAGAAAGTCTGTTGTCTCTGATTAGTCTTGAATGAGGAGCAGACAGGCAGTGAGGGATCTGATAATGGAGCCTGAGTGCTGTTTGTAGCAGAAACCTGAGCCCTCTGCTGCTCAGATGCAATCTTGGTGACATTCTGCCCCATTCTTTGTCATTTCTACAATTGCACTAATAAGAAATGTCTCTTAGCTTCCATAGGTTAATGAGTTTGGGGAGTGAAATTGCAGAGTTTTCTATGATGGCAGGAAGGGCAATGCAAATGGCCCACTGAGAAACTTGAAATGCACCTAAGGGCTTTGAATTTCATTTCATGAGGCAAACATACTACTCATCAAATAGCATCTTCTGAAGAAGGAATGACAAAATATGCTAAATTCAATAACTCTCAGGCTATGATCCTAGACCCCTGGAGGTCCTTCTGGGGTTATACATTGTGGGCCCTTAAACTGTCAGTGTTTACAATATGACAGTGTTTATATTTGTCACTGACATGAAATATGGACTTACTCATACCGTATTAGCAACTCACTATCATGCTTGAGTTTGGGTAATAAATGGCAACTGATATATAGACCTTCGTTGTCAATAACAAAAAGAGAGAGCTGCTGTATGTCATGATGCTCATAGAGTCCATGCTCTCATTACTACTATGACCACAGTGAGAATATTGCCGGGGATTTTTCAATGGGGTTTTAGTGGAGAATGAAGACAAGATGGTACAATTTTTATCTTAATAAAAGCAGCAGCTTTTATCTCAGCATGCCCAATAAAATATGTTTGTGAAGGCACGCAATGAGGAAGGGACTTGGAGATAAAATCTGATAGTATTTGACTCATAGGATCATTTGCCTATGGAAGGAGCTGCAGGACAGGAATGGAATTATAATCACTGTCCAAGGACTTAGTTTGCAGTCCCTTTTTTGGGTTCACTTTTCTGAGTGTTGAATGTGGCTAGAATATAAAGGAAGTTCTTAATGTGGGTGGAAAGAGTTCTAATGCGGAGTTGGGGAGGAACTGATTCTTGGAATGATTAGCTCTAGCTCTATTAATCAGAATGATTAGTTCTTAGCTCTATTTAACTTATCTTTTTTATTTTAAACATCTTTATTGTTTTTTTTTTCTCAGTAGACTACACTATGCACAGAAATTAAAAGCTGTAGTGGAAAAGGACCATTTTCTGTTCAGCTTATTCTTCTGAAAATGGCAGTGACACCTTAGGACACAGTATTTCAGAACTAGTTTATTTCACATGATATCAGCTGTTTTCCTTTATTACACATATGTTATAAATGACATACTGGTTCATACTTTTGTAGCTAGCTTCATAGAAGGCTAATAGAATGCTGTCTGAGGAAGTAATGTTTGTACAAGGAACTCAAGGAGCTAATTAGTGGTGGTAGAGTGGGGCAGGGTAGTAGAAAGGATTGCATGAGGAAATAGCATATACAATTGTCCTGGGATGGGAAGTAACAAGAATAGATGGAAATTTGGAGGAAGATCAGTGGACCATAGTGAGCAAGTGGGAGAGTGGGATTAGGTTGCATTGAAGAGTTATACAAGGACCAGAAGCATAAAGATAAACCTTGTGGGATGGAGAGTCTTGACTGTAAGCAAGTTCGTGAGTAATGTTACAGATATAGTATTAAATCTCCCTATTTTCAGGTTGTGTCTACTTCATAATCACTCATTTAATCATTTATTCAATGAGTATATTTTAAACATCTATATCCCGGGTATTTTGTGCCACTGAGATATGTACCTCTGAGATCTATGGAAATCATGTGTTGTTACCTATAATGTGGTCACTTTGTTAGCCCATTGCTTATAATAGTCAGGTTCGGCTTCTTTTTATTATTATCATCTTATATTGCTGGTTTGGAGAACAGAGCCCACTGTCGGCAACTTATGCTTCTAGAAATTCTGAAAATATTTTCCAAGAGTGTCCTTAAACTCCTGGTGGGAAAGAGCAGAAGAGAGATAATAACTGAAGCTGTGTCTTCATGTCAATGAAGCAGCATTTGGGGAGCCATTAGGTTTAGTTATACAGATGTTTTCTCCTTAGCTAGGAGGTTTGATGAAGAGTCTGTAATTGTCATTCTGAAGGTTGGTGGATGGCACTTTCTCTTCTTTCTTTATAACCTTCCTTTATTTAGATCATGCATTCCCCTATACTATTTCCTTTCAATTTTTCCATTTATTTTTTTTTATTGTAGCAAATGGGATACATGTTGTTTCTCTGTTTGTACATGGAGTAAAGGCATACCATTTGTGTAATCATAAATTTACATAGGGTAATGTTGTTTGATTCATTCTGTTATTCTTTCCCTTCCCCCCACCCCTCCCACCCCTCTTTTCCCTCTATACGGTCCTTCCTTCCTCCATTCTTGCCTTTTGTTGACATATCTCAGCCATCTCTCTGAGTATGGGTACTAAGAATAAAATCCTTTATAGGGAAAGCAGATTGGTGTTCAGGTGAGCTAGCCCTAACCTGGGAATGAACCTTTGCAGGCATCTTTATTTTGATTCACAAAAAGTTTTACTGATGGAGGAATTAAGTCAATATCAAAGAAAAAGTGCTTTCTAATTTGGATACCTACTTAAGAACCCTTCTCCACCTACTCTGGTCTTCACTGATCTCAGCTTTCTCTGAACTATACAGTTCAGAGAAACTGTGCATACTATGCATAAAAACTACATAGTTTGCCTGTTGGCCATTGATTACATTAGTTTCAGTTTCATTTGCCAGGATTGATTTTGTTTCCATAGCTTGTTTCAGACTCCCTCAGGGAAGGGACCCTGATCCTTCTTAAATTCTATCACCCTTAGAGATGGGCAAAATGGTAGGCATACAGTTTAACCATTCAATGAATATTGATTAATTTCATGCCACCTTATTGTACAACGCAGCCTAACATGAAGGGAGCCCTTAGGATTCCTACCAGACTTTCATTGATTATTAGAAGGCAATAGAATTTTTTTGCAATAATTCTATGGTCACCCTTTTTCAGTTGTCTTTCTACTTTTAAACTGTTTGAATTTACATGAAAAACTACTTCAAATTCTCCTTTGTGTGACAGTCCATATTATGTAAGGTTGTTTTTGACTTGTCTCTGCATTAGGGAAAATGAGATCCAAGAAAAGTTTTAATGAGTGGCTGTGTCCCTTTTGGATTTTTACATCTTTTGAAGTAGCCTGGGAAGAAGGGAAGACAATATGAGAGGACAACAATTTAGGGAAATAGGAATATGGTATAAATGAAAGGGACAGATGTCACGTGAGACCACAAATAAACTCCATCAGATCTTTAAATCATTGTCAGTAAATGGCATGTGCTGAGTAGGGAGCAGTGTGCAAATATGAAGATATCACTTGGTATTGGCAGCCCATTCTTGGGAAGCTGAGAGGACAGATGACAGATTGAGTTGCTGATGTTCTCTGTCAAAAATTTGCATGAAGTTAGTTGTAGAGAAGGAGAAAGAAGTAGGAAATGGGGTGTCTTAGTTTCCTATTGCTATTGTAACAAATTGCAACAATGTTTGTGGCTTAACACAATACACATTTATTATCCCACAGGACTGGAAGCCAGAAGTCCAAAATGAGTCACTGGAAAAAAAGCAATGTGTGGACAGGGCTTCATTGTTTTCTGAAAACTGTAGGAGATGATTTGTTTAACCTTTTCTAGCTTCTAGAGGCTGCCTGCCTTCCTTGACTTGTTGTCCCTTTTCATCTTTGAGAAACCAATTAACAATATGTGGATAAGCTCTGGTAAAAGTATACAGCAGACAAAGGAGATATGGGCCACAACACTGAATGAGAGCAAAGGCCCTTCTTAGGCTGTGAAATAATATTTAAATATTATAAGATAGATGCTTAAGAGCATAGTCATGCAATTTTAAAAATAATTTTTAAATTTCTAATGCATATTAACATATTAACACATATAATGTATTTGTGGTGGAGTGAAATTTACTAGTGCTGTGTTATGTGACTACTGATATAGTATAAGATAAAATCCATGAAAGCAATATCATGACTGTCATTACATTTACACTGCTACTCCCTTGCAAATATAATCATCTAATGCCTGTTTCATCTTCTACTTTGTATACAGCTATTTCATTCTGGGATAACTCTCAGATACAGTAAGAGATTAACAATAATAACTAAAACTTAAATAGAAAAGTTTAAAAAAATATACTGTAATCAAAGTCATTTAAAACTTATAAGGGATGAGGGTATAGCTTATTGGTAGACTGCTTGCCTAATACACATGAGGCCCTAGGTTCAATACCTAGCATTGCAAAAAATTATGAACTGTTTATTCTGGAGTTTTTCATTTGACATTTTAGGACTGTGGTTGACTAAATGAAACTGAAATAGCAGAAAGCAAAATTCTGGATAAGCAAGGACTACTATATATGTAAAACAGCGCATACTAAGTATCCAAGAAGAGCTCTCTCTTATTGTTACTGATAATAATTTTGTTAATACTAATATGAATAAGTAAAAGATGATACATGTTAAGATTGAGATAAAGGGAGGGATCAAGGATGACATGTGTCTAGTTTCAACAATGAGTTCTATGGTGGCACTGCTTATTGAAATGGAGAAAACTGGGGGAGGAACAGATTTACGCATGGGCCTGGGGAATGATTTTTGTATTGCTGTGTGAGATACCTGTGGAATATAAACATAAAGCTTTCAAGATTGGCAGTTTTCTATGAATGTGGGGTTCACAGAATTATGGACCAAGGATATGCATTTGACAGTAGTTAATATACTGATTTTAAGATTGTGAAATTAGATAAGGCACCAAGAGAGATTTAGAATCAAAAGGGAAAGAGGCTCAAAATCAATTCCTGTGACATAAAGGATAAGGAACCACAAAATGGACTAAGAGGTGTAGCAAAAAGGTAGGAAGAAAACCTACCTTTCATGGTAGTTGAGATAGAAGGATGTTTCAAAAAGGAGGGAGTAATTGACAAAGAAATATCCATTGAATTTGATCCTTTGAAGAAGTTTGGTTATGAAGATGCATAGAGAAATGGTATGGTACCTGGATGAATCATCAAGAAAGGGGTAAGTTGGTAAACTTTGGTGCATGTTTGTATGCCAGTAAAGATGATCCATTAGAGAAGGAGAAATCAAGGAAAACATGAGGAAATGAGACTCAAAGAACTAACAAGGGTTGACCTTTGACAGAGGCAGGGACACTTTATTTACTTTCTTTCTATGAGATAAAGTGTATAGCACAAAATACCTTACTGTTTGTTGCTGCTAACTCAAGATCCCTGCTGGTTTGCATATAGAAAAGACAGTTTCAGCATTCTCAGAGGCCAGAGCCTTATTGGAATGACTTTAGGGAGAAAGTGGCATTGAGACTGCCCCATACTAAACAAAGGCATAAATATTTAATTTCAAGATATAAAATTATTTGCTTAGTTTGACCCACATATCCTAAGCAAAAATTTTGTTTCATGGAAGGGGGGGAGGCATCTTTGATTGTAATGTGGATAAAACAAGGTACTTTTATTTTCGCAAGTGTACTTCGATGAAGAGGCTCTGAAAAATGGGTAGATCTAGCTCCATGGAAATTCATTGACTAGCACATCGCTGATTTGGTAGCCAAAACTCTCCCAATACATGTTGTCCTATAACATATATACTTAAAGGAGAAAATTAAGTGTGCTTCATTATATCTACCTCAAAAATGTGCTTCTGCATGATGACAATAAGCAGCAAGTGCTTTGTTATTTATGCTTTTTTATGATGCCATTGTCTGTGCTCTCAATACAGTGAGCTGAAGGATTTAGGTATAATTCCTTTAAAAACAAGTCTTTGTTTCCCCCCAGCATCTGAAATGCTTTACTTGCCTATTCATCTCTGAATATAAATGTGAGCTTTGTTACTTTTCAAAATGCTTCAAACTTTCGCATAAACATTTGTATATTTTTAATTCTTTCCCCAACTGGTCTTTATGCAACCAGTAGAAATCTAAAGCGTTGATCAGCATTTCACCCTAGGTATTCTGGATTTTAAAAAATTTGGTAGGTATTAGATGCGAAAGATGGAATATATTGTAAGATCTTCAAACTCTTGTTTGAGATCAATGTTACAGAAAGATATACCATTTAGGCTCTTTCCATAGCTCTCCTAGCCTGGTTAAAATTTATGGGAAGTTACCTGTCCAGGAAATAGTCTGCATTGGTTTTTAAAATGTCTTGTCTTTGAAACCATATAGTTGTTCTTCTGACTACTGGGCCCAAGCCTCTTATTTCTATGAATATCCAGATTCCTGGATACTTTCCTGATTTTCTCAGAGTTAGCATTTTTTGGTTCCCCATCTTTGCTTTGTTTGGTCTGTCATACTCTGTCCTTTCAGCCTTGTGTGTGCTCGCCTGATTTAATTCATGATCTTGTCTCAAATGAGGAAACAGGTGTGTCTTTTGCATTTGTGGCCTGGACTGATGCTCATCCTAGAGCACTTGCTTACTACCCGCACCATGTTACACTGTGATCCCAGCATTGAGAGCTGGTTAGACTCAGTATAGTGATTCTAATTTTCTTTGCATCTGTGATAGAACAGAAAGAATGCTGTGCTTGATTTTTGAATCTCTGAGTTTAAATTGTGTCACTACCAGAAACTCACAAAATGAGCCAAATGCCATAGCTTCTCTTAATTTCAGTTTCTAACTTTGTAAAACAGGAATAATAGTTATTTCATTCACTTTCATGAGGATTAAGTATAATATAATATGTAAAATGCCTAACATGAGAGTTGTTAAAATTTAATTTCGTATTTGGACCCTCTGATATTCTCTTAGAAATTTGTCTCTTTTTATGAACAAGTGCTTAATTTATTTCCATAACAAACAATAGCCCATAAGTAAAATGTATCAGTGGCAAAAGTTTACCAGGCAAAAATCAAAATTAAATTATAACACAAACTCATTTTAACAAGGTCCCAAGTTTCCCAATTAATTTGTCTTCAATTCTTATATGTATTCTGATCAAGTGCATTATATTTCTTATGAAACCCATTAATATGACAACTTTTAAATTTCTTGTAAAGAAACTGAATACTTAGAAGTGAGCAAAAATATGGTGCTTTTAAGAATGAAAATATTATTTCACTGTAAAATTTTGTATTACCAAATAAACAATTTTATTCACTATTTTGTTCATTTATACGACTTTTTTCTTTTGTTCAATGTGCCATTAAAAGGAATAGCATCATATCATTGCATTTCAATGTGTATTTTTTTGGGTAAGCAAGAAGTGAAGTCATACTCTTGAAATATTTTTCTATATGATTCAAATGACATGCTGTCACATGTCTAATCATAAAGAAGATGAGAAAGGGAATTGGCCATTGCTAAGTGTTTAGTGCATGGACATATACTTTATATATAACTTTTTGTTCAATGCTCAGGACACGCCTGTGAGAAAAATGCCCTGAAAACTGAAATTCAGGCAGTTTAATGACCTGCCTGTGGTCATGAAGCTGGTTTAGAATGGAGCTGGCCTTCAAACTCTGGTCTTCCTTAGTCTAGTTCCCTGCACTCTTTTCATTACAGGAAATAAACTAGTCCTGTCTCCTGATACCAGAAGAACAGAGGAGACTCTATTTAGAGGCCATTCAGTTGCTAATCCAACTCCGTTCTACAAAGAGATGTGACTGAATGCAAAAGGACAGGGTGATGATGGTACTCAGAATATGCAAAGGCTGAATAGGTCATATTCAGATGTACATTTTAATAAAATGTAGGAGATTGAGGAGGAAGAAAAAGGGATGGAAAAAGGAAAGAACAGGGAATGAATCAGACTGAACTTTGGTATGTGCATGCACGGATGTGGCACAGTGGGTCCTGGCATGGATGTATCCACAGGACGCTAATTAAAAAAAAAAAAAGTAAACTGTAAATGGATTGAAGAAGGCTTGATGGAGTGGAGAGTGGGGAATGGGAGCAGGTGGGAAATACTGGGGACTGAATCAGAGCAGGTTAAATCCTATGCTTTTGTGATTACAATCAACGTGCATCCTGATGTTGTATCATAACTAAAAAAGAAAAATTCGTGGACATAGCATGTTAGAACTGTGGGTAAGTATAACTCACTTGCCACTATCTGCCTTCCTCCAAAAAGAGAGAAAAGGGAAAGATCATTGTTTAGGAAATATATCACTATGGTATATGGAATGGTGTTACAGTTTAGATGGGAGGTGTTCCCCAAAAGCTCAAGTGAGAGACAATACAAGAAGGTTCAGAGGAGAAATGATTGCATTATGAGAGTCTTAACCCAATCAGTGAATTAATCCCCTGATGGGATTAATTTGAGTGGTAACTGAAGGCAGATGGGGTGTGACTAGAGGAGTTGGGAATTGGAGGAGTGCCTTTTGGGTATTTATTTGTATCTGGAGAGTAGAGATCTCTCTCTCTGTTGCCTGATCATCATGTGAGTTGCTTCCCTTTGCCACACTCTTCTCACAATGATGTTCTGCCTCATCTCAAGCCCTGAGGAATGGAGTACAGTATCTGGACTGAGACTTCTGAAATCATGAGCCCCCAAATAAACTTTTCCTCTTTAAAATTGTTCTTGTCATGTCTTTTAGTCACAGCAGTGAAAAAGTTGACTAAAAGTTGATCATTTTGATGTCTTTTTACCCCTGCCTCATAGGAGAGAGCAGCAGTGTTTCTAGCTGAGGTGTATATGTGTGGTTTTGTTTTCATTTGGAAATAAATAATGATTTAATGATATGCTCCAAAGGGAATACACATATCGTCATCCTATACATAACTTTGTCAGGAAAGTTCAACCATCAGCTTCCACCATTTTGTTAGTATATAAAAAATCCATAATGTTATAGAGTCAGACTCTTCCATTTATTAATTAGCTTTGGTCAATTTACTTAGTCTGAATTTCAATCTCTTCCATCAAATGGGTCTAAGACTGTCTTATAGGTCTACTATGAAGAAGTGAGGAAAAATATATTTATAGGTTCTCTTCTATATTGTTACAGTGCCACATAGCAATGAGTGGAAGTAAGGTCCATTATGAATAATTACAACACTCCTGTATTAAGTTTCATTAACTCTGTACTGCTCAGATACAGTTTTGCATGGCAGCTATCATTGTGTATGTGTACATGTATTATATTTCCAAATCTAGACCAGTTATCTCTCAAGAACAGGGAGAGAGTATCTAATAACTGTTTTTGTGTTATAGGGCCTTTAATGGATGATTATTTTATAATGGTTACTCTTAATGATTCTAAGATTTTCCTAGTAAAATGATTCATTCAGAATTCAGATGGCCTTATACTTGTTATATGCTGTAATCCATAGACTGCAAAAGCTCATGAAGACATTGGAGGAGTAATTCAATTTCTTTTGGCCTTCCCATTTCTTTACTTACTAGCATAACTACTTGCAATGACTATCCTAAGAAAGTTATGCAGGTCTTTGAGTTGATTTTGAATATAATTCTAAAGGATTCTACCCATGTTTCATTTTACATATTCTGTTTACAATTAGTGAAAATTATAGATGAAAATCTCCCTTTCATTATGCCATGTAGTTTGACTAATAGTATTTTTCTGTAAAAGTAGTTTGGCAAAGATGTAGTTCCTCAAATGTGGAAATATTTTGCTTGGGATTGAACCCAGGATCTCATGTTTCCTAGGTTTTCCCACTGTGCTATACCCCCAGCCCAATAAATAAACTCAGATACTTCTGGGAAGCATACTATTTTTAACCTTACTAGCTAACAGGTACTGAGTGTTAATTATGTATAAGATTTTATTTTAAGTCATTTGCACATTTAAAATAATTCTTATGACTATGAGATAGAACATCACTATGATCCCCATTTTATTGATTAACTCACTAAGGCATAGGGAGGATAGGTAACTTACCTGAGGTCACACAGCTAACATGTAGGGGAAAAAGGATTCACACAGAGATAATCCAACTCTTGAATCTGTTCATAATTTCAATATTATGCTGCCTCTTAGTCTATCTTGGTGCTAGGTTTTTTAATAAAACAAACTGTAGTTTGTTGTCATTATCACTGATTCTTAAATATTGCACATTTATTCTGATCCTTTATCTGATTCATAGACCTTAATTAGTATTTTTCCTTAGTAATTCATCCTGCTTCTCTTAGCTGGGAATTCATATATTTTTTTTTACCAACTTTGCATCAAATGCCATTGCAGGTAGCTCTCATCATATGCCATCTAATTAAAATATGCCTCTTTGTTCTCACACTTAAAATGACTATCTCTTCACATTTTCTGATCTCTTCTTACTCTTCTACTTATGTATAACTGAAGCTCCCAGAAATCTATTGGTCTCACATAAACATACTCTTGGCTTGTATTTGGATATGCAGTCAAAAGAGAGCAACTATTAAAATTATTTTTGAGATTATTTTACTTCCTCTGTCTGCCTAAATAGGAATTCATCTGCTTTTTAGTGTTATTTGAAATTTCTATGTACAGAAATTCATTAGCAACTGAACCTCAGCTTTTATAATCCTGGCTACATACTGCTTTGCAAATGTACTAATCATATGGGTTTAAAAATAAACATAGGTATTCCTCCAGTTTTGAGGACAAAATGTGTTTCCACCATAGCCATTTAAAATGGTACCTTTGGTTTCTAGAAACAAAAACACTACACACATCTGTTGAACTGCACTTGCCTCATTAACCATTGTACTTCGTTCTACTCCTATTTTAACAAATACTTGTATAATTATGGGGTCCATGGAGATTATGATGTTTGCAAAATATTTTTTAAATGTCTCTAATATCTGATATGTCAAAATCCAGTTGTTCATTGTGCAGTATTTTATCTACATTCACGCTGTTTTTTTTCCCCCTATACTTGAGACTATTCTTGGTATGACCTCCTGAGCAGAAAGATTGAATAAAATGGAGGATTTTTCGAGGAGGTGGCAGTTTCTTTTGAGAATATGATGTATAGGATTGACAGTTCCCTTTTCTCTACCTTTATAGAAATTTTCATGAAGCAAATTGCTTCTTTCATAGGAATAGGTTAGAACTCCTGTTTCTTAGTTGTTCTGATTATACCACAATCCAAACTGGAACATTTGAGTTTGACATAAATTCTCATGGAAGAATTTCTTCTTGAGGTTCACTCGAAGTACTTACTTTCCTTTTCCTTTAAATACACAGAAGAAGTGCATTTCTGCCTCAATCTTATTGCCATTTTGCTAACTTGATTCTGACATGAATTTCATTGTTTATACATTGGCTCAACATCAGGTTAAAAAAAGTTGATTTTGTCTTCCCTGACACTTTCATTTTACTGTTTTTTTCCTTCTGATTTCAAAGAAAATATTATATTTAGGAAACATTAATATATGAAATGAGAATAAGAATGGTAACTTGTATAGAGAATATGCACCAGATATTCTTTTTTTTAAAGAAAAAATATCTTTATTTTAACAGCAGCTATCAAATTTCTGTAGCTATACATTTCTCAGGTAGCTATACATTTTTTTAAATTAAAAATCATAAATTTACATAGGGCAATGTTTGATTCATTCTGTTATTTTTTTCCCTTCCCCCCACCTCTCCCACCCCTCTTTTCCCTCTATACAGTCCTTCCTTCCTCCATTCTTACCACCCTCCTTATCCCTAACCCTAAACCTAACTCTAACCCTAACACTAACCTCTCCTACTCCCCATTATATGTCCTCATCTCCTTATCAGCGAGATCATTCATCCTTTAGTTTTTTGAGATTGGCTTATCTCACTTAGCATGATATTCTCCAATTTCATCCATTTGCCTGCAAATGCCATAATTTTATCATTCTTCATGGCAGAGTAATATTCCATTGTATATATATGCCACAGTTTCTTTATCCATTCATCAACTGAAGGGCATCTAGGTTGGTTCCACAATCTGGCTATGGTGAATTGAGCAGCTATGAACGTTGATGTGGCTGTATCTCTGTAGTATGCTGATTTTAAGTCCTTTGGGTATAGGCCATGGAGTGGGAATCAGACCAGAGACCCTGCATCTTATAGAAGAAAAAGTAGGTCCAAACCTTCAACTTCTTGGCTTAGGAACAGACTTCCTTAACAGGACTCCCATAGCACAAGAAATAAAAGCAAGAATCAACAACTGGGATAGATTCAAACTAAAAAGTTTTCTCTCAGCAAAGGAAACTATCAGTAATGTGAAGAGAGAGCCTATAGAGTGGGAGAATATCTTTGCCACTCATACTTCAGATAGAGCGCTAATTTCCAGAATCTATAAAGAACTCAAAAAACTCTATATCAAGGATACAAATAACCCAATAGACAAATGGGCTAAGGAAATGAACACACTTCACAGACGAAGATGTACAAGCAATCAACAAACATGAAAAAATGTTCAACATCTCTAGTAATAAAAGAAATGCAAATCAAAACTACCCTAAGATTCCATCTCACCCCAATTAGAATGGCAATTATCAAGAACACAAGCAACAATAGGTGTTGGCGAGGATGTGGGGAAAAAGGTACACTCATACTTTGCTGGTGGGGTTACAAATTAGTGCAGCCACTCTGAAAAGCAGTGTGGAGATTCCTCAGAAAGCTTGGAATGGAACCACCAGATATTCTTTTAAAAATGTTTTTTTTAATTATTTTTTTTATTTTTTACAAACTGCATTTTGATACCATTCGTGTAATCATACATCTACGTAGGGTAATGGTGTCTGTCTCATTCTGCCATTTTTCATACCTGCACTCCCTCTCATTTCCTTCTACATAATCTAAAGTTCCTTCATTCTTCTCTCACTCTCCACCCCACCACCCCCATTATATATCATCATCCACTTATCAGGGAAAACATTTGGCCTTTGGTTGTTGTTTTTTTTTTTAATTGTAAACAAATGGGATACATGTTGTTTCTCTGTTTGTACATGGCATAAAGGCATACCATTTGTGTAATCATAAATTTACATAGAGTAATGTTGTTTGATTCATTCTGTTATTTTTTCCCTTCCCCCCACCCCTCCAACCCCTCTTTTGGGATTGACTTATTTCACTTAGCATGATAGACTGGCAGATTGGATTAAAAAGAAAGACCCCACAATATGCTGCCTTCAAGAGACTCATCTCTTAGAAAAAGACATCCACAGACTAAAGGTGAAAGGATGGGGAAAAACATACCATGCACATGGACTCAGTAAGAAAGCATGGGTCTCCATCCTCATACCAGATAAAGTGGAATTCAAACCTAAGTTAGTCAGAAGGGATAAAGAAGGACATTTCATACTGCTTAAGGGAACCATAAAACAGCAAGATATAACAATTTTAAATACTTATGCCCCAAACAATGGAGCATCTACGTACATCAAACAAACCCTTCTCGATTTTAAGAATCAAATAGACCAAAACACAATAATAATGGGGGACTTTAAAAATGCTTTTATTAGTGCATTGTAGTTACAAATAATTTTAGGTTTCTTTTTTCTCCATCTCCCACTACTTCCTCTTTCCCTTTCCATCTCCCATATCCTGCCTGGCTTCCCTTCTTCTACTCTACTGGTTTTCTTTCTATTTATTTGTAGTTTTTTGTATTGGTGAAAAATAAATAATACAAAAATGTGGAATTCACAGTGGTATAATCACATATATAGATAGTATAATTTGTATAATTTGGTTAATTTCATGCCATAGTTCCTCACTTTTCCCTTCCTTCTTCCTTCCCCTCTATCACCTTTCTCTACTCCACTGATCTCCCTTCTGTTTTCATGGGATTCCCTGTTTTCACCTTACTTTGCTCTAGCATCTGCATATGAAAGAAAACATTAGATCCCTGACTTTCTGAGTATGGCTTATTTCACTTAGCCTGATGATTTTCAGTTCCATCCATTTACCAGAAAATGCCATTATTTCATTCTTCTTTATGGCTGTTAATAGATCTATTGTGTGTGTGTGTGTGTGTGTGTGTGTGTGTGTGTGTGTGTATCACATTTTCTTTATTTATTCATCTGTTGACAGGAATCTGGACTGGTCCCATAACTTGGCTGTTGTGAATCCTACTGCTACAAATGAGCAAAAGAATTAAGTACATGCTTCTCAAAAGAAGAATACAAATGGTTACGATAATGATGTGGGGAAAAAGATACACATACATTTTTGGTGGGACCAAAAATTAGTACAATGACTCTACAAAGCATTTTGGGGATTATTCAAAAGACTAGGAATGAACCTACCATACGACTCAGTTATCTCACTCTGCAGTATTTACCCAGAAGAACTAAAATCAGCAGATATCAGATACTTTTGATTAATACAAGATTTTTCCTGCATTTTTTTTCTATCATTTCATTTAATTGTTCCTTGCCATCTGACTTTTTCCCACTCAAGCATTTTAATATGTAACGTAAGTGCTATTCATTTCTGAATTGTGAATCTAATTTTCACTGGGGTCACAAAGAAATCTTTCATGTATGCATTATTATCATTTTATGAAATTGTTTAACTTTATTAATTCTAAATTGTGTGGTGTAAAATCATTTGGTTCTTTAAATGAAAGCCAGCTCTCTGAGTCATCCACTTAGAGACAGACCAGCTGGGTTAATTAGAAAAAGTCACAATTCATATGGTACCATAGGAAGCCACTAGTATAGGCTAACGAGGCCCATTAGAGAGGTTTGCCCTAGGAAAGACTTGGGCAGAAACTGCTCATGCTAAGAGTAAAACAAGAATTCCTTGAGGGTAATTTAGAGAAGTGAGTTGGAGTAGAGAGTTTTCTGTTGCAAAAAAAGATGGTTAAATAAGATTGTTTTATTTCCATTGGTACTGAGGACTGAACCCAGGGGTATTTTGTTACTGAACTACACCTCCAACCCTTTTTATTTTGAGACAGGGTCTCACTAAGTTGTTTAGGTTCTCACTCAGTTGCTGAGGCTGGCATCCACCTTGCCATCCTCTTGCCTCAGACTCCTGAATTGCAGGGATTACAGGTATACACCACCATGTCTAGCTTAAGTTATGTTTTTAAAGTACTGAGATTTGGCTTGTATCATGAAAACAAACTAATATTGGGAGTGCCAAATCAGTGTAGAAGAGGGAAGATATCTATGAAATTAAGGAACAACATTGTCATGTTTTCTTTGCAAATGTTCTCCCTTTTGTTCTCTTTAGTATTATGAGTATACTCATTGTTTTTTCCTTGGTTGGTTGGTTTTGGTAATCTATTGAATTTTCTTTATTCTTAAACTGCAACTGTTATTTGAACTTCTGAGTTTACTTTGCTGCCACACACAAAGGAACTATGAATCTTTCAGTGACAGTGACTGAAGCAAAGACTTTATCTCTGTAAGTAAATAATTCATTTAGACTGCATCCTAACTGCTCCCTAATGCCAAGCCCAACTCTTAAGTGGTTACTGAAGGGTTCATTGAGAAATGTTCTGATCCTTTCTTTTGCATAAACGTTACCATTTATTTCGTTCTGCTTATCTGTCATGACACTCTTCTTTGTTATTCAGTAAATTGCTGCAAACCACTTCTATACAATCTTCCTGATTTCGTTGAATGAGAGACAGAACACCCATGGTTACTTAGGCCCTTCCCTATTCTATTTGGAATCCTCCCTCCTTTTTCTGGTCATTTGTCTCTGAGATGGTTTTAAGATTCTGTTGTGTAGCTTGTCCTTTAACTCCTTATATACATTGTTAATGAATTTCTAAAGTTTTTATATGTTAAAAGTGCCTATGGTTTTGTTTAGTTATCTCTTAACTACTTATAGTGATGAATCACCTAAAGTGACAACTGAAAAATAGCTTCTCTTAGGTTTTGGGGAAATTTTATAATTCATAATGATATTAAAGTCAATTTGCATTCCCTCAACACCCACCAATAAACTTCACAGATAAAAGGCTCTAAAACTGTGTAGGGGAGACAGGAGGAAATCATTTATGAATCCTTTTATATACTATCAAATGATTCACTTGTAGTTACAGAGAGTTGTTATTCTCACTCATAGACGCAGATATAAACAAACACTTCACAGTGATTTGTTGATGAATAAAAATATAAAGAACCCAAAGTGTTGGCAGAATTTCACCTTGATTAGTAACAGTTTTTCTCTTGTCTCTACAACATATAGTCATTCAACATGGACTCTTACTGCTCAACAGTAAGTAACTATAACAGTAACAGTAAGTAACTATATTCATGTGCTAAGTCAAGTTTGTAATGAAGCTTGAGTGGTCAAAAGTACATTTTGCTGTCATTTCCCACCCTGATCCCTGCCCTTCAACCAAGATTCTTTGGGTATTTCCTTCCCTCCTCCCTCCCTCACCTTCCTCCTTCCCCTTCGTCCTCCTCCTCCTCTTCTTTCTTCTCTTCTTCTTCTTTATTCCTTCCTTCTTCTTCTTCCTTCTTCTTTCTTATTTCTTCTTTTTTCAGTGTTGGGGATCAAGCCCAAGGCCTTATGCATGCTAAACATTCACTTTATCAGTGAGTTATAATACCCTGACCTGTTTTCTCAAACATTTATTCCATAAATTCTTACCTGTTTTCAGTCTTATTGTGACAGGGCCCTACTTATTTGTTGCTGAAAATGGGAAATTAAGTAAAAAATTCATCTGTATCAATTCTTATTTTCTCCGTTAAAAATGAAGAAAATCATATTATTAGATTGATCATAGATCACATTAACCCTTTCAGTTCATAAATGTACTTCCCCCCAAAACTAAAAACCACGTTTTGATACATCTACTGATTTTCATTAATGATACACTAAATTATTACATGACTTTGGATTTTGTTTAAATACTCTCAAAACTTATGTAAAAACTACTAAATCTGAGACTCACAGAAACTAAGTGATTTCCTCTAAGGTATTTAGGAGTTTTATGAAAACAATGTTTGAAGATTGTGATTCTCCTTGTAAAAAATATTTCCAGGTTAAACGGGTGGATTCTATAAACTTGTCTAATTGGGTGAGAAGTTAAGCCTTGTTGTTCGAGTTTCTATAACATGCCTCACACTACGTGGTCAAGTTTATCTCTTCAGTATCCCATATGTTTCATATTTGTTACTTTCTAGTTGTTCGATGTGTTTTTGTAATTACATTCCAGTTAGACTTGAAATTTGTTAAAATGTCCTATGTATTTTAATACTCTCAGTTCCTAACTGTCTAGGGCTAAGCACACTAAAAATAATCAAATGGAAAAAATTCAGTATCTCCCACTTGTATGGAGTAGATATTTATGACACTAATACTAGAACAATTGATACAAAGTCATTATTAAAACAGTTGTTTTTTCTTCTCTTCTTTATCTGTCCTAGTTGAAGTCTTACCTGAAATGCTAAGACTGCATTAGAAAAAAAAAAAGTTTGTGTGTCGCATACTTAGCCAAAGATTCAAAACAAAAGAATTGCCTTAAGTTCTACTGACTTCATTCTCATTTCCTATAGCCAGATATAACTTAATATTAGCAGTTATGCTTGGTTTCCTTTGGTAGTGGTTAAATTGAGAGAATGTTTCTATTTTCAAGCATGTGACATTAAGGGTTTAACTGAAAAAGGCTCATAGGATGATCTATTCTGTTTGATAGTATTTATTAAGCACATCAAGAAACAACCACATTGACCTATGTGCTGTGTTTAAAAATGAATAAGGCATCTTCTATATGGGCTACTAATTTTAATATTATTTATATACAAGTAAAAGAAAACTTATGAATTATAGCTATTTCTTATTTTGTTCTCTCTGAGGAAATGTGTGGGATGTAATACCTCCATGTCAATTTAATGTCACCCTTTTCTCTGCTTAGATTCTTTGAGCTATAATCTGATTTTGTGTAGTGTTAAGCAATATTTCCATATACTTTTTATTCTTAAGGTTTTAACTTGTAATGACTTAGTAATTAGGAGATTTCTATGGTTTCCCAAGTATTGGTGTATTTTTGATGATTAATGTCAAGTGAATGGTTATCTTCTATGATCCTTTCTATTCCTTCTTAATTTCTTTTCTGGGAGATAAAACTGATGTGCTAAATCAAATTATCCTTACTTTAAACATTAAAAATAGAAGAATTTTATTAAGTGGTAGGGATACACTTTCACAATACCAAGCCAAAACTTAGGATAATCAATTAGTCTAACTTTTTCTATATGAGTACCATGGTCGCTAGTTCTGAAGGATATTGGTTAATAGGTACTATATGGGAAAAGTGAAACTATCAGTGATTAAGTTTTGGGAAAACTGTTATATATATATATATATATATATATATATATATATATATATATTTGGTATTAGGGCTTAAACCCAGGGGTACTTAACCACTGAATCACATCCCCAAGCCCTGTTTTATTTTTATTTTGAGACAGGGTCTCACTAAGTGCTTAGAGCCTCCCTAAGTTACTGAGCCTGGCTTTGAACTTGCAATCTTCCTGCTTCAGCCTCTCAAGCTGCTGGGATTACAGGCATGCACCACTATGCCTGACTGGTAATTGATATTTTAATGCATGCCATCTCAGAGCCTTTAATATTCTAATGTCTCGTGAATTTTCAGGAAATGAATGTATAATAGACAGTATTTGGAACTTTTTTCATGTAGAGTATCTCCTAGAGCTAGTGACTAGTGTTCCACAAGGCATATTTTGGGAAATACTACATTAGATTAAATACCACACTAGATATGTGTACTCAGAATCTGGTTCATCCTCTTCCAAAGATTAGTTCTCTGACCTTGAAGAAATTGCCTTTATGAAATTACCTTTATGCCTCTTGTGTTTCCTCATTTGTAATACACACACACACACACACATACACATGCACACAAACATAAACATATATACATATGGGTATATATATACATATATATGAGGCTTAACTAGATCAGATTCAGTGGTTGGGGATCATTTGTCTGAATCAAATATGAGGTTTCCCAGCCCTTCCAACCAAGGTTTAACCTACTCATCTAACCTCCTTGAAGTTTGAAATTATTTTAACCTGGGAGTAGCATGTTCCTTATCTGTGTTGTGATGGAGAGTGGGGACCACTGGACTAGATCCTCTTTAACTTCACTTCCATCTCACACATAGAATGTGTATTACTGATAGCCAGTCACCCCTAAATTTTGTATGGCTGTCTGAAAGGATATCATCATTTTTTTGTTGATGTTAAATTCCCTGATAGCAAAGTTTGTCAAAAAATTTCTGCAACTTAGAAGCAGTTATAAATATTGGCCATTGATTATCCATCTTAGGAATGCTTTTGTCTTAAATGGTGTTCCAAGAAACTAAGATTGAGACTAGGGTTCTTGTGTAAATGACTTATTGAGATAATAATCTCAAGAAAAATTTAAGTTAAACAAAATAGGGCAAGAGAAGCAGCCATGTGAGGGCATGACATCGGGAGAAGCATAGCTAATTCCACTGTTAGTGAACTGTACAATACTAGGTACAATAGAGACAATTAAGATAATATTGTTTACTCTTAAAAAGCTTACACTTTATTGGTATGATGAATAATATGTTCGTGATATTGTAAAACATCACAAATGAGGATATGATCATATTATACACTACCAATAATATCAAAGGCAGCATCCTTCAGTGATCAAAGTAGGTGAGTTTTGGTAAAGATTCAATGTCCTGGTCAATCTTCTAATAGTTGGACAATGGGTCATTAATGGTGGGCAAAGATATGAATAAATATCATGGAAGAGAGTGGGACTTGAATTTAGCCCACGAGGACTAGTGAAAACAAATGTGGCAAGTATATAGTAGGGGAGGAGTTTATAGGGTGAAAAATTGAAGGGAAATTTCTAGAACTACATGAAGAGCATGGCTTAACTGGATCAGGTGATTTGTGTTTCAGGGTAGTGGAAAGAGCATAGCAGTATAGGAAGGCAGTGGAATGTGAAAGAAGTACACAACCAGGCAGAGGAAACTGAATTCACTTCTTAGGCAATGGTCAGTTACTGCAAGTCTTGGAGCATGAGAATTATCTGAGTAAATGGTGTTTTAAGAGGGATGATCTAGGCAACATGAGGAAGTTGTTGGAGCTGTCTTGATTTGCAGTTTCTAAATTGGTGAACAGAAATCACTCTCAGGAACTAGTTTATTTAAATCCTTCATATTAGTGGCTTTATTTGGAATGTGGTTACCTAATTCAGGTCTTGTGCTTGATTATATTCAGATTTTCAGAAACAGCTG
Organism: Sciurus vulgaris; assembly: GCF_902686455.1. NCBI lineage: Eukaryota > Metazoa > Chordata > Mammalia > Rodentia > Sciuridae > Sciurus > Sciurus vulgaris. Next base: position 46,173,439 of record NC_136471.1, on the reverse strand, counting down.
TGTAGGTCATTGGGCAGACTTGATTATTTTTTTTAAATGTGTCATTAAATATGGAAAAGAAAAGACTCATTCAAAACTTTCATTTTGCTTTTCAATATAGATCCCAGGGATAAATATTCATAATCATCCCTAAGTCTGAAGTGTGACATTGTTCCATGAGTCACCATCTAGGTTTTAACCACACATGTACAAAGAAAGCACATTGTACTTCCATACAGGCTATTTGCAAAAGCATTCAGAGGAATTTTATGCCTTTTTCTGTTGACTTCCTGTGTGTAAATCTGAAATTCTAACCGCCCAAGGACACTCTCCAGTAATAGTACATTCAAATAAACAGCATGTGTGGAGCACCCACTGTATGCAGAAAAGCTGGAGGGTGGGGGCTGGTTACAAAATAAAATGTTTTTGCCTTTGGGGATGCTGTGGTATTAATAAAACAGAATATTTTAAAAATATGTTTGAAAAGTATATGAAAACATTTGTAAAGCAATTTCTAAAGAGGGACAAACAAGATATATACCGAGAATCAATGCCAAACGCTAGGAAGAATCACAAAATAGGATCATGGCATGAGGAAGTCAAAAAACTCTAATTTTCTGACTTATATCTCACATTGGTGTGGGATAATATAATAATAATAACTGTGTTTTTCTTTCTAGTCAGTAAATCCAGATGCTGAAGATTATAATATCAGATTTGAAAATATCCATTCTATGATTGTAGCTCCTCAATGTTAAATCATCACATTTCTCTAAAAGAGCCCAACTCTTTGGTGAACAATTTATGTTCTCTGGCAAACTTTTCTGACTCTAGAAACATGGAGTGAGCCTCTCTCCTTCACGACAGCAATTCTATTCACTCTGGGTTATCAAGGGGACTGACCTCTGCCCTGGACCATAAAGAAAATACCCATCTTCTTAACTCACAAGTGGAGGTTCTTAGATTGAGGTTCAGACACAGGTCCAGAAAATATAATGAGAGCTAAGATTCTGGGGTGGTGGTTGAGATGACAGAGCTTGAAGCTACCAGTTAGACTAATTACCCTTAGCTGAAATTTTAACTACTAACTCACTCAAATAGGTTAGAGATTAAGAAAATGGAATTGATGGGAATGGAGTAAAGTGATGGCGATATGTATCAGAGTGATCTAAAATCCAAGGCTACACAGTGAAAAGATTATGGTTCAAGGTGGGAAGAGATAAAAGGTCAGTACAGCAAAGGTTAAGCCAAGGCTAAAGGCAACAGTTCAGAGTCCAGATTTCTCATAGCAAAATGTCAACAGATTGAGAGGGTCTGTACCCTTGAGTACACAGTTAAGGACACAGGTTCAGGAATCAGAAAGTTTGAGTAAAAATCCAACTCTACGAACTACCAACTGTGGTATTCTGAATACACTCCTTAACTGTGCTAAGGCTCTGTTATTGATGAGGAGATCTAAACCTTTTTATCACATGGATTTGTGGTGAGTTAAGTGAGGTAATGTGTTAAATATCTGATCCAGCTCATGGCATGTAATAAACACTCAATGTAAGATAGCTCTGATTACTATTACTATTGTTGCTGTTTCTTTTCCTCTAGCACAAGGTCATTAACCTGATTTGGAACAGCAAAACAACAGAATGGTATTCTAAGAAGAATGAACAAAGTAATTTTGGATAATATTTTTTGAGAATGTTCTCTAAAATAAAGATTGTAAAATATTTGAGACAGAAATTTCAGTTACCTGGTATTCAAATATTTATTATCTCAAAGTCTAAAACCTTTAAGTTGCAGAAACTCGTATGTGTGTATGATACATCAATAAGACAGTATTCATTTTCACAACAGAGAAAAAAATACAGGACAAATTCTGCAGAAGCTTGCATGAAAAATGGGTGACAGAAATTAGTCTCTAACCAAAAGGGAATGGCTTGATATGGAATTGTTTTTCCACATGACCTTGAAAGGCCATAAATGGTTAAAATGACTATAAATGTCTATATTCATTTTTGTGAATTCTTGCAAGTCAAATATATGCACTCTAATTTGGAATAATTCCTTATACCTCTTTAAGCTTCCCCCACTCCTGCCATGCTTAGGACTAGTAGTGTCTTACACACAATGGTAATGTGCATTCATGTACTGATTGATTCAACTCAGAATAGGTTTTTTGTGGATTTTGCAAAACTTAACTTCAAAAATTAAATTAATATATGCATTTTGTAGCTTAGCAAGAATAAAAGATTTTAGTAGCTTTGATTCATTGATAGATGAAATTTATAGAGGAAATTATTTCTTCAATACTCTATAAAGACTTATAATCTGTGGTTTAATTTATTCTAACCAGAAAGTGAGATTTCATTGTGTGTGTGTGTTTGTGTGTGTATGTATGTAAATATAAGTATATGTATATATATGTATATGTATATGCTTTTAACTATTTCAGTGACTTGAAAATAATTCTGTCAGTTTATCAGCTTTGCCCTCAAACTTTGCTTTCTCTGAGTAAAGTTGGTTGCCTTTTACTGTTATAAGGAAGGCTGAGAACATTCTCACATTGTTTTATTACTTTTTAGAATTTCTATATGCGACAAACCATTCTTTAACTATCCTCAGAATTTATAAAAATCAAAAAACAAAAAACACAAGTTATCTTACAGGTCACTGAATGAACACTTTAGTCTCTGAAGGCTAGAAACCCCACTCCCAAACTGACTCCTGAATACTTGACAGGTCATTTTGTTATGGAATGGATGAAAGGTCATCGGTCTCTTTAGTGGTAACTGAAAGATAGCTTGGGGCTTATAGGTTTAGGACTTAAGATGTTAGACCCGTAGATGGCAGGGTGTTGAAAAATGACATTATCCTTTCCCTGTGTAAATTTCTTTTTGTTGTTGTTTTGTCTGCTATTTTTGGTGCTCCAAGAACTGGAGGGTGAAACATTAAAAGATACAGTAGATCCGAGCAGGTTAGCAATTCTCAAACATTTTTCAGTTCACAGATGCAGCAAATCATCTCCTATACATTTTACTATCCTCAAATCTGACCCTCTACAAAGATGTCCTTCCCCAGAATTAGTGGGGAGATTGGAACTACTTTTATGAGATTGCAATAAAGTAAGAACTGTTTCTTTATTAAAAGTTGCTAGCACATTTTCTTGCTTGAAACGGATACTGTATAGTCATGATATGAACATAAAAATTAGAAGCTTAGCTATGGAGGGTTTTTGCAAGATGTGTACCAAGAGCCTCTAGGATATATTTTTGAGAACTGAGAATCAATGGAGAATGGATGGCTTGTAGAGCACTTATTGCCTGCATTGTAGCTCCTAAAGTCCTCCCACAACTCAAATTAATCAGGGCTGCCATATGGAATGTCATTGATTTCCTTTTCCCCAACCTATATTTTTTGTCCCTAGAGCACCTGCTGCCAGTAGTAGTCATAGAGTCATACATACTCAAGAAATCTCTATTCTTTTAGGTAATTGGTAGAATCCTGCAGTTTTAAGGGAAAACCAGCAGCACTATATTTAGAATACTTTCATGTCAATATTGCAGGAAGCAATATTCTCAAATTATTTTTTAGTCACTAGTACGTATAGCCTTCCCTCATTTGGGTCCTAAGACTTAAGGAAGACTCTAGACTATTAATATGGTTAATATGATTAGTAATAAGGCAGACATTGGTATGGTGATGAAAATATAAATCAAAATGCTCATTGGCTTAAATGATCAATATTACAGTGTCAAAGTTTGAGATTCCTTTGTTCCCTGGAGTTTGGCACTGTTACTTGGTACCCCTAATGTCAAGAAAAAAGTTTTGAACACAGTGGATGCTCAGAGGAAATAGAAAAATGATTGTAACTCACATCAAGTAAACATTTTTGGGGTACTTATTGAATAGGCTTTATAGGGTTTGCAGCTGTGTAATAGGAACTTGACCTCAACTGCAGATATCTTATTGGTATGAATGTCACAAATTTCCTAATTCAGACCCAAATATTAATTTTATCATTGAACCATAAACCAAGCCAAAGTTACACAATAACTTGTGAAGTAAGTTCAAAACAAAATCCAATTTCTGTATTTCATTAAAACTAGTGACTACAAATACCTGAATTGCATTTGCCCAAAACTTTAATAACATGTACCTCTTCAAAAAATGTCAATTTAAAATATTTTGTAAATATTTTAAATCACTGTACATTCACTTTACTCTTCTATTTGGTCTTGGTTTAGTATGAAGCATGTCTTCGATCTAAAAAACGTATTGCATTTGAAAAATAATAGCTTAGAAGGAAAAGCTCAAATGAGAGTGATATAAACACAGTGGCTTTACATATAGAGACAAGAGCAAAAGCCAAGTTTTCCCCCAAAGGATCTGAAAATATCGTCAAGAGTCAATGACCTTTCATTTAACCTTTGAATAGGAAAAGCCATTCTTTAGCTAGACAGCTGGCTAGAAATAAATAAAAATGGGATTGCAAGGAAGACCAGAGATTAATCTCTTTTGCACATTGCTGAGACTCTGAAACAGTAATATGGTACTAAATTTATACAGATATAATGGCTTGATTGACCTACCCTATTCACTTCTTCTCCCATTGAGGTTTTGTTCAAATGGCTTTTAAATTTATTTCTAATGAGGCTACTAGGGTGCATGCTCTATACTTAATATGCTTTCCTTTTCACCTGGAATACTGCGTCAACCTTTGAGAAGTCTTTGTTTCTAGCTGTTCCCCTGAAATATCCATGGGTGCCTCTACTCACAGCCATTTATTTACCTGTGAATCCTGTGGGGGCAGGAAGGCCAAGAGTGAAGAGAGAGGATAAAGAGCTTTTAGTTTGCTGAATGAAACGTGAAACAACCTGAAAGTGACATAAAATACCTCTAATCAACTGCTAAGTTATGTGTTAAGGCAAGGTCAGAGTGGGGCAGCCAAGGATAGTGGAAAGAGCACAGACTTTGGAATCTTATTGACCTGGATTCAATCTTAGTCCCACCATATAATGTCTCTGAGCCTCAGACTCTCACCTCAGAAAGTGCTTATATAATGAGAATTTCCTGACAGGATTTACATGTGAATCAAATGTGTTAAGGCACCTAGCACAATCCCTAGATCCCAATTAATGGTAGGTACTGTGATTATCGCCAACAGTATGGAGGAAGCAGGCCAGGGATCTATAATTTTGGGGAAAAATCAAGTTATTTGATCTGGATGAGAAGGGAATTTCTTCTAACTGGTATAAAGGTAGCCAACTTCTATATAATGAACATAATGGGCCTCAGAAAATCATACCCTGCCTGCTCGGTACAACATATGTAATATAGTTTAATGACTGTAACTTCAGGCATCAGCCTAAAACTACTTGGAGGTAATATTGCTTTGCGTTGCAATTTCAGTGAAGTAGACAGGCAGAATAGAGTTCAATTTTACACTCTGACCTCTTGGTCATTACTTAAAGCCACAGAGTCATTTTTAATCTTTGCATTTTCCTCTTTGCAAGTTGTTTCTAAGACAGCATGTCATATGCTAACTAAATTTCAGATTTTAAAAAGACATTTAGCTCTAGAACTCCAGATGATAAAAATCTATTTAATGGAGAATGTTCTTTTGCTGCTGGCTTGATCAATAAATTACATAGATTGATTAAGTTGGGCTGTCAGGACCAAGGACTCTCACAAATGTTAGCCAATGGAGCTAACCCATTTATCAGAGAGTGAAGCTGGAAAAAGGCAGTCTTTGTCCTGTAATTCCATAATGAATATGAACAAATCACTCATCGTGACAAAACTCTATCTACCTCCTGGCTCAATTTCAAGGCAAAGTAGATATGGTGGGAAGAAATCCCACCATGTTATTGTCACTTGCTTAGTTGACTAATGTTCTATTTTTCCTCTGTTTATCTGTAGCTACCTTTGTCTTTCACATGTCACATGATGTTCTTTTTAATTCAAAAATACTAACAACTGTTTACTTTGCATCCGAGTTGGTGATGTGTGTGACATAGGTGACACAATAGCACACAACAAAGATGTTAAACATGATCTTGCCTTCATGAAACATCACAAAAATACGATGGGAAAATAAAAAAGGACCTGCATAGTAGGAGGAAGTTAGTTAAATTGGAATCCTGGATCAAAATGAAATGGCACCATTACCAACTTCAGTCAAGTACTTAAGACTCCTGGTATTCTTTCCAGATGCCCTGCTTCTAAGACTCTAGCTATTTTGCTCCTTCCTTTTCTTTCCTTCCACATAGACTTTGACCTTCATGCACATGGTGTTGCACTAAGATTAATCTCTGCACCTTTACTTCTGTCTAGTATTTTCTACCTTTACTTCCAGGCCTTGGTTTTGACTGTAATATCTGTATTCCTTGATAGCTTTCAGTGATTTCAGGAAAAAAAAAGTACTGAGGTCTCTTCCCTTGACCAAATGCCAGTGCAGGTCACCTCAGTGGTCTGTAGGTCTACAATTGTAACTGACAAAGTTTTTAAATATACTTTATGGAAAGGCACTTTAGTTGTACTTCTTAGCATTTAATCTGATAAGGTTAATGGTGACCCCTAAAAAGTCTTTTTTAAATTTTTTGGGGGGTAACAGGGATTGAACTCAAGGACATTTGACCACTGAGCCACATCCCCAGCCCTACTTTGTATTTTATTTAGAGTCTGGGTCTCACTGAGTTGCTTAGCACCTTGCTTTTGCTGAGCCTGGTTTGAACTCATGATCCTCCTGCCTCAGCCTCCCAAGCAGCTGGGATTATAGGTATGCACCACCATGCCAGGACCCCTAAAAAGTCTTTTTAACAATTACTTATGTGTTTACTAACCAATGTTTGAGTGACCACTATGTGTGTCATGGTCATGTGAGTACTTGGGACAGAAGTAAAATAAAACCATATATATATCATATACATGTAATCATATATATAAACACACATGTATCTACATGCATACTCATATACTTATAGGTATTTGTTGAAGTGGTAAAGTATAATTTGAAAGTAGTTTGAAGAGGCTGAAATGTAACTCAAGAAGAAGTGAAAGCTGTTTCTAGAAAGGCTGATGTAGACTTGAGCATGAGGGCCCTTTTATGCCATATTAAAGACCAGGACTTTATCTTTGGGCATATTGATGAGCTGCAATTTATGAGTTTCTTGTCCTGAAAAAGGTATTGGTTACCATTATGGACTGAATTGTGCCTATTCCAATTCATATATGGAAGTGCTAACTCACAGTTTTTAGAATGTGACTTTATTTGGAGATAGGAACTTTAAAGGGGTATTTAAGGTAAAATGAAGTATTTAGGGTAGCCTCAAATCCAATCAGCCTGATGTACTTATGAGAAAAGCAGATTAGGACACAGACACTGGAGGAAGACTAAGGGAATAAAAAGGAAGAAGATGGACATCTGTAAGCAAAGGAGAGAAGCCATTAGAAAAAGCAATTCCTACCAACTCAAGACTTCTTTATTGCAGAGCTGTGAGAAAATAATTCATTGTTGCTTAAGCCACCCAGTCTCTGATACATTATTATGGCAATCCTAACAAACGAATGTCATTATTAATAATATAGTTCCAACTTAGTTACTTTTTAAAGTAAATTAAAACACATTTGAGTTTATTCCTATAGTAATGATGTGATTCTTATTCACTTAAAATTTAATATGCTTTCTTGAGTGCAAGAGAAATTAGTTAAGACCTCTTGATTTTTTTGAAGAAGGCAAAGGCAGATTATGTTAGGAAAATTATTCAAGGAGTAGTGTGGAGGGAGGATCAGAGGACCCTGTTAGTAGAAACAGAAGATCAGTTGGGAAAGTGTTGGAGGTCTTTATGGAGACTAATGAGCACCACAGCTCCCCTCTTTCATGCCTGAGTTCTAGGCCAATTGAGAAATAAAATGAAGTTGGGAGATAGACATGGCAATAATACCTTTAGTACTACAAAGGCTAGTTAGTTGGAAGATGTGGCTGATCATGCAGACCAAATAGAATTCTTCAGTCTCTGCATCCCATATTGGAACTTGGAATAGCCCAGTCATGAGAAATTTGAATCTGTGAACAGAGCATACTTACTTAGATCACTGCCATCCACTGATCTGGGTAGATTAAATTCTACTAAAGAGACTAAAGCCCTGCTCTTCCCAGTTCAGAAATGTGAACTATTTAACCACCCATGAATATATGCAAACCCTTTTTCTTTTGGTAGAGGGTAAAGAGGGGTATAAACATTCAGATTTAGTACAGTATCCTGAGGAATGAAAAATTTCAATATGTTGTTACATAAGATAGGGTTTCTGAAATGAGATGCTAAACTAGAACCTCCTCTCAATTTGCTTTCTGTGTATCTCCATCTCAAAAACATCCAGTGACAGATTATAGAGCTAAATCATGGGAGTATGTTAAGAACCAGGGTAAACTATTCTGAGGACACAATGGCCTCATGCTCTGTGAAAATATTTCATTGTCTCCCAACAGTTGTGCTGTGGTCAAATGCTCATGGAACATTTGTTAATTCCCAGTGTACCTTCTGCACTGCAAAGAATAGTTGCTTTTTGCTACCTGGCCCAGATAATAAGAAACTAATTTCAGGAATAAAGATTTAATCATTGCACTTGTGATGAAAATTTATGTTGGCTTAAATATTTCATGAACATCTTTGGTCCCTCAGTAGTTTAATTCCTTAGTTGAGGAAGAACATAGTTCATATTTTGAATTGAATAACACTGACCAATTCTAACTCTGAAACTTGAAATTATTATTTCTTACCCTGGGTGTCAGGGCTTGTCTTAATATGACCCTTCTTCTTGAAAGCTATATGACTTCCTTTAGCTTTTGGGCTCCTTAGGGCTGCTATAATTAGGAGAAGCTTCTCCTTAAGAACTCTTGTCATAAGGCATGGGGAATGCTAGCCAAACAATCAGCTACCATCCTTGAATTTTGAATGTTACCCTGTTAACAGGCATTCACTTAGCCTCTAGGCTGTGTTATAAAGAACCTTTGACTTCCCCCATTGTGCTTTTCTTTTCCTTTCAATTTCATAGATTGATCAATTAACTTCAGAAGCCAAGCAGAAAGAAAGAAAGACCCCCTCAGGTTAAAGATAGTCCTCAATCAGAAACAATTATTAGATCTTACATTTTTTGCTCTTGAGCTCTGAAAACTTCAAGGGGACTCACCATGTTTCTGAAACATATCCAAAGACAGCAATGCAGGAGGAAAGTAGCAGTGAAACTACCTCAAGTTGGGGAAAAGTGGAAGGCAAGAACATTCAAAGTGGCATATTGGAGCACTTTTTCAGAGTACTTCTGGAATGTTCACTCATTTGGATTCAGAAATGTACTATTAGGTTATCTTCTTTCTACAGTGACCATGCAATGACTCTATTATTTATAATAGTGCCTTTCCAGTGGTTGTTGAATAAATTAATGAAGGCATGAGTATCCGAAGACTACTTATGCAAATATGAATATACATCTGGCCTGTGATTCATATGAATGAAAACACTAAAATCCACAGGAATAGTGTTTTGAAACTTTTGAGTCACAACTCATTAGTGGGTTGTAGAATCAATTCAATAGGTTACAACCAGCATTTTAAAGAAATTGAATGGGAGGAAATAGAAAGTACTGAAGTATATTGTACATCAGAAGGTTTTTCGGTTAAATCTTTGTTTTCTTATGTGTATAAGTATATTGGATCATAAATAAAATGTATTCCTTAATATTAGTTATAGTCAAAGTAGCTTGAGGTTGGCACACTACAGTCCATGAATCAAATTTGGCATATCACTGCTTTTTGTAAATAAAGTTTTATTGGAAAATAGCTATGCTCATTCACTCACATATTGCCGAGGGCTTCTTTTTGCAATATGAAGGCAGAAGTGAGTAGTTGCCACAGAGACCACATAGTATGCAAAGGCTAAAATATTTACTCTTTGAGACTGTACAGGAAAAGTTTGTGGACCCCTGTATTAGAACTTATTGAAGACCTTTAGGCACAGGGAAAGTGGTTTCTGTGCTTTAGACAAAAACCCCAGCAAATATAATTAACTTCTATACAGTTCAGAGTTTTATTTCATTTATTTGGATACAAAGCAAACATTACTAGGGTTTGAACACTTATTTATAAGTGTAACTGAATTGAGTTTGTGGTGGCTAATTTCAAATTTCAGTCCCAAATTTTATCTTAACCGAACATACACATATTCTGAGTAGTTAGTTGACACTGTCTGGTTTAGTGTTTAGCAGAGATTCCCCACCTTTTGTAAATTTTGCAAATACTATCCAAGAAGAATCTAGCAGGTGGCATGCTTAACTTATAACATTTATATATACTTTCAAAAATGTATATTCATTCACTAGACCAAAAACTCAAAGGAAAATGCAATTAGAGAGGTTAGAGATATAGTTCAGTGATAGAGCAAGTTCTTAATGTCCACAATGCTCTGAACTTAATCCTCAGCACCATTACCACCACAACAGTAAAAAAGGAGTCAGAAGATTCAGTTGGAGATAGATAGCTAAAAATTATGCCATAGGAAGGTAGACATGATATTAGCTATGTGCAGGGAATAAAGAAGTATCTAATTGAACTGCTTTTTCCCCAATTGTTAAGTATTGAAATTATTCCTCAGCAAGAAAGATTGATTCTTATACTCATTTACATTTGTTGAAAACATGTTTGTTGAGACGCACATGCAACAGGTATTATGGATGCTGGAAATGTGAAAATCTGCATGACTAGAGCACAAGGTATACAGATGTGGTAGGGAGAGGATGACAGTGGAGAGGTTGGTACATGAAAAGGTCTTGTGAACCAAACTAAGTAGAGCCTGACTTTTATCCTATAAGAAATGGGAAGCCATGGGAGACTTTCAACAGAGGAGGCAGTTAATCAGATATGTTTTTAGATACATACATTGCAGGTTGATGAATTAATTGAAGAGGGTAGAGAATAGAGGAAGGAATCCTAGTTACAAGGTTATTTTACTAATCCAGTTGAAAAATAATGAAGAACTGGAACTGACTCATGGGTATGGATATAAAATATATTTAGGAGGTGGAACCACATTTGTGGAGAGGAATAACTCTAATGGAGAACCTTTTACATCACATTAAAAAATTTAGTCTTTATCCTTAAAGATGCTATGAAATGATTGATGGAAAATCACTCTTCTGCAGTGAAGAAAATGGATTCAAATAGACAAGAACAGAAATAGACCGATGCATTTAGAAGACTATTTCCAGGAGACCTAGTTGATAAGGCATTGGAAGTGAAACTGAGCATATTAATCAAATTGAGTTCCTCCTATCTTCTCCTGGATACAAGTGGCATAATCCAGCTATAAGAGTATACAATTTAGCTATATTGCAAGTTTGGGAAGATATTCTTCACATATTATTTGTAGGGTATTGGACTACTGTAATATGCAAAGCCCTGAAATTCTATACCTTGACATGTGTTTTGAGAGATGTTAATCCTTCTGGTAGAATAGGTTATCCTTCAGGGAACACTCCACCATTAGTATATTAAATTACCTATACCTGCTATAAAGAGAGCAAGAGAAAACTTTGGACCCATTCCTTCCTTTTCATTTTTGTTTGTAATCCAATAGCAAGAATATTTGCAACGACAGCAATTGACTGTAGGAAAGAGCTTGATAACATGTCTCCAATGGTGCATCTGACATTGTGACATCATCTCACATATATAATTGTTATTTATTTCATCCCCAAAGAAACATAAGAGCTGCTTCTGTGGCAGTGAAAATTTGCATAAACTCAAGATCTCCTGTGAAGCTGTACTCTTCCAATTAATCTTTGCAAGGGGATGGGATTATAGTCATCTGTGAATTACACCACTAATTAATTTTTACACAAATCAATTTTATTTTGCCAAATACACAAGACAACCTTGCACATTTCTAAATACTACATGTATCCATGGCCTTAAAACGTCTCCAAGCAAATCCTCACTCTATTCTTTCTTGAAAAAGAAAGAAAATGTCCTGTATTCAGGCATTTGCTTATCCTCTGTGTTAACTTTGATATTTGAATGTGCTTTGAATAATCTTCTTTCCCTTTATGAACATATGCCTAATATAAAATATTCATTTCTTTTAGTATCAAGTATTATACCTTGTGTAACACTTTTGGTCTGGAGACAGATGTCAACTTTTCTTGGGTCCTAGTCTAATGTTTTGACAAATCACTAAAGTTTATAAAAATGTAAGTTTATGTGATTGGAAAAGTATCTTTTGTATCTTTATTGTCCCTTACTCAGGGCTCTGAGAGACTATATACATTTTACTTTATCTACATTATCTTAAATTAACATACATTTATAGGTATCGTGTGATACTTTGACATATGTATTCAACGTGAAATAATTGCATCTGGCTAATTAATGTACCTGTCACCTCATTTATTTTTTTGTGGTGAGATATTTGAAACTTACTCTCTTAGCTATTTTAAAATATACATTGTTTACTATGCTCACCCTGCTGTTGTAAATATATTTTAGTAAAAGCCTCTTGTTGCCTAATTTTTCTCCAATATTCATAGCTATTTCATGGTTCTCTGTAAAATTTTTTTTTTCTAAGAGTGGGATGGACTATTTCTAACTAAATTATTGAATTAGAGTTTCATCCAGAAGGAGAGAGAGCCAACCTTTATCAATAAAGCCACAGGTATATCAGCCAACTGCAGATATTCAAAGACAGAAAAGGGGAGAGAGTTTTGAATTTATGAAGCTTAGTTTCTACTCTTCTGATATTATTTAAAACATTTTTTTACCACTACTACCCTGGAGCCCACTTCTAGTAATTTTTATAAAAACATCTATTTCTCTAGATGCAATGTTACTCGTATTTTCATTCACTTCTCTTTAGATGAGATTATTATAAACAGAGTATCTTTTTATAGGTTTCCTATGGGGTCCTGATGATAACACATACATCTGAGATGTACTTTTTCCACTATCACTTTAATAAGATAGTGCCATTGCAACCATTTTACAATGGCTTCTCTGAAGAAGGCTACAAATAAAAGAAGATTGGAGCAGCTGTCAATACTATGAATAAGAACATTTGCTATTTATTGAGTGCTTACCATGTGCCAGGCTCTGGGCTAAGCACTTTATGCAGTTATCTCATTTCAACCTCACAACTCCATGAGGGGATTACTAAGAAAGCTTGCTTTATTAGAAAGTATAATAAAATTGTGACTGTTTATGATTGTGAATAGAAGTGGTTGTGGGGTCACTATATTGCCTCGGCAGGTATTCTTGTTTTTAACCATGAATAGCAATAATGACTGTCATGTTTTGTATGCTTACTATGTGCTAGGCACTACACTAAACATTTTATCTGGATAATAACAAATTTTATACTATAAATTTCCAGATGAGGGAACTGAAATTCCAAGAAGTTAAGTAACTGAATCAGGGCCACAGTATAAATTGGGCAACTGGGATTCAAGCCTGTTTGGCTGACTGTAGTGTGTACTCTCAACTCCTACCTCCCTTTGCCTGCCTGCCTTAGTCCTTTTTCTGATGTTTAACTGAATGTCACAAACTAATGTATAAAGAAAATACATTTTTTGGCTTATGATTTTGAAGGCTGGGAAGTTCAAGGTCAGAGAGCCACATCTGATGAGATCCTTCTTACCGTTGAGGAGTTTCTGCAGAGTCCTGAGGTTTTGTAGGACATGACATAGAAAGAGGGCCTGTGTGTTCTCTGGCCCCACCCTTTTGGCCTCATTTAGCCTCACTTACCTCAAAACCCTTCCACCTCCAAATGCTGTAGATTGTTTCCATCCTTTTACTACCTCACAATGGGGATTAAATTTCACCATAAGTTATTTAAGTGACATTTTATTTTATTGGTGTATTATAATTGACATAATATTGAGATTTTTTGTTACATATTTGTACATACATACAAAATAATGATACAATTTTGTCAATTTAATTCTCCACTTTTGGAGAGGACATTCAAACCATAGTGCCATCCAGAACGTAGTCATAATATATTCTGCATTTTTGGAACTTCCTTTTCTACCTTTGGGAAAAATTATCAGGATGATATTTTTTTCCTGTTTGTGATTTTTCTCTAGATATTTTGTTTTATTGATCCTACTGGTACAGTTCTATTCTGTCGTTCTAACAGAGAAAATCGTCTTCAGAGAAATAAGTCGTCTTTATTTTTATTTTTGTCATTTCTAAATTGTCATTTGTGAGTATGGAAGCTATTTATATACCTTAAGGAAAACTTTCTTTCTATATAAACAATGCCAACTCTGGGTCCCAGGTTCTTTGTAAAGATACATTACCATTGTGAAATTACCCCAATTGTGTGACCAGACCCTTTGTGAACTTTCTCCTATTATTCTAGACAACATTTTCAGTTCTACCAAAATGACAAACATGGGGGAGAGGTGAAACTAAATAACCATTCATATAAGCTTCAAAATGTTAATAATGGAAATAAACATGATTTGAAAACGTTTCAGGGTATGAAAAGATCCATTAAAGAAGTATGTCTCTATTCATAAAAATTTTGCTAAGTCAGACTCATTAGTCAAAAAGTCTGTTTGTGGGGTTGGGGCTGTGGTTCAGTGGTGGGGCACTTGCCTCACATGTATGAGGCACTGGGTTCAATCCTCAGCACCACATAAAAATGAATAAATGCAACAGAGGTATTATGTCCACCTGCAACTAAAAAAATGTGAAAAAAATAAATTTGTATAAAAATATTTTTTTTAGATAATGGGGATTGAACCCAGGGCGATGCGCATGCTATGCAAGTGCTCTAACACTGAACTACACCCCAGCCCTAAAAAATTATATACTCAAATTGTCTACTAAGGAAAACTTTCTTTTACAAAAAGTTGCCTTTATAAACTGCTTTAAAATTTAGAGAGAAACATGCAGATAACTTTTTCATGTATCCAAATTACCTATTTTTTTACATTTTTGATTATTTGTTCTTTTTATATACATGACAGAAGAATGTATTTTGACATATTATACATACGTGGAACTGGAAGCTACCATGCTAAGTGAAATGAGCCAATCCCTCAAAAACAAATTACCTATTTCCTTTTGCCACGTTATAATACAAGTCTGGGACAAGAAAGTAGAAATCTAGAACCAGGTATTACTACTTCATCTCTCTTATTTTAGTTTCTTCATCTCTACAATAAAGGAATTGTCTTGTTGACATTTAATATCCTTTACAACTCTGGCATTCTTTATCTTTACCATGGATGATTTCACCCTGAATAACCTTTATATTATTTTATAATTCTGATTATGGTTCTGTTTTCTTTCCAAATTATCATCATGCCATTTCCTAGTGTACTGTGCCTAAATCTAAACTCCCCTGTGTAAGAAGATCAGGAAGTCCTTGGAAGGATTTCAAATAAGACTTAAAAACATGATTAGAATGCAAACTGAAGTATTATAGATGATAATCAAATATTGGTGTAGATTATTCCTTATTTTCTAGTTAATCTTCATCATTCATCAGAACTTCAGAACTTTCTGCCTCTTACGGCAATTAACATCTTGAAAGACACTTATGCTTTGATCAAATTATTTAAAAAGTATATTGTGAGGAATAGATATATAATCTCAATTAAATTGTAAATTTTGTCCTATTTTGTATTCTACACAGATGCCTATCATCCTAAGGGACTCATATTGGGCATTCAGAGCATTGTTAAATTCTGTTTCTGAGAACCCCCTCATCCTCCACACGCATTTACTTATTTGTTTATTCTGACCAACATGACACAGAAGAAATGAAATATTACATCATAGAAATGGACAAAATGCTGATTTCAATTTTTTAATGTGTAAAATCAATCCTTAAAGTATAAAATGGGTATCACAAGTTGGAAAAGAAGAAGGAAATCATAGCTAAAATGGTGGGTGGTAATTGAAGCTGCACAGAATTTTTAGAACCTAGACTCTAAATATGTCTTATCTGAAGGTATGGGAATCTAAGACCTTAACGATTATAAGCAGGCAATTTCAAGTTTTCTAGGTGAATCCTCCACAATTTCAGTTTTCCTTATAATTATCTTGTTTTTCAATTTCACCAAAGCCTGTGACCATGTGGACATATCAATAGAGCTATATCTTGGGCCATGGAAGAAGCCCATACAAGTGGGTCCCTGAAACCTAAGCTCCATTAGATCTGTGGTATGTCTATCTCTGGCTATTTATCAAGGTGATAAGCTTAGTAAAGGGCAAGGAACTAGACTTAGCTGCCCTACATGAATTCCAAAGCCAGAAAATGAATTACTACCAGAAAATCTGTAAGGCCTAGGGCCTTACAGATAATTCATTACTTAACCTAGGCTTTAGGTCACTTTAGAGAGATGAAAGCCTTCCCTTGGAGTTATAGAAATGTAGAGCCAACAAATAGATATAAATATTGGTTTGAAAATGGTGAATCTTACCACTCAGAAGCATCTCTAAAATCATCCCAGAGGAGGCCATCACATTCATGGCCTATTCATGTCTTCTACAGGAAATGGGTTCACATATTCATGAAAGATTAACTTATACATAAAATTTATAAAATATATGAGAAATTTCAACACCAAGAAAGATACTGCTCAGAACCAACAGATGGGAGAATTCACATCCAAGCAACAAGAGATAATGGAGCATTATAAAAGGGATGTCAAAGTAAGACATTTAAAAATGTGTGTGTATGTTTAGACACACACACATACATATGTATATAGAAAGTGCCTAACTTTGACATATGATTTTTCAACTTTACAATGGTGTAAAAGTAGATAGATAAAGTAGAAATTAGTGCATAAATTAGAAAGCATATTTTGAACTTTGAGTTTTTCCTAGACTAGTGATAAACTAAATTGTGATGCTTGCATTGCTGGACAGTGGTGCAAGTTGCAGCTGCCAGGTAGCCATGTGATCATAAGAATAAATGTACAGTGTCCTATGCTGCTAGTATTTGGGGAGAATACATATATTTGATAAATTATATAAGATATTCACTTTACTACAAAATAGATTTTATGTTAGATGATTTTGCCCAACTATAGTTTAATGTAATTGTTTAAGGTAGGTTAGTCTAAGCCATAATGTTTGTAGGTTAAATATATTAAGTGCGTTTTCAACTTAATGATGTTTTCAACTCAGGATATGTTTATCAGAATGTAAACCCGTCATAAATCAAGAAGCATCCCCCACTCTCTCTTCCTGTCTCCCTTCCTCCCTTTCTGAAAATTATAATGTACACAGGATTATGTGCAGGAAAAATGGGGTGGAACCTGTTTTTTTTTTTTTTTTTTTTCTCACCAGGGAAATGCTAGAACAGGTTAGTTCCAATGGCAGCTCTCGTCCTCTATCCACGAATCAGGTCTACTTCTTGGACTGGTTATTGATGCTGCCAGGATAGAGGAAAGTGAATAAAAGGAAAAGGCATGTTAATTTCAAGGTCCATTTAGAAATGCACTAGAAAAATCAATGGCTGGTAAATAGAAATCGGCAAAATTGGCAGGAAGAATTTTTATATCCAAGCACAGAATATAAATCTGCACACTGACCAGATAATAACCAAATAAAATGATGATGATACTGGAAAGGCACTTGACAAGGCTCTTTTCCTAATGTTTTAGTGTGCTGAGGAATGTATGTCTCTTGGATTCACTGAACCAAGATTTGTTCTTTTTAAATTTTGGGATTAAAGTTTTGATTAAAGTTTGTCATTAGTTTTCTTTAGCATCACTGATTTCACACACTGAAGTAGTCAGATACTGGATCCTAATAGGAGTGATTAACCAATAACTTTAGAGCTGAAAGTAGTTAGGAAATCTGTATTCTAATGAGGTATATGTATAGGAAACTCTGTTCCTCAGACTTAAAGATAATTTTTTATGGTGAATTTGAACTTACTGTCATAAGTTCTTCAGTGTTATATCTGAGAAATGGGACTCTGTACCAAGGTCATATTAGCCCATTTTAAAATAAGAGGATTTCCAACTTTGTGATGCTGAAGAGAGTTAGTTCCCCCTTTCCTTTCCTAAGCCATTCCTTGCATTAACCAGAAGTATATTTTGCTCTTTGAAATGTACCCTGAAATTTCTTGCCCTTTTTTTTTTTTTTTTTTTTTTTGTGGTACTGGGATTGAATGCAGGGCACTCTACCACTGAGTTACACCCTCAGTCTTTTTAGTTTTGAGAAAGGGTCTCATCGAGTTGCCTGGGCTGGCCTCGATGTCAATATGTGCCAAATAGAAAAACAAGTCAAGGAAAGATATACTTGTAGAACAAGACTGCATGCGTGAGATATGGAGTGGGGGTGGGTGGAGTAATGCAATTTTGACATACTATACTATCATTTACTTGTTTACATTTTTACATTTTTATTGTCTAGCTTTCCTGCTAGAGTATAAGTTCTCTGAAGACATGGATCATATCTGTCTTATTCACAGTTTTATCTCTAGAAAGACCAGAACAGTGCAGGGCATATCATAGTATGTGTGTGTGGTGTGTACACTATACATTTGTTTTTACTTGAAATCTTCCAAGCTAGGAAAAGTTCATATTTAAGAAATAAGAGGGATTATTCTTTCTTCTTTCACCACCTAAAAAAGCAAGATGTTTCTTAATGCTAACATAAGTTATTAAAACCTACATATAAAATATATGATTAGTTATAAGACAAAGTTTGAAAAAATGGCATTAATTTGGGGTTCTTAATTATTTTTCCTGTCAAGGGAATTAAAACTATTGTACACACACACACACACACACACACACACACACACACATATACACTTCTGTTATGTGTCTTTCTTTTATTCTAGAATTTAACTTCAGGTTGTTTCTTGTTGAGATTATTGGGTATCACTTTTTGGAAAAGATTTTAAATCACCATTGTAAAAGAATTTACCCAAGTAACTATTCAAGGGAACTCAGAAGCCACTTGGGAATAATATCTGAGTTAGATTTGTAATGCAAACATCAAATTTGTACAACTGAACCATTAACAACTTTAATCAATTGAGCTGTCTCTGCACACTGGACATTTTTTCTTGAGATATGCCCATGGGTATAGGAAATGAAGTAAGTTCAGTCTGTGAATAAACAATATTGTTTACTGGAGGAAAGGGCAAACAAGTTCACAGAGAAGAAGTGGGTACGTAGAGGATATAGCTCTGTGCCAGAGTGCTTACCTCGCATGTGCAAGACCCTCAGTTCAATCTCCATTACAGAAAAAATTAAAAACTCTGAGAAGTAATTGGTATATACATGGATAAAAAATAAGATCCTGAAAATTTTTTGAAAAGATTTCATCAAAATCTAGGCTTCCACACATCATTGTCTAGTGTTGGGGGTGGCTTATAGGAAACTTTGTGGAATAAGATAATTCTGAATTTTATTCGAGACATATGTCTGCCAAGTGCCATCATACTGCCTTTACTGCTTCTTCCGCATGTTTTTGCACATGGTCAGACTGCATGGACTGAATGTTACTTTGCCTCTAGACCTTAGCACTGAGCACCAGCTCTAGGACATTGGATCAATTAGAAATGCTAGTTTCATTGCACTATGTGCCAGGTTGTAATAACCTTCTCATTATTTGACTTTCCACTAATACTTCACTCTCTTTGACAATTCAATGTTTTTCTGAATTTCTTATATGTGGAAAAAATTACAATAGCCATGATTTGTTCAGCACTTGGTATCCAGCAGGCATTGTCTCTATACTTTATGCATTACTGTTTTAATCTTCACTATAACCCAGTGAAATATATATTCTTATTACAAACCTTGTGAAGATGCAGAAACTTAGGTAAAATGACATTAAATAGCTTGCTCAGCCTCACTTATGTTCTTGTCCACTATGCTGCAAGATTTATTTTGATTTCCACAAAAACAGATAGCATAGAGTATAAAATACTCTTTGGAGTTTGGTTCTAGGCAATGTGACACACATCCAAAAATGTTATTCATAGGTAACTTTATAATATTTGAGATTTGCAACTTTAAAATTACAATGCAAGTAATTTTAGGGGCTCCTGAGAGGTCTCTTTCTTTCCCCACAAACCTTTCTTGATGCCTAAGATCTTAAAACTGAGAAACATTTTATTTTGGCCTGGAGCTTATTTTTCCCTGCTTAAAGGGCAGATATTTCTGGAAATCCAATTATAAAGAATATTAATGGTTATTATCATAAGTGCATTTTATCAGCTCTCTTTTTTAATGAATAAATTATGATGGGAGCAAATTCAGAAACTGTGATAGCTCTGAATTCCTGAAATTGATAACAAAACAATGCTATGGGAAGTATGGCAGAGGAAGACAATAAATATACCAAAATATCAGTTGCATCTTGATTTCCCATTGAGTTAATAAATGCTTTTAAATGACATGGCGTTTATTAGGAATTGTTTGTAAAATTATATAAAACATTTTATTATAATAGAAGAATGTGGTATCATATGATTGATGTTTTTATTTTAATTTTTCTATTTTTATTGAGTTGTGCACATTCAGTGGTAATAACTGATGATTATGTAGTAATGCATTAGTAGTTGAAACTTAGAGTGCAGCATTAACCTATGGGCATGTAGCTTCAGAATAGTGAAAATTATCCTTAGTCCCATCTTTACTATTTCCATGTTTGAGTTTAAATTTTTAAAAAATCAGCCATATTAATTTACTCAAAGGGCCAAATAGGACTAGTGGGAAAAAAGCAAGGGTGAACAAAATGTAACTTTTTCTCATGTACTTGATATCTCTTCCTCACTTGCCTTTTCTTGCCAGATTTATAAGAAAGCCAAGTTTCTTTGTGTCAACTAGCAACTTTTGTCACATATAGAAGTTTCATTTAAAATAGGTTGGTTCTTTATTGGATTATGTGATATTCTTTTTTGTTAAGTGAACTTTTTATTTATTTTGCAATATGTTCTATAGTGTTTTTTTTGCTGACTTCAAAATTTATTATAAAGTTATGCTAATCAAGACATTGTGATAGTGGCAAAAGTCTTAGTGTTAAAGTATTATCCTCAATGTCTCCCAGACACATCAAGTTTCCCACGTCCAGTACCAATTATGATGCTTGTTTTTATTTGTATGATATATTGTCTTTTATAAATGTAGCCAGTTGGCTCTATTCTAGTCTAAGTGGTAAGATGTTAGCTATCATGAATTGTTTCATGATATGATCTCATTTCCTGTATCTCAGTCACATGATTTATGCGGGTCCTTTTCAGTGATGTGTAAGGGCAGGGGACACTTGCAGTGAGAAACACTTGAAATTGCAAAGGAACTTGGTTTAGTCAGGGTTCTCTAGAGGAACTGAAACGACAGGATTTGTATATGTATGCTTTTAAAGGGTGATTTATTAGTTTGGCATATAGGATCAGAAGGTGTATGGTCCCACATTGACTGTTTGCAGGCTGGAGAGGCAGATAAAGTATAGTTGTTCAGTTCAAGAAACTGAAGGAAGGACTGTATAGAGGGTAAAGAGGGGTGGGAGGGGTGGGGGGAAGGGAAAAAATAACAGAATGAATCAAACAACATTACTCTATGTAAATTTATGATTACACAAATGGTATGCCTTTACGCCATGTACAAACAGAGAAACAACATGTATCCCATTTGTTTACAATAAACAAGAAAAGAAAAAAAAAAAAAAAAAAGAAAAAAAAGAAACTGAAGGGAAAGGAGGGGGTGGGGAATAGAAAAGACAGTAGAATGAATTGACATAATTTTCCTATGTTCATATATGAATATGCAACCAGTGTAACCCCACATCATGGACAACCACAAAAATGGGAAGTTGTACTCCATGTATGTATAATATGTCAAAATATATTCTGTAACGTATAACTAAAAGAACAAATAAAAAAAGTAAAAAGGAACATGGAACCTCAGAACAAGAGTGCAGCCCCAGTTTGAAACTGAAGGTCTATGACTTCCTTGGAGAATGACTGGTAGAAGTCCACATGGGATGTAGCTGGGTGATGGGGACAGCAATAGATTCACCTTCTCAAGGATAATGGAACTTGCATCGGTTGCAGCTTCCTCCTCCTTCCATTTTTTGTTCCATCTGAGTTCCCAGCCAAGGTCACTCACATTGAGGGGGGATGAGGTATCCCATATGCCAATTGTCTTTGGAAGCACCTTCACAAGACCCATCCAGAAATCTCTTAATACAATCAAGTTGAAAATCCAGATTAACCATCTTAGAATTTGTCCAAGGCAGTTAAGTCTGGACTAAATTACACACAAGGAATTATTTCCTGGTAACAGAAGAGAATGGCCAACTTTGCAATCAATTAGGGTAATGTGAAAAATACAGGAGTAAGTGTGTAGAGTGAAATGATTGCTTGGTAATCAAATTATAGCACCACTCATTTTCTCCTGCTGAGTTCATGAACTCTCTTTTGCAATATTTTCCTTTTTCTCTGCTACTCTCCTTAAAGTAATTTCAGTGAACTGCAAATATGCCTGTGATCTTTTCTGATAGTTAAGATTGGGTTTATCTTCAATGAATTCCTGGGACAAATTCTGGAAGAAAACCTGAAAATTGGAGACATATGGTCCAGTAAGCTGGTCACATTCTTTTATGCCAAGCTACTGAGTGAAACTTCTATAGGAATCCTGCCTTTTCTAATTCCACTAGTTCTAGAGACCCTCTAGAACTACAATTTCAACTATAATATTTTTATTATTTTTGGATTATGTGCTATTCTTTTTGTTGAGTGAACTTTGTATTTCCTTAGCAACCTGATCTACAGTATTAAATTCTTACCCCCAGTTAATGTCTTTCAGACACATCAAGCTTTCTAAATCCATTGCAAATTATGATCACTGACCTTCCAAAAATCAAATAATAATCATTTGCTATTCACTATGTGTAAAACAAGTTACTACTTGACCTAAATATGAAACTTGATTCCAGTGAGCATATAACTCCTGGAGTGTTCTGTGCAAGAAGCACTGGAGAAGGAAGACTGTTGCATGCATCCATTATTTTCTAGGAGGATGATCCCCCACTCGAATTCCTGCTTGTTCATTTATATTATCCTAGTTTACCACTTTGATCCCTTTCCGAAGCAAGAAGACAGAATTTTGTGACACATTTTGTTCAGAAGAAACTAATTAGTTGATTTGATTGTGTAAATTCTAAAGTTACTATAGTTCATATAAGTCTACATGATTCTAATTATATAAACTATTAAAATAATGCACTTTTATGGAAATAGAATATCTTGCAATTTAAAAAATTCTGCCACAAAACTATAGTTTTTTGTTTTCCCAAATCAAAGCCTAATAAAATAAACAATTCTATAAAGTGCCTTCAAAGTCTGGTTCCTATGTTTGATTATTATTGTAGTTTATCAGTGATTTATATTTTACAGTATTCAGAGACATAGACTCATTTTGACTCCTACATGTTTAAATAATGACCTCATTTCACCAAATGATTATCAAATGAGTTTTACATTCTTTTAAAAGAAACTCAGATTTAGTCATTCTAGTCTTACAACCTTTATTTTATGGAAAGCATTTTTTGAAGAAATAAAAGGTTATCTTCTTATTTTAATATGGCATTTTATGAATTAAGAATAAAAATGTTAATTTGCAGCTATTTTGCTCTCACCACCCAGAGAATATTTTAAAGGGTGAAAAATGAGATACATCTTTCTTTGCAATTATGTTCTTTGTCAATGAACATGGGAGTCATAATTTCTCTTCTTAGAAATGTTACTGGATTTAATTCAGTATAGAAGTAGTCATTTCTCATATTTATCTGTAAATTACATTGAATCTTGTTGTAGTCACATTAGGAAGTAATGATTTATATGCTTTCTAATTATTTATGTGCTTATTTAAGCATAGTCCCATTTTAGAAATGTTATTGAATTAATGTTGTAATACATGTAACAAAGAAAAATAATTTCCATAGATTAAGCTCTGCTTTTCTGCAATCTGATCTTGTTTTGCATGCTCTGCTGTATAATATATGTATATACAGGTACCAAGCTGGTAATTTATTATAAGATTTAAATAGACTCTGGAAAGTGTGTATGGAAAATGCTTATCTACTGAAAATTGGTTGTTTTCCTGAATAAAAGCTCTAAGAAACTGAATACAAGTAGTTAAAGTACTTGTTCTGTTTCAGAACTAGAGAAATGATACAACCTAAGAAGTTACTGGTTGTTCTGTCCTTTTCCCATGTGGATGTATTGGAATGAGTAGGTGAACAGCAGGTATACACTCAGGAGAGCTTGTATAATGGTTAACAGAAGGCAGTGAGAATTCTTTTGAGGACATTTCCTAAATGTCCTGCTAGACCAAAGCCTAGACAAACTGAGAAGTAAATGGTCTTAAAAATAGATACAATAAATCCATACTTTTTAAAAGCCAGTTTATGAAAAAAAATCAATATTGACATTAAAGGGAAATATTCTAGGGTTGGGAATGCAACTCAGTTGTACATTGTTTGCCTAGCATACCAAGGTCCTGAATTGAAGCCCCAGTACTTTAACACCCTGCAATATTTGAAATCAGACTTGGTCTACAGATTTATATCCTTCTCTCTGTGGAATACTTCATTCTGAAATCACGAACATCCCATTTAAAATAGTGAAAACATTACTGTTTATGAGATATAAATATGCTTTATGTATGTGTTGTAGATACACGTAGATATAATACAGAAATGCTGAGGAAATATGAAGGAATAACAAAAAGTTGAGGCCTGAACTCAGGCATATTTTTCAAGCATTATAAGAAGAATTTGAAGTATGGAAGAGACATAAATTAGTGTGAGAGTAAGAGAAAAATTTTGATTAGGCAGTATATTTCCTTTTAAATAAATGCTCATCTTCAATTATTAATCTAGGAAAAAATGATTGCCTTTTATTGGAAGTTGTTTGGTTATTTATTGTTGAAGAACAAGTCATACTAAAACCTATAGCTTTATTACCAATTTATTATCTCTGTAGTTCTTTTGATCAGCTAGGCTTAGCTGGTCAGTTGTCAGTTGTGATTGCATGGGGTTACTATCAGATAGCTGGGTCTAGAATCATTTGAGGGCTTGAGAAGGATGGATGTCTAGATGTCTAGATAACTTCTTCACACATGTGTCTAGAACTTAGATTGGGATAACCTAACATTTCTCTTTTCATGTGACTATTCCACAAGTCAGCATGGACTTTGTTACAGCATGCTATTTGTTAAGGTATTTCAACTTCTTATATTAATTTTCTTATGAACAAGTGTTTCCAGAAACAAGAATTGATAGCTGCCATTTTTGAATTGTTGGGCAGCCTCCTTATATTCACTGCCTTATATTCTATTGGTCAAAGTCACCTCCTTATATTCTATTGGTCAAAGTGTTCACAGAGTCTGCCAAAACTGAAGGAGAGAGGATCCCACCTCTCTCTCGAAGAAGTGTCAAATAGTTTGTGACCATCATTAATCTGCAAAAGTTATGCATGATAGAATGCTTCTCATGTTTTCTTTGTTGAAATTGCAGGGAAAAGAAAGAAAAACCTGTAAAGAAGTCAGTAGATCTACTTCTGCATATGCAAAGTGAACAGTATGTGCCTCCAAAGCAACTCTATATATCATAGTACCTATGACCTTGAATTAGAATCACCTTGCCCACAAAAAGTGCCATGTACATAACATTTATGAGTCAGGTTCTATTTGTAGGTTCTAGGGTTGCTGGCTATTTAAAGAAGAACCTTTAGTAAAGTGAAGAAATTTTAAAGGCATTGAACACAAAATGATAAATGTTACTTTACGCTCCCTCTGTCATATCATCAGTGTTTTCTAATAGGAATATTGGGTCCCAGTTAAGACTTAATTCAGGCTGGTCTTAATCCTTGAATGTAAGCTCCTATTCTTAATCTCGTGTTTGGAAAGTTATTGAGTGTGGCAGGAGGAGAGATTGGCAAAAGAAATCCTTTAGGAGATAGGTCAACCTGATTGTCAATATGTGTTCTACTTGGTTTCCATGAAATTAGTTTGGATGGTAAATCTCACTATGTATGTGCTTCTGTGTTTCCATGCACAGAAGGGGGTAAAATCATAGTGGGATTGTATTAATAAATATTGGAAAGACCAATACAGGTCTGGTGAAACAAAGGGTATTCCTCGGGTACACTGATGTTGATTGTATGCTACTGGGACCATGAGCCACATAAACCTCATGTAACATGACCAATGAGAGACAAGTAAGTACAGGTAAGCCAGCATTCACATTCTAACTTGCAAGTGACACCAACCTAAACTGAATTTTTAATAACATACCCAATGAATATATGAAAAAAATTCAAATTTCTTTAGCCATCAGGGAAATGCAAACCAAAGCTACATTGAGATTCCATGTCACAACAGTCAGAATAGCTATTATTAAAAAAAATAAAACACTGGTGAGGATATGGAGATAGGATAGGAACTATTGGTGGGAATGTAAATTCTTATAATCACCATAGAAATAATTATAGAATTTTCTAAAAAAACTAAAAATAAAACTACTATAGGTTCCAACTATAGCATTACTGGATATAAACCTGAATGAATCAAAATCAGTATACTAAAGAGAGTGCCCTGCATAACCATGGTTATCAGGACACTATTCACAATAGTCATGTTACAGAAGCAGCCTAGATGCCCATGAAGAGATGAATGGATAAAGAAAATGTGATGTATATATACATAATGGAGTATTATTCAGCCATAAAAAGAATGAAATCATGTCATTTTCAGGAAAATGGATGGAACATGAGATTATCGTGTTAAGCAAAATAAGCTAGATTCAGAATGCATGTTTTATCTCATATGTGGAATTTAGATAAAAATCTTAAAAATTTTAAAAAGATGACATGAAATTTTGTCACCAATTTTGTTAGTCTTATTGCCTCAATACAATGGAGACAGCAGGAAATGGAACTACCAAAATGAAGAGGATTAGAGTCAGAGATACATCTTTACTCCAAGTGATCCTTCTCAACTTAAGGTCAAAAAAAAAAAAAAAAAAAACCTTTTATATCTCAGTTTTCAGCAAAATATTTGGGAGCCTTTTCTATAGAGTTTAAAGCATGTAACTGCTAAAGTATCGGATGTATTACCAGATAAAATAAAGTTTGTCAAGGAACTAGAAAGAGAATAGGTAGCATAACTTTGTGTGTGTGCTCTGTCTGAATATAGTTAGCACTCATTTGAAAAACCTAATTCATGACTTCTGTATAAATGGAAACAAAATTTGGTTGCTTGGCAAAAAAATGACAAATTTGTGAAAAACAATAATGTTTCTGGAAATAAACATATGCTTGATGAACTAATGACTCTAAATAACTGCTTTTGAAAGAAAAGCTGAATAGATTGCCATTGCAAGAAATTTTCATTATTTTTACTTCACTATTTACCCTTTGGTAGATGTGCCCACTTTCAACAGAGTTGGAACAAGGTGTCATTCCATATAGATACACCGCCAAATCAAAAATTAAGGGAGGTGACATACTAGCCTACAATATTTGCAAAAAGAATTCAATTCATGTGCATGAAAACATCCAATATTATTATTTTGGAGTCATTTAGAAATAATCTTTCCCTACTGTTTGAAAATAATGTCTTACTCAAAATACTATCTTACTCGTAAGTATAAGAGATATGTCTATCTCCAAAGGGGAATCCTTCTTTTGAATTAAAGAAGTGACTATAACATTATGGTTTGTCCAAAACAGTTCTGGTTTATACATTTTGTCCCAGCATAATTATTAATATTATCCCCATTTACTCTCAAGTGTTCCAGTTTGAATGATCAATCACATGGTCACCCTATTTATATACTAATCCCAAAGCATTAAGGCATTGATTAAGTACCTAGCTGTTCATGCTGTTTTGTGGCACATTAATTATACTAAGAAATAGCAGAGACAGAACTGCTGCCTTCTGGGAACTTCATGTCTAAGAGACACAGGACTGCTCTGAACACCTATATAAGAGATCAAGTGCATTAAAAACAGTAACTCAGATCAAACAGTATATGTCATGTATGTAGAATTACATTTATTTTTAGGCTGGGAGGAGGGGGAGAACGCTCATTGAGAGAATTTAGGAGTTTCACATACTGGAAGGATGTGGTGAGGAAAGGCAGAGTTTATCTGGAATGGTCTTCTGAAAAGGTCTGTTTGTAATTTTTTTGCTATATAATTCTATGAGTTGACTTTCACAAATAAAAGGGGAAGTTATCTTGATCTCCAGTAGACTATCTTTATCTATCTACTGTACCAATGGAAACTGCCCACAAACCAGGCCTGGAGTTTGGCTATGGGAATTACATAATCAAAAACCATTTCTTCATGTTGCTTTTAGGCACTTTCATACAATGTATCAATGTGTGAGGTAAAGAGATATAGACTCAAAATGAAAAAAAGTTCTCTCAAAGGCCTATGATACCAGCATGATATTGCTTTGAACACATTTTAAAAAAGATTTTTATCTAGTCTGTCACCTCTGACATTGAAGAGTGAACCTTGAAGCAGTTATATGTTCTTTAGTCCAATAAGACTTCTAGGATACCAGTGAACTGTAGAATGTTTCGGAAAACAGCAGTGGACCAAGATAGGGTACTGTTCTGAATTTCTATTCATAATTTACTGGCCCTTGGTCTTAGGGATACTGAGAGAATGATGAAAGAAATGGCTGTAGTTTCCCCAGCAAAAGAAGGAGAGCAAAATTGAGGTTAACATTGGCTTATGAGGCTTTGAATTTATACACAGAAGAAACAAGTATCAATGAAGTTTGACTTTGGAAGTATCCTTCAAACTCTATGTGAAGGGGCTATTTGTAATTCAGTAGAAGTTCTATGGGGAGACTCTTCCACTTCTGACTCTACCCCACCCTGGGGTTGCCACTCATACAGAAGGGAGCTGAAGCCCTAACCCTAACTTGGAAGCTTATCAAGAGATTCTGGTCTTCAAGTCATAGAATCAGGATGTATTTTGAACTTGGTCAAAGGTATTTTATCTTTCTGTTTCTCTTGCTATTTAGTAGGTCAAGTCATTTATCTGTGATGCAATATTGCATAAATATGACTTGGATATAGTAAAAGCTTTATTACTTAAAGCTACCAGATATTAGAGTGTTTGCAGAATGTTGATCATTTAAGGGGAAATGAGAATCCTTGACTAAACCCAAGGCCTCTTCAACAGGTCTAACTGCAATTCTCTTAAAACACTATGACTGATTGCACCTCTGGAATATTATTTATATGATTTCTTCTTCTTGGAATTCCTTTCTGCTCCTTGTCTACCTTGAGAATACCTATTTACTTGTCCTTTGAGATTTAAGTGTCATTACCTCTTTGAAGACAATATTGAACTCTTATCTAACCTTATCATGTCCACCTCCTAGAAAGATGTGATCTGTCTTTCCTTTGTGTCTCTGTCTTCCCCACTACATCATAAGCTTCTTGAAGAAAGAGAGCTAGCAGTGGATGGCACATTAAGAAGGAATCAAGACCTAGGCAAGTGTGTTAATAAAAAGTGTGGGAGAAGGGTAACAAACACTAAATCACATGTTATTGAGGAAAATGAACTTCTTAGACCACACTTTCAAATTTGCTCCAAAAGATGACTTGACTCTCACAGCAGCCCACATTGCTAGGCAGAAAATCTGGCACTTACCTTAATTCTTAGAAAATCAGACATTTAGCCAGAACACTTATTCCCTTAAGATTTTAAATGATTACACTGTATAAATGAAATTTTAAAGTAGACATTTAAAAAAATTGCATGAAGGCTTTTAATGATCAGATATCCACAAACCTTTCCTTGGATTCTTTGTTGTAATCTCTGAGTTAAACATTTTGTTTGTTTTAATTTTTCCCTGCAGGCACTCCATTGATGATAATTGTAGGAAATACATTTTTTAAAAATGAAACTCTCCTATTAGCACTGTAGTTAAAAAATCATTTCATTTTTTTTTTGGTGAAATGATTTAGTGTGATAAAATATTAATAAGAAGAATATACTTGTTCATTACAAATGTTTTGCATTTTTTCCCTCCAGCAGGAGTATCTGTATAAATGCCAACCAATCTGAATTAAATAGCTTAGTAGTATTGCAATTCCAATTGCTTGTCATTACATGGAATGTTATGGTTACAGCTGACTCTACAGTACTACCTGAGACATACATTTTACATTTGCAATCAACCTATTATAGATGAACTGTGAAAATTGGAGAGAGCATTTTATGATAATTGGAAGATGTTTTCCTTGAAGTATGTAAGGCCCTTGAGAGAGCTTGAATTACTTGTCTGTAATTTTGTTATAAGCTTTAATGCTATTTATTTAACTTGAAGTTTATTACTCCTGAATATATTTTCCTGTTTTTCTATTGAGTAACATATATACTATATTCTCAATAATATTTTTATTTTGAATATTATTATCAATTTTATTTTGCTTATTGTTTTCATCTTCAAAGAGTTATTTTCCCTTAGGACATAATTTGTAGATAAATTACATCTGGATTTTTAATTTAAGAATATGTATGGAAATACAAAAGAAAGCCCCTCTTTGATTCCATCTGGCTCTTTCTGTGTTCTGAGAAAACTGGATCTAACATTTCAGATACTGACTGAATCTGTTGGTGGTGTGTGCAACATTTTATGCCATACACAATTTATGTTCTTGTATTTTTCCCTCTAGGACTTAGTCTTTCTCTGGTATAACTGATCTCCTCCCTGTTCTCTAAATACCTTGTGATCATTCGTACATTTTGATCCTTGTGTAAACCATCTCTCTGACTAAAATGTTCTTCCTCCTCTTCAAAATTTACCTAACTTCTCTTATGCCCCACTTTGATAAGATGCCCCAGTTTATATTTTATTGTGTTAAAAAATCAGCAGTAGTCCAAGTTGATTTGTTTTATCATTCTGCCTGCTCATTTGAGTTATTTGTTAGACCTCTATGATACTACCTAACAACATATAATGACATCTTGCTTTTCTGGAGATCAGAAGTATGGGTAAACCCACCTCAAATAGCGATCATAAAGCTGCTGCAATATAAATCCAGATTTTACTAAAAGACTTAATGCATATTTAAATTCTAATTCTTAGTGAACTGGATTAACTTATTTCTAAGTCATCACATGAGAAGACACAATCAGCAAAACCTCATTTCTTTGTCTGTTAGGTGGAAATTATCTTCATGATTTCATCGTGTCTAATATCTTATTGATTTTAAGATATAACACTCTGTTGGATACAAAGAAATAAAAGACACTACCTGATGAACTTTGTCATATGAGTTTGCTAATGCTTAGAATTTGTATTTTTACTTATTAAAAGAGCCTGTTATTATTTAAACAAGATTTCCTTTATCACATCACCCTTTAAATTTACCTGGTATAGGGGATTAAATACATTAATGCATGTTGGATATTATTATTATATTTTTTTACTCTCTGGGATCTTCTTTTCATGGTCATACTTCTGGAGCACAATGCAATGATACTAGTCAAATCTGAGATTGAACTCTTACACTGCCAAGTGCTGGGTTTATAAAGTTGAGCATATTACTGAAGATGCTAGAGCCTTACTTTCTTCACCTACAAAATAGGGATGATAATTCCTACTTCTCATCATAATTTGTACCAAATGACATCATACAAGTGATGTGCAAATATTGTTTTTCATGCTTGAAGTTATATTTTAACCTCCTAGAACTTGTCTTGTTTTTTTTAATATAGTTTAATTTAAAATATCTAATATGGTACATGTATAAATCTACCACAGCAAATCTCACCATAATGTACATCTGTAAGGCATGAATTAAAAAAAAAACCTGCAAATAAATAGTAGAAATATCAGTAGAATGTAGGGAAGAGAACAGGGGAGAAGGAAGGGAAAATGGAAGTACTGGGGACTGAATTAGAGCAAATTATATTCCATGCTTTTATAATTATTCCAAATGAATCCTAATGTTATATATAACTAAAAATAACTAATGAAATAAATTTTAAAAATATCTGATGTGTTTGGTTGTAATAGCATATTTAGACATATTGCCTTAGTCTGGGAATTAATTGTGATTTAGAACTTGTGCTTTGAAATTAATTAATATCATAGTTCAAAATTATGTATGGTTCAAATTTTATATACATTTACTTAAATTAAGGAATACTAGCTATCCAATATATTTATTTATAGAGAACTCAATACCATGTTGTGAGCACTTGAAGTAAATTACCAGCATCTCTATAGGCAGAAGTGTTTTTATGATTTCTATAACCTATACTGAACATTATTCAGAATTCCCTAGCTGTTTTATAAATGTCTGATGATCTCCTAAACAATGTTCGTTACTGCTACCACTGTAAAATGTTAAAAATTGTTTTCCTTAAAGCAAAATAAAATTTAAAACTTTTATTTTTTGGAAATTTAGGAAAGCTGGGTATATCATATTGAAATTCTGGTTGTGTAGCAAGGAGGCTCAAAAAGATTTTTATGAAGGGTAGCAAAAAAAAATTAGGCAATTGGTAGATGAATTGTAAGGTGGCACAGATTTTTTAAAAAAGTTACCATCATTAAACTTAATGTAGATACACTGGTTGAACTGATTCCTTTCTTTGGATTCATTAGCTGAGAGTAGGTACAGACCAGTCCAGAAACTGGAAAAATAAATAAAGACTTGTTTGTGACTGTGTCTATCTCATTTTCTTCTATCTGTCAGTCTTCCTTCATGCTGAACTTTGTTCTACATTTATTGGGTGAAAAGAAATATAAAAATAAGTAAGACATAGCCTATCCCCTCACTTTCCAGATGAGAAAACTGAGGTTCAGAGAGGCAAAGTGATTTGCCTCTGTTAAAGTCACACCATTAGTACATGATAGAGCTAGGATTAGCAACCATTTCCATTTTCTGCCTATTATATCTCATAAATAATAATCAAGCATCTAATTGCAATGGATTCTACCCAACCCTACTTGATCTGTTTTCTTTTATCTTCCTGGAAAGAAACAAACTGAAATTAGAAGCTTGTACATTACACACCTTCACTTTAATTACAAGAATTCCTATATAAGCACTGTTTAATGGAATGAGATCAAAGAGTTACAGCAGAAGAAACATGTGATGGTTCTTAAAGACTAATGTTGGAAGTTGCATTGTATCACATTGGCCACAGCAAAATATATGACCAAGACCAAACCTATTTGCACAAGGAGATATTCTTTGCAGCTAGAGGGAGGAACTATAAACTCCTTTGGCTAAGAACATGAATTCAAGGAGAAGTGAAAATTTGGAAAAAATGGTGAAGTCTAATCACCATGGACTTGAGGGAGACTGAAAATGTTCCAAAATTGTTTATTAAAATGTTGTAGATGTAGGTGTATTTTCCTAGGAAGCAGAATCTTACTGTTCATCAGTCTCAAGGAGGAAAAGACATTCTAACAATTTCCATGTGAACACTACTCACACTAAGTCCTTTTGTTATTTGTTTGTTTATTAAAAAAATATAATATACCCTGTTTAATGACCCAGGATTTATTTATGTGAGCATTTTCTAATTTTCAGATGAATGGGAGATTGGTTGCTTTTTATCAGGGTATGTATTTTAGGAACCTGATGGCTACACTGACACCTGGTAACCTTTCTATACCTCAAACAACTTAACTGTCCTCACTTCCATAGTGATATTTTTATGAATTCTCTATGTAACCAATATAGTGAGAATGGGGACATTGAAACAAAGACTTAGTTTCAAAGCCTTGGCCTGCCATTCACTACCAGTGTGATCTATGACAAATAAATAAAACTTTATGAACTTCAGTTTCCTTCTCTGTAAAATAGGGGTTACAGTACGCATCCTAAAAGGTCATTGTGAGGATTAATTAGGCAATGTGTATATAGTACCTGTGACATGTTAGGCACTGAACAATGCTAGTCCCTACCATTCCTATGATTGCTTAAGTTTTCTAATACTTTTGTCCTTGCCCTTTAATATGATAAACTGTCTCTCTATTCTGCGGTATGACTGAAGAACTTTTTGAACCTTTTTCCTTCTTATTCTTTGGGTCTTGAGAGTATTTATCAGCTGATCTCTTCTATCATCAGATTCTGGACCCAGGATTAAACTGTGTTTACACCAGGCATTTCCATGAGCTGTCTTCAGCCTTTCTTTCTTGGTGTGAATGTCATGGAAGTCAAATACCTTCTTGTTTTCTGGAAGGAGACGTCTGAGTCCAAAAGGAAATTGAACTCTGTCTTCCTAGCCACCTCTGAACTTTGACATAACAGAAACTGAGGAGGTGGAAAAGAATTCTTAGAAAGTCAAGTACTTTTTGACACACTAGATTAAGCAATAATGGAAAAAGTTCTGAGATGTTGCTTTTCACAAATTACCACTGTGAACCTCCAAATTACATCAACCGAGACAACTTTCTTGTTCTTTGAACTCTGAAACAGATTGAGTGAGCTCTCATTGGAAGTAAGAAAAAATATTTTTTATGTTAGTAGAAATTGCTCCATTTTGAATCCTGTTCCAACCAGTAAAACTGTTAACTAGAAACTTTATCTGGATAGGAAAACAAAAAAACTACAATGCTTAGGTATCATATTAGGTCTTAAAAATCATCACTCAAATTTAAACCAAATGGATTACTTACTTAGCACTGACTGACACTGCAGTTCTAGACTGGCAGCTATGAAATTAATGAATAATTTTTTGGCTATCTTCTATTTTCCTATGTGTATGTGTATATTCTAGAAATACTACTGATACTATGTATGTCAGTTCCTAGCTTTGCCAATGTAAATAAATATAAGGCTAAGTTTAAAATGTTTTAAATTACAAATCTAAATACTTTTATATTTCATTCATTATATTCTAGTGAGAGAAAATAAACATGTAAAACATAAAGAAAACACCAGATTATATATTATGGTTAAGTGCTCAAGAGGAGATAAGCTGATATTTTATACACACACACACACACACACACACACACATACATATATATCTCAATCCCAGAGGAACAGAAAAATTCCCCTTTAAAACAGCATCTTCAATTCATTTTAAAATTGATGTGCATTAATTTAAATTAACAATGGGAAATTAAATACTGCTCAGTAAATTTATTGTCCAATTCGAACCATAGCTTCTTTGGCTAAAGAGGGAACGTTAAAGGTTGATGGTATTTAACATAATACCCAGTGCCTTTTAGTTCTGTTACAAATTTGCTTCTAACTTCTGAATGTTTAAAAGGGAAAAAGTAAGCTATTTTAAAGCCTCTAATTTAGACAAGGCAAACCAATTGTGCTAAAAAATTTCATCAAATGTCATCAGCTCAGAAAGCAATGTACTAAGTTATTACATTTATATATGTTGAGTAGATGCTAGTTCATCTCCTTTCCCCAACAATTCTGGTTTCATCCAAGATGAGAAGTTATTTAAAGAAAAAAAAGTTTCTACAGTAAATCTTCCTTAGGCTTTTAATGAAGATGAACTCTGAAAACAGCTAGAAATGTCAACACCACAGTAAAATATAAAGAATTAACTCTCTTGGGATCTGGTTTAGCTGGCTTGAAACTAAGAAGAAAAACTGGATGTCATCTGAGATTCCTGGACACTTGGAAGCTAGCTATAGCTACATTCCTACTTTGTTTCAGATAACAATAATGAAGGACAGAAAAGGTAAGTAGGGTTCTTTTCCAGGCCATACAAATAGTGAAGGTTAAAGCTAGAATTGAAATTTGAACAATTCTGACTCTAAACTTTCACCTATAGTTTGTATTATTGAGTTCAAGAGAGACAGAATTTTTGGTCAGAAAGTTATTTAAAATTGCCTGCAAATTTTTGCCTTCTGTTCACAAATGTCATTTTCTCCACTAACTATTGGCCATTGCTGATAGTCATTGGGTAAATTTTTCCTTTCTTGAAAGTTCTGGTATAAATTGAAAAAAACTTTTCTGCATGTATTTTAAATACTTGAATTTCCTCTTTGTGTGCAGTCAGCATAGTAAACTTGGAATTGTAGAATATGATAAAGTTGTATCTCTGAGTTTTTCTTTTCCTTCCGTTCCTAGGTTTTTTTAAGCTTTAGAACTCTTCTCACCCTCATAGCACTCTATATACCCACCCACACACCTAATTTATGGGACCTCTATACAAAAGAGAATAATGGGAAAGACTGGGAGGGGCTCTGTTAAACTGATGTATTTTCAGATTTTCCTTAAATCATTTTACTTGAAGCCTTTTACTTCTAAGGCTGAATCATGATGCTATTGACTCAGGAAAGGGAAAAAAACAGAAAGGCACATGGAAGTAATATTAGGAAGGAAAAAAGGCAAGAGATCGACAGACAACAGAAATTTGAAAAATATAAGAAGAGAATTGGCAGCTTCATGCCAATAAAACTGTAAACATTAATGAAATGGATATATTAATGGAATATGTTTTTATCAAAATTGCCTGAAGAAAAATTTGAAAACTTTCATAAGCCAATAGACTTAAGCATATTGAATTGGTAATAAAAATTCCCCCACCCCAAAAGACTCCAAACCCAGATGAGTAGATTTTACAGGCAATTTTCCTTAACTTTCAAGGATTAAATGATCCAAATTGCATTAACAATTGCAGAAATGAAAATAAAGAAAGGCTCCTCAATTTACTTTATGAGACTATTATAACCTTTGTCATAAAACCAGGAAAGGAAGGACAGAATAAAAAAGGAATGTGCATCACAGAAGATGGGGAGGCTGAGGCAGCAGGATCACAAGTTCAATGCTAGCCTCAGCAATTTAGTGAGGCCCTCAGTAACTCAGGAAGACCCTGTCTGTAAATAAAATATAAAAGGAACTGGGGATGTGGGTTAGTGGTTAAGTGCCACTTAATTTAAATACTTAAAACAAAAAAAAAAAAAAAAAAAAAAAAAGAAATGTCCAGGCCAAACTTCTCACTTATGTTTATTTTTATTTTTATATTTTATTTTTCCATGCCTGTGGTGCTGGGGACACGAACCACAATCTTACTTATGAACACAGGTGAATTGTTTAAAAGAACCATTATATATTTAAAGTACAAATACCAAGAGTCACCCTTAATTCTTCTCTTTGCCTCATGCCACATCTAATGAATAAATTGACAAGTCCTTTAACACTGCCTCTTAAATATATTTCAAATCTGTTCAGTTCTTTGCTTTCTTCACTACCACAATAGACTTCCCTACTCATCTCTTCCCTTTTATCCTTCCCACAATATATTGTCTTCCTCAAATGTAAATCAGATCATTTCATTCCCACATGAGAACTCTCTAAACACTTCTTATAATGTACAAAGAGTGTCGGACTAGATTTATTAATTTATATCTCAATATTATTCTCGAGAATTGAACTCGGGGCACTCGATCACTGAGCCACATCCCCAGCCCTATTTTATATTTTATTTAGAGACAGGGTCTCACTGAGTTGCTTAGTGCCTTGCTGTTGCTGAGGCTGGCTTTGAACTCAGAATCCTCCTACCTCCTACCTCAGCCTCCCAAGTCACTGGGATTACAGGTGTGTATCACTTTGCCTGACTACCTCTCAGCATGTTTTACAAATTCCTGGACCATGTCCTGCTACTCTCTTTCTGACTCTCTCCAATCTAGACATACTGAACTTCTTCCTTTAATTGGAAAGATAATTTTGTTTCTGCCTCAGAGATTCTGCATTTTCTCCTTTTTTAAAGCATATTAAGCAGATTTTATTTAAAAGTAGTAATAATACAGACTTCTCCCAGAGGGAGAAGGGGGCCATGGCTGATGTTCTAAAGTCCCAAGAAGTGAGCGCAGCCTACATCTTTTATAGGTTAAGGTCTCTTTTGTTCTCCAGTTCTCTCCCCCAATCCTTATTGCATTTTCTATTCCCTGTGCCTGAAATATTCTTCCTCCAACTGTTTGCACAGACGTTTCCTTCATATCACTCAGACCTTTGCTCAAATGTCACTTCATTGAAGAGACCTTCATTACTTCCTTATTTTTAATTCTCCTTCCATCCTACCTTCTACTTCATGTCCCTTTAACCTTCTTCACTTTTCTTCACAGTGCTTATCAGTATCCAAAATGATCAGTTTCAAATAATTTAGAAATATATTTTCTTTAACCCTTACTAGAAAGTAAGCCACAGAAGGGCAGGGATTTTCCTTATTTGTTACTATATTCCTAGCACTACAAGAGAGTTGGGTTGGTATTAAATATATATCGAATTAATAAATCTAGTCCAACCCAATCATGTCCTGAATGAGAAAACTAAAGACCAGGGAGGAAATATGAGTTGCTCAAGGTTTCTTCTTCCCTGGGAATGGAGCCCTTTCTAACTTGAGTTATAGTCCAGTGCTTTTTATACTAAAACTACACATCTCTATCTGCCTTCATACCCATAATTCTAGTTTCGAAAGACAATTCCTTTCTCTTCCTTGTAGAGTAGTATAAATTTAATATATGGAAATGTTTATGAAGAATGCTACAGGCAAATCAATATGATAATGAGGGTTAGATATGGATGGATACTGTATTGCTTTGCAGCTTTCCAATATTGGTCATGTTTCATTTCTGGAGTACTTTCCTTTCAGAGGTAGGAAAATGATTATATTTTAAACTTTGTTTATGTGTATGAGCAAATATGGCAAAGCATAATAAGGTCAAACATCCTGGGCTTATGACATTGATTTATCTCAAATAAGTTCTTAGTCAACTGGCCCAGATTAACTGGTGGTCACATTATTTACCACCAAAGAAGTAAGTTTACATTAAAAACAAAATAGAAGGTACACACATAGCAGGGGCATGTATGTACATGAATATGTGATACAATTTTATAGCAATTTGTAAAAGTATGGTATGCCTGTGTTGGTGGAGATAGAAAGAAATGGTAGACAGTCCTTTCCACCAAGGATTATAAAAACTGAACTCTTGCAGGAACCAGAAAATAGTTCTGATGCATTACATAAGCAAGGCAGGAGAGTGAGAGTAAGTCTGTATCGACCAAGGACAGTGAGATTCAGAACAAGAAAGAGGTAGAGTTAATCTGATCAAGCAACAGAGAGACTATGCAATACAGGACTGTGTGTGTGGCCTTTTTCCTTTTTGTGGCAAGATTCACAGTATATTGATATATCATTAAAAATAGTTTATTTTGTTTGCATTCAGGCTGAAAGCCATCGACCACAAGAGACAGAGTTTTCTAAGGCTTAAAAATAATTCTTGAAAGATAATAAGCTCTGGTAGTTGCCTTCGATTTTCTAAGCAGAAACACAGTGTTCAAGTATCCTTTAGTTCCCCTCTGAAGTGGGAGTAGGGATGTTGTACTGACACTGTGGAATACTTCGCAAGGTTTCATCAAAGTTTCAGAATATCAGTTTCTTTGTGGCATATCACTTCAGACCCCTTAAACAACTGAAGGGATATGTTCTGTTTTGTTTGCTGTGGGCAGCATGTATCTCTGAATTGTCTCTTTCATGTTAACTGCCACTGGAGAGAGGCTGATTAAGTATGGTTGATTTGTGGATGGAATTTTAAGCAACAGTAAGAGATTCTCACCCAACATGTTTAGCCCTTTTAGGCCTCATCCTACAAACTCCATTAAAGGTAATGGACACTGTTTGATGAGGGCAGCTCAGCTAACCTAGAAGTATCTGATGACGACTAGAAAAGTGATTCAGTATTGTGTAAATCCCTTCCATGTCTGCAGGAAATTAAGCTTTCCTATCAGCTGGAAAGTCAGGCCTTCTATTTGCAATGTGCAAAACACTAACCATGTTTCTTCTTTAAAAATGTATTAGGAAAAAAATTATTTACTGGAATATTAAGTTTGTTATAATAAGAACTATGGGGACTTTAAAAATAGATTTTGGCTACTGGGAGTAGAAATTTGGTTTAGAATGATAAATTTTCTGCATTTTTTATTTCCTTGAGCTGTGTGCAGATAAGTGAAAAATACAATTGAATTTATTTTAAAATGGGACATGAGGACCAAAGAAGTGGTTCTCAAAATAGGAGCTACAATAGAATCACCTGGGGAGCTGGTAAGAAATTCAGATCCCTAGGCCCCATATATATTCTGCTTAATCAACTCTCTGAAACTTGGACTCATGGATATTCATTACAAACAAAATTGACCAAGTATTTTCTATACACTCTAATGTTTGAAAACATTGGAATATTCTTTGTGGAGTCAACTTAGGAAAGGAATAAGGTCGATTAGATAGGGTTAAGCAGAAAGTTCATATGGGAAGGGAGTATTGCCTACTTTCTGATTTCGTTTGCCTCATATGCATCCCAATGTTACTTCTAAAAAAATGTTGTGTCCAGTAAAAAAGGACTAGATATATTGTTTCATACCCATGTAATATTGCATATCATTTATCAATGACCATATAGAATGACATATAAGTACATGTGAAAGCTATTCATTCTATATTGCTTATTGAGAAAAGCAATTACAAAATGTGTGTTATGATTGCTTCCCAAAACACCATCTAGGTCTAGGCAAAGAAAAACATCTAGACGAATGTACAGAAGGGACTCAATGGAATAACAGGTTATTTTTATAGTCTTTTTACTTATTCGTATTTTCTCCATCTTCAAAAATAAATATTCACTACAAAAGTAATACAGAAATTTTTATAAAAACAAGAAAGTGTCCTCTAAAGACATAACATAAATTTTAATATCTTAGCTGAAGGAACTTCTTTAGCTCTATGCTATGTTCTATTTTAGCACTTCAGATGTTACTATTGTTTATAATAAAAAGTGATTATTTGCTGTATAATATTGTCACAGCAGAGTGGGGAGTTGAAGTTCCAAACCTTGGTTCTTGTGTTCAGTGAAAGAATATTTAAAATCCAAAAGCCAGCCATGAGAACTTTATTGTAGGAGTGAAAGTAAATAAGGCTCAAGCAAAGACCACTCTCAGGATAGAGAGTGGGGTCATCTTCATCCCTGAGCATAGAACAACAAAGGAAACAATGCTACTTTAAAATTTATTACTGTTTGATGCTTGCCTTGAAACTGGGGACCACCCTCTGTACTCTTTGCCAATCAGGTGTTCAACTCCTCCTTCACATTGGGTGGAGTAGTTTTTGACCTTAGTTGGTCCTCTCCATAACTGTCATGGTGACCATCCCATTCAGGAGGCCTTCAGATACAAATCAATCCTATTTTAATGTGGGGACTGTCAGAAGTTACCTTAGTGTGCCTGCACTACTAAAGAAATCTTCCTTCCAAGATATATGGAGGCACCTATGGCCATAACTCCTAGCTTTACCCTGACCACAATGGACCCTACAAGAGTTAGTCACATTAATCTTTCCTTCTTGATGCATTCCCCAATTAGCTCCTTCTGTTTTTATTTATATTTATATATTTATTATTACCTACTATGTAACAGTGATACTATTTTATAAAATAAATATAGAAGTAACATGTAAATTTAATTTTGAATGCTATTTATAATGAAATGGAAGAAAAGTAAATTTTTTTGCCCACCTTAAATTCATTCAAAAGTGCTGTTTTCCACTATTGTGTTTGCCTATTTTAAATACTTAAACCAAAAATTAATGAAAATATCATGCTTAAAACAATTTTTTTGCAAGGAAAGAACTAAGAGATATATCCTCCAGAGCTGTAATATCAATGCAGTAATCACAAGCCACAAGGGGCTATTGAGTACTTAGTATGCAGCTCGTCCTATTTGACCTGTGCTGTAAGTGCAAAATATAATATTTCTTTTAAAAAACCTTAGTACAGTACAATGAATGCAAGGCATATCATTAACAATTTATGTTGCACACATGTCAAAATATTTGGTATATATTGAGTTAAATTAAATATACAATTACAATAAAATTTACCAGTTTCCTTTTTTACTTTTTTAGTGTGGTTACTGAATAAATTTATTATTTATTATTTTGCATTACTGGAGACTAACTGAGGGCCACATGCTTGCTAAGCATACACTCTGCCACTGAGCTACAACACCAGCCCTACTAGATAGTTTTAAATCATACATGAGACTTGCATGATTTGTCTATTAGACAGTAATACTTGGGACTAGACATCACATTTTGTAGGAAACCATATGGATGACCCAGGGAATCATACTATTTACCCTAAAATATTATGAATAATATGTATTCACAATTTGCCAATGAATTATAATGTGCATTGTTAAATAGTTAACCTAGTTTAAATAGTATAAAAAGTTAAAATAACCTATATAGTTATTACTTTTACTGAATATAGACAAAGGACAAGACCTGGTGAGAAAGCATGGGAAGAAAAGAAATTAATCCCTTTTTCATTCATTCAGTCAACAAATATTTGTTGAGTTCAATGGGAGGAAAGATCTCTTGATTTAGGTGTTTTAAATATATACTTTGTTTTTACTGGTGCATTATAATTGGGTCCATTGTGACATATTCGTACATGCATAACATAATTTGCTCATAATTTGCTCTATTCATTTCCCAGTATTTCTGCTATCTCTCTTCTCCTCCCTTCCCACTCTACTCTGTTTCTCTTCTATTTATTTATCTTAATTGGTGCATTAAATTATACATAAAAGTGGTATTTATTGTGATACATCTACATATAGCATGGTCCATTTTATTCCCCCAATTTTTTCCTTTTCCTTTCCTTCCTCTCCTCCCTCATCCTGAATTCCCTGCCTCTATTGTTCTGTTCTCCCTTCTATTTTCGTGAGATGCCCTTTTGTCTATTCCTTTATCTTTCCAGATCAATCTCCTTTCTCTGCCTCCACATGGGTACTCCTACTAGGGAATTAGTGGAGCTACTGAAAGGAATCCAGAGAATTAGCTAGTGAAGGCAAGTATGGCCATACAAGGGTGAGGAAACAGAATTTCTCATAGCCAAGAAGTCATGATCTCATATTTTCAAAATACAGGTGTTGATTAATTAAGAAATGAATTTCAACTTTATGTAGTAATCATAACAAGGATCACACAAGTATCATAATAAGAAATTTTTGTAAACAGAGACTTTTGTAGTTTTTTATTAATCATGAATGTCTACAATGAATGTGTTTTGCTTTTGAACTGTGATCTGGGTTTTAAAAGTTAATGGATTCCCTGATAAGTGGAGTGTGATATATAATGGGGGTAGGGGGTGGGGAGGGAGAGAAGAATAGGGGAACTTTAGATTATGTAGAGGGAAATGAGAGGGAGGGGGGTATGAAAAATGGCAGAATGAGACAGACATCATTACCCTATGTACATGTA
Organism: Sciurus vulgaris; assembly: GCF_902686455.1. Taxonomy (NCBI): domain Eukaryota; kingdom Metazoa; phylum Chordata; class Mammalia; order Rodentia; family Sciuridae; genus Sciurus; species Sciurus vulgaris. The sequence continues at coordinate 46,130,159 of NC_136471.1, read as the reverse complement.
TGATTACATGAATGATATGAATCTACATTGTGTACAACCATAGAAATGAAATGATGTACCCCATTTGTGTACAATGGATCAAAATGCAGTCTCTAAAAAATTAAAAGCTAAATAAAAAAAAAAGTTAATGGACTCTGTGCCCTGACCTACCCTGGAGCTGCAGATACAAAGGTAGGAGAATCCTGTATTTTCTCTCTCTTGATATAGGTGACTGTAAAGCTGAGTGGAGCTTACACATGGTAGAGGAGGATAGGTTTTAGTTTTCTCTTGACTGGGTGAGCTCTAGAAATAGCCTGATTGAGCCCTTCTCAAATAATGCTGCAGTGCTCGTGGTATATTCTCCATTACACCTCACCTGAGAGGACTGTTTATTTGAACCCCAAAACTCAGCTCCCACACATATTATCAAGGCTCAAGAGGCCCTGAGAAATGATTCAAGCCCAGAACCCTTGAACTTCAGTGAGTAGCTGATAAGAATACTGGGGAGGTGGTTAAATCTAAAGATGCCAAGAACTCAACCCAAAAGTTTTAATTCATAAGTCTTGAGTGGGGCTCCAGGAACATGCATTTTTAAAACTTTAATTAATTAATTAATTTTTATGTGGTGTTGAGGATCAAACCCAGTGCCTCACGTGTACTAGGCAACTGCTCCACCACTGAGTCACAACCCTAGCCCCAGGAACATGCATTTTTAAAAAGCTAAAAATGGTTCTGGTACACATTCAGCCATGGGTCTTTGCTTTGGCTGCACCTGAGGAGGTCCTGGGCAGTTCAAAACACATTGATGCCCAGGCCTCATTCCCAGAGAATCTTATGAGTATTTTAAAAAGCTTCCTGGTAATTCCACCAAGGAGCAGGTGGAGGACCCTTTCTACAAGGCATCTGGGGTTTCCAAACAGCTTCATTTAGGGTTTGAGGAGGCAGCTCTGGGACAGCCACTCTGTGCCAACATCACTGCTTTGAAACAAGAGAAGAAGAAAATAAGAGTAGGGAGGAGACAATAATTAAAAAGTCACTAAGAAGGTCTAGAAAGAAGCAGCAAGAGAGAAGACTAGATAAGAATTTTCTACTAAATTCACCACTTAAAGTCCTAAGGCTTATTTCCTTTTTTGTTCAAATATTTTTTGTTATAATAGTAGTTAAATGATATTAAAAATTGAAAAAGTATCTGAAAGCAAGAAAAAGTATCCGTAATCCTATTTATCAGATAATCACATAAAGTCTTAGCATGACATACACAATATATTATACAACTGTATTATTGTTATAACTTCTATAAAATATGATATGTAAATTAGTGTGTAATAGGTAATTATATAATCTTAAAAAATGCCAGTGGAATATTTTTAGATGTCATACTCTGACAAGAAGTGAACCTCACAACCTCTCCTACATGTACTTTATTGGATGATTCAAAACCTTTACATTACATTGGAATGTTGATGCAGCAATATTTACCTCTGTGCATTTAGCATCAGGTAGATCACTTTAAGAACTCATCTGAAAAGAGTTATACCTTAAAGTATTGCTTCCTAGATGTGCTAGGTTCTAGGGTAAGGAGGAAAATAAAAGACAGGATTTACCTCCTAGAACTAATGGTTTCCTGCTGCTAGTCAGCTCTGATTTTACTTTGAAATCACATCACATAGAGAGATTTGAAAAAAAAAAAAAAAAAAAACTCAGGCCCTTCTCAATTAAATAAAATTCGTAGGGGTGGCAACCAGGTACAATTGCTTGGTAGTTGAGAACTACTGGTGAAGCTGTTAAGGCAGTTAAATGCAGTGTCATAGAGCTGCATTAATAGTATTAATAGAATGGTATAGGAGCACTACTGAATTTTAAAGCAGAACTTTGTCAATGTTTATAGAAGATTTCATCCAAAAAGTTAAATTAGGCAAGCATCAGGAGGGTATCACAACTAGTCTCTTCCCCTGCTTTTTCTGAGATCTCTGTTTTCTCTACTGCTTTCTGGGACCATTGCCAGGAATTTGAGTGCTGGTGTGTAATTCTGCCTCTTTTGAACCTTTCTTTCCAGTTAAAAATACGTATTACTCTTGGAGCATTCTTTCTAAGAGAACCAGATAGAAAGACCTGGTGATTTTGTGTGTATTGCAAGCAAGAATCACTTTCATTCCATCTCCTTTGTCTTGCTGAATGTCCTTGGAGCCCACTGATGTTTCTTCAGAGTTCTTTGGCATTGACACATATCTTCTAGGTTATTAACTTAGTTTTTCATAAATGGAATTTAAATACTTTCTCAAATTTTTACTTCTTCCTGTTTGTCCAGATATCACAGTATGACAGTGAACAACTTGTTTTCATCAGTACTAACCAGTTTGTATAGTCAATGAATCCCTCACTCTTGGTTTTCAGGTGTGATTTCTCACTAGAGTCCCCACAGTTTTCCCTATCTGGAATATCTGGATAAAGATTGAGAGGATGGGAAGTCTAGAACAATTTTTTTTCTGAGTCTTTGCACTAGTCTTCATTTAAGTCCCATTCTAAACCCCATCTTTACAAGTACATGATATTTTGAATGCCTGTGCTTTTCAGGAGTTGCATGGAGGAAAATAAACTTATTTCCTATTGAGTTCCTGACTTAAAAGCTTAGGTTTTCACAATCATCAGCATGATGAGATAGTTACTAATTTATTTTTCCAGCTTCCAAAATTTTGTCAGCATTTCTTCTTTTCTATTATCTGCTTTCATATTTTTTTCATGCATACTTAATTCATTAATGTCAATTTTAAGGGTTTTGGAGAAGAAAGTAAAAAAAGAGTGTGTTCAATTTATCATTTTTACTAGGAAGCTCTATTTGAAATGCTTAAATATATTTCAAACTCATAATAGGGACCAAATTTATCAATCCTTTTATATACTAATGACCAAAACTTAAAACATAACTTAAGCTATCATCTAAGTTATATGATTGAATACATGCATTAAGATAACTCATGAATATGTGTGTATTATTTTTCTTTTGGTCTTTTTTTTTCTTCAGACAATTTTTTAGTATTTGTGTATGTTTATGAGGTACACTTTGATAATTATGCGCACACACACACACACACACACTGGAGGGCATAATGACAAGTGAAATAAGTCAGACACAGAAAGATAAATACTGCATTTTCTCTCATATGTAGAAACTAAAAAAATCCATCTGAATGTATAATAGTGATGATTAGAGGCTGGAAAAGGTAGAGAGTGAGTTGTAGGAGAGTGGATAAAGTGTTTGTTGTTGTGATTCCTTTCCATCCAGAATCTTAACCTTTTTGATCTATGGTTACCTTGTTAGCTCTATGGAACCTTCAAATAATATGTAGTAAAATAATATATTTTGGATAAATGGAAGAATAACTTCTACTACTCTTTTTTTTTTCTTTTTTTTTTTTGCAGTGCTGGGGATCGAACCCAGGGCCTCATGCTTGACAGGCAAGCACTCTGCCAACTGAGCTATCTCCCCAGCCCTAACTTCTACTATTCTTAATGCATTTTCTAAGAGCATCACCTCAAACTCAACATTGTCATTATGGTGTCAATATTGAGTTTACAGAAGGCTATAAAACTTTGGAAAGGTTAATGAATCCAGAGAATGATTTATTTGCCATGCCAGGATTTTATGCATTTCAATTCCATTCCCCATATCCTATGATAAGTCCCTCAGAAGAGTAAATCAAGATCTTTATGCCACCCTCAAGAAACATAGTAATAAGAGATTCAATAATAGGCAAAATAGTATAGATCATATCAACGTAACTGAGCACTTAAAAAATCTTTTATCTGTGGTTCTTAATTGAATTCTAAAGACACTAAATAACTCTTCAGGGACTCGCCTTTTCTGACCTTCTGTTTTTTTTCCGAATTTAGTCAATGAAACGGGTAGAGGAGGGAAATACACAATTGAAGGAGATTTTCCTGATGGCATTTTGTGAATGATATATTTTAAAATAAATTGCTTTTAAGTCAACTTCTTTGATGTCACTTAGCTTGAATGCCCTGTCAGTTAAAGAAGATGGTAAAAAAGATATCTTTTCACTGAAAAAAAAATATTAAGGACTTGAAGATTATAAAAAGGAAGGAATAGGAAAAGAACAAACTTTGGTTTGCAACTTTTATTATTAGAAATTACATAACTTTTAAAGTGCCAGAGTAGAATCAAAGCACCTAGGAAATGTGTGAACAAGGGTAAAGATTTTTTTTAAGAAGGAAATTCAAAGAATGATAGAGAAGATATGATTAATAATAAAATCACAGAGGAATACAAGTTATTTCTCTAAGTTTTTTGATCCCATTGTCACTCCCACTCTGAAATCTCAAAAGAATACACTTACAACAAATAGCATATCAAATATGGTACTATATTTGGGAAAGAGCTCGATATAAATCATCAAGAAGAAGCAATGTAATAATCAAACATAAACCCATTCATCTAACAAATTTATATTAAGTTTGTTTTTAGCCAGGTATTTAGTTAGGCCAGGTTGGTGATGCAAAATTAATTATATTCCTTGAACTCATGGAACTTATAACTGAGTAAGGCATGCAAGCATCTAAGTATAATACAATATCATAGGTGCTAGAGTAAAGTTTAAAAATTAGCTGTAGTGGTGGCAGAAAGACTGTCAAATCAGCTAGGATCTATCATGAAGTCATAATAGAAGATAAAAAGATTGAGCTGGATAATGAAGCATGTGTGGGACTTTTGTAGGGAGAAAACCTAGGAAAGCACTTTTAATGCAAAGCAACAATGTTCATAAATATTTAACAGTAAAATGACGCATCAGTGTCAGAGCATTATTAATAGTTCTCCATAAATTGGAGAATATCATACTAAGCAAAATAAGCCAATACCAAAGAAACAAAGGCCGAATGTTTTCTCTCATAAGTGGATGCTGATACCTAACAGGATGTGGGGAAAGGGTAAGGAAAGAATGGAGGAATGTTGGATTGTGTAGAGGGAAATGAGGGGAAGGAAGGGGATGGGGAAGAAAAGATGGGGGAATGAGACAGACATCATTACCCTACATACATGTATGATTACATGAATGGTGTGATCTACATCTTGTACAACCATAGAAATGAAAAGTTATACCCCATTTTTGTTCAATGAATCAAACTGCAATTTGTAAAAATAAAAATAAAAAAGGGAAAAAAATAAATAAAACAATGATGGTAATGATAAAAAAGATACAAAATTATTATCTCACATTTTCTGCAGAGCAGAATTCTGGCTATGATTCATCTAAGATTTTTCTTAATAGTCTTACAAAGTTATGATCAAGTTATTGGCTTGGATGTGTTCTTGTCTGGATTGTAGAGGCCTTGTCAATGTTCATTCAAGTTGTTGGCAAAACCGATTGACTTGTGGCTGTAAATGTTAGTTTGATGATACAGAACCAAATAAAAGGAGTCTCAACTGTTTTAAGTCTTTCCCTTCAGGGAAGGCCTAGCCCTATTCTAATGGGCTTGCCTGATCAATTTAGGTCTATCCAGGATAATCTTTATTTTGATTTATTTTAATTAGTGTCTCAATGTTGGAGACACTAATTATATCTTCAAAATTCCTTTACCTTTACCATATAATGTAACACAGCCATGAAAGTGATATATTGTTGCCTTTGTTCTATTTCGTTTGTGAGAGGGTTCTAGTCACATTCAAAATGAGTAAGGATTAATAAGAGGAATTTTCACAAGTGCTTAACTCGTGGCAGGTCATTGTATGTTTTTTTTTTTTTCTGCCACAAATGTTACATATGATAGACTGGAAAGTAGAGGTTATGTGTAGCATTTTAAGGAGTGTGGATATTAGTATACAGTCAGTTGAGAAAACTGGTGAAACATTTTAACCAAGGAAATGACATTGACTTTGATAATAGGCAGTCTAGGAATTGTCAAACAGAAAGGGAAATTGAATGAAGAATTTCTGCTTGCTTCTCTCTTGGTTCATGGCTCCTCAGGTCCCTTCCATTTGGCAGCCCCACACTCCAACTTCTATCTCATTACAATGAGACTTCTGGGAATCCTTGACCAATACTTCCTTTCTACATTTATTCTCTGTATTGTCAATAGATGAATGCTGCAGGGATAAAAGCAAAGATTAATATGGAACTCACCTTATAGTCATTCCTTTCTATCCAGAATCTGGACCCCTTTGAGTTTTGGTTTCCTTGATGTCTCTGGTACTTTTACATATTGTATTTAAAAATTTTATATAGCTTTTGTAGGCATCTTCAATATGATGTAAGCTACTCCATCATGTCCAGAAGCAGCAAGCAATCTTGGAATTTTAAATTTTGTCAAGTTGATGAACCAATAGTTTGAAATCAATGTCTTGTCTTGGTCTTTTATGTTTTCAGGACAGTGATTTTTTTTTTTTTTTGCTTTAGTAAACCCATCCTTGTCTTCATCTCTTATCTCCGAAAAATTCAGTATGCCATTATTGCATATTTTCCAGAGAAAGAAGAATTATTTCAATAACCCAAAACACAAAACTGTTTGCAATGTTAACAGAGAGAGAGCCTACAGAGTGGGAGAATATCTTTGCCTCTCATACTTCAGATACAGCACTAATTTCCAGGAATATATAAAGAACTCAAAAAACTCTACACCAAGCATACAAATAACCCAAACAACAAATGGGCTAAGGAAATGAACAGACACTTCACAGAAGAAGATGTACAAGCAATCAACAGATATATGAAAAAATGTTCAACATCTCTAGTAATAATAGAAATGCAAATCAAAACTACACTAAGATTCCATCTCACCCCAATTAGATTGGTGATTATCAAGAACACAAGCAACAATAGGTGTTGGAGAGGATGTGGGGAAAAATGTACACTCATACATTGCTGGTAGGGTTGCAAATTAGTGCAGCCACTCTGGAAAGCAGTGTGGAGATTCCTTAGAAAACTTGGAATGGACCTACCATTTGACCCAGCTATCCCACTCCTCAGCCTATACCCAAAGGACTTAAAATCGGCACACTACCGAGATACAGCCACATCAATGTTCATAGCTGCTCAATTCACAATAGCCAGACTATGGAACCAACCTAGATGTCCTTCAATTGATGAATGGATAAAGAAACTGTGGTATGTATATACAATGGAATATTACTCAGCTATAAAGAATAATAAAATTATGGCATTTGCAGGCAAATGGATGAAATTGGACAATATGATGTTAAGTGAGATAAGCCAATCTCAAAAATCCAAAAGAGGAATGATCTCACTGATAAGCGGATGATGACACTTAATGGGGGGTGGGAGTGGGACAAGAATGGAGGAAGGAGGGACTGTATAGAGGGAAAAGAGAGGTGGGAGGGGTGGGGGGGAAGGGAAAAAAATAACAGAATGAATCAAACATCATTACTCTATGTAAATTTATGAATATGCAAATGGTATGCTGTTACTCCATGTACAAACAGAAACAGCATGTATCCCATTTTTTTACAATAAAAATAAATTAAAAAAAGAAAAAGAAAAAAAATAGAAGGTGGGAGAAAAACAAATTTTTCACATAAATTAAGTTTTTATAAATTTATAATTTCCTGATCTACCATTAAAGAATAAAGTAAACTCTCAAAATAGAAAAAAAAAGATTATCAAAGGAGTAATGTTGGAACATAAAGAAAATTTTTAAAAACAAAATAACATGATATGGATAAATATAATAGGTAGTTCTCATAATTTTTCTAAGTAATATTTTATCATTGTAACAAAAATTAATACAGATACTGTAGTCAGTAATATTTAAAAGTTGGAGGCGTAAAGGAATATAAATGCAAATCTTTTCAACAATTCATTCAGTGTTTTGTTGATATCAGCAGAGAGTGATGTCCTTGAAAGCCAGGAACTAACAAAATTGAAATAAAACAAATTTGGCATTCTGAATATTCCTGTAACCATTAGAAATACTGGATTTGTTATTTTAGTACCCACAAAAGAAATCTCCAACCCTAGCTGTTTTCAACACAGAATTCACCCAAAAATATAAAGAATTAACCAATTTTACACAATCTCTTCCAGAAAATACAAAGAGAGAGAACATTTTCAGATTCATGAGGCCAACATCACCATGCAGGCAATGACAGTAAAAATAAATAAAATTACAGAGCAATATCTTTCATGAACCTCAACACAGAAATTCTTAACAAAATATTAACAAATCAAACTGAACAATGTGTTTAAAGAATTATATGCCAGGAGCAAGTTATTTCAAGTATGAGATTCAAGTATAAAAATTGTCACATTTTTAAAAACCAATCAGTACAATCCACTATATCAATAGGCTAAAAAGAAAAAATATGGTCATATCAAATGACAGAAAAATCATTTGACAAAATTCATAACAAATACATGATAAAGAAATGTTCAGGGGCCGGGGTTGTGGCTCAGTGGTAGAGCACTTGCCTAGCATGTGTGAGGCACTGGGTTCAATTCTCAGCACCACATATAAATAAATTAATAGAAAAAAGGTCTACAAAAAAAAAGAATTTTGCACCTCCACTCACCAAGAAATCTCATAGAATAGCAGGATCCTACTAAAATAAGGGTGCAAGCCTTATTAATCAACAGAAAGTAGAAAATAATCCATTTCCCACTATTGGGCCTTCTGAATGTGGTCCAATGATATTCTCTTAACATATGAAAGTTAACATATTACTAAGAAAAAATAGAACAAAGTCTAGTTGTTATTTTAGAAGAAGCTTGGAGAGCACAAAAGCAATAATATAAATAACTTCCTTTGTAATTATTGACCGGCTCTTGGAACTCATTGAGAGGTTTCAAGAATATTCAACTAAATTTAAGCATAGCTTTAATTTCAAATTCAGTATTTTTGTTTATCATATTGTATGATTATATTCCTAGGCTTTGCTAATACTGAAAGAATTTACTTGGGTTTTAACATTGAATACTCTGCCATGCAAGGATGTAATAATGATGTTTTCATTATGTTAATATGCCTGTATTTGTGGAAGTTTGTAAATAAAGTAGATTTTTCAAAAATTTAATATTTTGCTACCAGTTAACTTCATGAAGTTTTATTCAGAATGTAGGTTTTGAATGAAAGAAAACTAATCATTCCTGTCATCAAGACTTACAGAATGTAACTGAAAAGATGCACAAAATCACATCTTCTGGTTCGCCTTATTGGATTTATGCTTTTTATCTGCTACAATTGCAAATGCTCACTTAATAAACTTTTAAATTTTTTCTCTCAAATAATAACTTCTTGACTAAAAAATTTATTTAGTTAAAATGAACAAAATTATGCAATATTATGGAACTTAAGGATTTATTTTGTCCATAAGTGGAAATTAAATTGAATATGACCTAAACATACTTTCTGATATTCCTGTTTTCTTTCCTTACTCCCTCTTATCCTTCTTAACTCTCTCCCTTCCTTCACATATTTCTTGTTTTCTTTCCTGTACAAATTTCAAAGTCATGTACATGAAATATAGTAATGTACAGAAAACATGACTACATTTATTCAAAATCTATTGCCAAATTCTAAGTCTGTTAAATCCTATTTGGAGATTGGTCTTATAACAGAACATTGTTGCAAGCTGCCTGATATCATTTGATAGAGTTGTCACCTGCTTGCTGAAAGCAGCCAAATGGAGCACATGTACAGTAAAATATTTAGATTAATTGAACTTGGCCAAATATATGAAGAACCCATGAGTGAACTAGATCTGTCTAGTCTGAAAAGATTGGAAGAGGAAGGAGTAGGTACATGATAGCTCTCGTTAAATATTTTAAGAGCTGTCATGTTGAGGAGAAATTAAATTCATTCTAAAAGGTCACACAAAGTAGTTTCTGGATGAGCCATAAGAAGCTACAGGAAAAAAGAATTCAGCTAAATACATGAACAAACTTCATAATAGACACTGAAAAAATAGTAACATGTCTTCCATTTGAGGGAAAAGATTCCTGAAATCTCTGAATATTGCTCATTTTTTTCTGTTAAAGACACACCATTTTTACTAAAAGAAATGATTATTTGAGAGCTAGTTGTTAAGTCTATTAAATCATATCTTTACTAAAAGAAAATAACAACCTAGAGTTCTTTACTCAGTGGAAATGTTCTCCAAAAATGAAAACAAATTATATTTCAGCAAAAGCTACTTTTTAAACAAATTTTTAAAAAATATTTTTGTTGTTGTAGATGGACACAATAAATTTACTTATTTTTATGTGGTGCTGAGGATTGAGCCCAGGGTCTCACAAGTGCTAGGCAAGTGCTCTACCACTGAGCACAATCCCAGATCCCAGTAAAAAATACTTTTAAAGGGATATAAAATAAAGATACTTTAAGATAAAATGTGGAAAAAGTGCCATCTTTAGACTGACACTAAAAGAAATATGAAGAGAAATTCATCAGGCCACAGAGAAATAATCTCAGATGAAAGGATGAGAACGCAGAAGGAATGATGAGCATAAGAAAGGTGAACAAAGGGGCTGTAGCTCAGTGTCAGGACACTTACCTAGCATGTGTGGGGCACTGGGTTCCATCCTTAACACCACATAAAAACAAACAAAGGCATGCTGTCCATCAACAACTAAAGAATAAAAAAATAAAAGAAGAAAGGTGAATATGTGACTAAACATAAAAGGATATTGATTGTTTAAAAATAACATTCTGTGGGATTTAAAATATATGTGGAAGCAAATTGATAACAAAAATAAGCATAAATGATGTGAGGAAAATAAGGGCTAAAGTATTCAAGGTCTTTGCAATATCTGGAAGCACTAAACGTATTAATTTGTAATTGACTCTAGTACATCAAGAATGCAAGCTGTATTTTGGAGAAAAGAGAGTTTTCAAAAAATGATGCTGGAAAAACTGGATATCTATATGTGGGAAGGTGAAACCAGATCACTCTCACCCAGCATACATGTCAGCTCAATTCCATCAAACACTTTGGAATTAGACCCAAAACTTTGTTAACTCTTAAAAAATCACATAAGGTCAACACTTCAACATAGAGGCACACAGGCAGACTTTTTCATTAGGACTTCTAAAGTTTAGGAAATAATACCAAGAACTAATGAATGGAATGGCATCAAATTAAAAAGCCTCTGCACAGCACAAGAAACAACTTCTGAAGAACATGCAGAAAGCAAAACATAATAGAATCAAGATTACAATTATACTTTCTAAATTTAATATTTTATTTGTTATTTTTAAATACATGGGACAATAGAATCCATTTTGACATATTTATACGAACATGGAATATAACTATTCTAATTAGGACCCCAGTCTTGAGAATATGCATGATGGTGAGATTCACTGTGGTTATTCATAAATGTACATAGGAAAGGTAATTTCAATTCATTCCACTGTCTTTATTTTTCCTATCCCCCTCCCTTCCCTTCATTCTCCTTTGTCTAATCTACTCTTTCCCTCCTCCTTTATTGTGGGTTAGCTTCCTCAGATCAGAGTGGACATTCAGCCTTTGGTTTCATGGGATTGGTTTATTTCACTTATCCTGATAGTTTACAGTTTCACCCATTTCCAAGCAAATTCCATACCTTCATTCTTCTTTAAAATAGAGTTGTATTTTAAATACCTCTCTCAGACATTGAAAAAAGAAGAATTAAAATATCAATAACACTGGTAAGTATATGAAACATCTCAGTAAACAAATAACTTAAATTGATGGATGCATATTACATCAAACAACTATGGAATACATTCCTTTTTTTCAAATGCATGTGAGTGTTTATTAAAATTGAAATTTTAGTGGGCCATATGGAAAATATTAATGATTTTCAAAGATCTGTAATCATAAGTATCTCCTTTAACCCAGTAGAATTAAGCTAGAAAATCCCTAAATCTTTGGGAATCAAGCAAAATATTTTAAAATAAAATATGATAAAAAACTGTAAAAAATAAAAAATAAAAATTTAAAAATTATAAAAAATAGAAAACTTTAAAAACTGAATTTATAATGAAAATAAGACTCTTCATATCAATAAGAAAGTAGAGAAAACTTGATTAAAAAGGAAACTGGCCAAAGATTTTAAAAGATACTGTTCAAAACAGGATTCCAAGTGGCAAAAAGCTTCTAAAAATGTGTTTAATATTAAAAATTACTGAGGAAATGAAAATTAAATCATAGTAAACCATTACACAAACACCGCAGTAAACAAAATTTGTAAGACTGAAGACACCAAGTACTGGAGGAAAATTAAACAACTGAAACACTCAGATATTGGTAGTAGGAATGTAAATCTGCATAAGCACTTTGGAAAACTTACAAAATTTTTGAATTTAAGTCCTATGCATAGCTCATGATCTGAAAGTTTTACTCCTAGCCAAGAGAAATAAGACTATATGTGTACCAAAATTCAGAAGCAGAAACTCCCATAATAACTTTATTCATAATCCCTAAAACCTGGTTCAACAAATAACAAAAAATAAATTACAGGCCAGACATGGTGGCACACACCTGTAATCCTAGCAGCTTGGGAACCAGAGGCAGGATAATCTGTAGTTCAAAGCCAGCCTCAGCAACTTAGGCCTTAAGCAGCTCAGTGAGATCCTATCTCTAAAAAAATACAAAAAAGGGCTGGCGATGTGGTTTAGTGGTTAAGCATTCCTAAGTTCAATCCCCTGTACCAAAAAAAAAATAAATAAGAGAAATGTAGTCTATTGATCCAATGGAATACTACATAGGAATGAATAAGAGCAAGTGCCTAACAACAATGTAGATGAATCTCATAGGCATATACTATACAGCGAAATGATCAATACTTGAAAGAGTGCTTCTTGTATGAATATATGAATCTCAAAACAGATAAATATTTGGTAATAAAAGTCAAGTGAGTTACCTTAAAGGGATTCTTATTGGAAAGGGACACAATAGAGCCCTCTCTGGAATGCTGCTAATATTCAATATTCTGTATGCATGCATTAATATCTATCTATATTTAACTGTGTATCCATCTAGCTGTACACTAAAGATCTGTGTACTTTTCTGAATATATGTTAATTTAAAAATTCTAACCAAAAAATCTCACCAAGATTCAAGCAATAGAAGGAAGGGAAAGTAATGCAGACAAAGCAATCTATAGACAGAAATAAAATGAGAAAACTTGTCTGGATATGTATATACACATTGCTAAAAAAATGCTTCTTTAAATGAAAACTGTAACCTGGAAGATTTATTGATAAAAAGATAATGAAAGCCTACCATGTATTATCACAGTATTTATCTATAAACAGAATAAGTCTACATTTTGGGAATGTATATAATTAAAAACATTTCATCTCCTTTATGTGGGAAAGCCATATCATTTTTTTTATTATTTGTAGCCTTCATTGTATGACTTTCATTGTTCCTTTTCTAAGAAATTCTCTCTGGGTTTTACAATGGCAATAAGAATAAATTTCTTCCTCATCTGAGTCTACATTTCCTTATTTCTCCATTCTAATCCTTTTCTTTCCCTAGTACCCTTTCAGTGGTTTGTTGGTTGATCAGATTTTCTTATCTAACATCCTGAACCGTAAAAATGATTTGAATTCTCTCTAAATCATGTGTAAAGTCTTCTTTATTCTTTAATGCTCTGGAATTGTCAGCAAGAGTATAAAAGTCTTCAGTGCTTTTGAAGTAAGTCATAGAAAATTAAAAAAAATGTGTCAACTATGTTATAGTAGACTATTGAAATGTCAGTAAAATATCAAGATTGACAACTTTTTATTTCATTACCGGCAGGGTTTAAAATGTTCTTTGTCAGTATTACTGTATAGAAGAGAGCCAGAATACCTGATGAAGCAAAACAAGAAAGTACCCCTGATAAAAATAATTAGCTGTTTCCTAGTTTATTGAAAGCAAAAGAGAAGCTCAAAGTCTCATTTTTCAGTTGTCAGGGAAAATGATGAATTTCTCATTAGATATCTGATGTTGCAGTATTCAAAAGAAAACTAATTCTTAGTAAAAGAAGATTCCTTAGGTCAGATGTGGTCCTGGTACATGGAAATGAAAGTGAAGTAGTCTAACCCTACTAGCAAGGTTAGAAATTAAACACCAGGATTTGTAAAAGAGTGTGGCCAGTTGAGCTGAGCCACTAACTGAAAATTGCATGACAGAAAAAAGAACTTAAGATATTGCCACAAAACAATGAATGGAACCCTGGATATTAGGAGTTTTAAACTGAATTCTATACAAGATGAAGCAGCTTCTTTCTTTTTAAAATTTGTTATTTGTTCTAATTTGATGTATGTGACGGTAGAACACATTTATGCATTTTGATATATCATACATAAATGGAGTTTAATCTCTCATTTTTCTGATTATACATATTGTGGGATCACATTGGTCATGTAGTCATATATATACATGAGGTAGTAATGTCTGTTTCACTCTACTATCCTACCTAACCCCGTACCCCTTCCCCTCCCCTTCACTCCCCTCTACCTAATATAAAGTAACTCTAGTCTTCCCTATCCATCCCCTATTGTGAATTAGCATCTGCATATCAGAGATAACATTTGGCCTTTGGTTCTTTGGGTTTGGCTATTTCACTTAGCATGATATTTTCTAACTTCATCCATTTACCAGGGATGCCATAATTTTATTCTTCTTTAAAGTTGAGTAATATTCCATCATATATGTGTGTGTGTGTGTGTGTGTGTGTGTGTGTGTGTGTATCACATTTTCTTTATCCATTCATCCGTTGAAGGACATTTAGCTTCTTAAGTCAGATTAGGAAAGAAGACTTATGTTGTTTAGAGTGTATTTTTCAGTGATCTGTGTTGATTTGCAGCACTGGTAATTTCTGAATATTTACCACATACACTACTAGCTGGCCTAGGTAATAATACCATAAAAGGTTATTTTAGGACTCCAAAAAAATTTGTGTAATGTTTGTCAGGATTGTGAGGTGGCACATGCCTGTAATCCCAGTGGCTTAGGAGGCTGAGGAAGGAGGATCTCAAGTTCAAAAGCAGTCTTAGCAACTTAGAGAGGCACTAAGCCACTCAATGAGAACTTGTCTCTAAATAAAGTACAAAAAAGTGCTGAGGATGTTGCTCAGTGGTTAACCATCCATGAGTGCAATCCCTGCTACCCCCCACAAACATAATAATGTTGGCTGGGTTCCATGAACATACATTATACCCCAGCCATATTGCCTTGTAAATTTCATTTTTTGAAGACATCATTCATTTCTATATTCTGTAAGATTCATTTCAAATCTCTTTTTCTACAAGGAAAAAATTTAAAATAACATAGAATGCTCAATACCAGAAATTTTGCCCTTTTAACATGTACAATTCAGTAACTTTTAGTATTATTACTAGTGTCGTGTAATCATCAGTACTTTCTACACTGATTCCAGAATATTTTCATTACCTCAGATACAAATGTATTAGTATTCATTCCCCATATTCATCCATTCTCCTCCTACTACCCTCTAGAAATCACTTATCTATATTTTTGTCTCTGAATTTTCCTTTTGTTGATATTTCAAATAAATGGGATCATGTATAGTCTTTTTGATTTGGCTTATTTCATATCATAACATTTTTAAAATTCATTGATATTATAGTATCTATGAGGACATCATTTGTGGCTCAATAATATTCTATTTTATGTGTGTATCACATATTGTTTATGCATTTATTGAACATCTGGATTGCTTCCACTTCTTGCTATTATGACTAACATTCTGTGAATATTCTTGTGTAATTTTTATATGGACCTATGTTTTAGGTTATTTGGATATACATCTAGGAGTAGAATTGTTGAAATATGTGGTAATTCTGTTTAACCATTTGAAGAACTACCAAAATCTTTTCCAAAATGTCTTACCAATTTCCATTCCCACAAGTAACATATGAGGGTTCTAGTTTCTCTCACAATCTCACCAGTATAGTCTTTCTGATTATAGCCAAACTAGTGGTTTCGGGATTTACTTTGGTTTTTTGGGAATAAACCATTGGTTTTTAAATGTCGTCATAATGTACAACAATCTCCATCCTTTCATCTCTATGATTCTTTTCATCTTGTAAAAGCAAAACTCATATTCATTAAGCAAAATATTACCATTATATTTAATAACACCAAAATGCATGCTTTGAAATGGTTAAGGTAAAAATTGCATGTTCTGTGTATAAAGAAAAATTAACAGAACAAAAGGAAAACCTATAAAATACCATTGAACACACATAAATGTGTTATAGGAATCTAAGAAAGACAGGAAAGACAGAGAAAGTTCAAAAAAATATTGAAGAAATAATCACCAAAATTTTTCTAATTGAATGAAAAACATTAAACTACATATCCAAGAAGCTTGATGAACTCAAAATACAGTAGACTCTAAAAGGTCTACACTTAGACACATTAAAATCAAAGTGTCAAAAAAAGACAAAGAATTTTCAAAGCTGCTGCAGATAAATAATGGATCATGTTTAAAGGATGTTGAATAAGATAAGCCAATGATTTTCTTCAGAAACCTCAGAGGCAAGAAGGTATAGATGATAAAAACAGATAATTTGTCATTAAGAGAACTGTTTTTAAAGAATTTCTAAAGGAATTTCTTCAGGAAGAAATGAAGGAGCACTATACATTAACTTGAATTCCCAAGAAGAAATAGAGTATCATTAATAGAAACTATATATGTAAACATAGAAGAGAATATAGATACATTTTTTTGCTTTTAATACTTTTTTATCCAAAATTAAAGATAAAGCAATAATTATAAAATTTGATTGAGTAGGAAATAAAAATCAATGGTTATTAGTATCTCATATCAATATATTTATCCAATATTTTCTGTTTGTGACTAGCTTATTTTACTTAGAATAATGGCCTCAAGGTTTATCCTTGTTGTAACACACGACAGAATTTCCTTCACTTTTAAGGCTGAAGAATATTCCATTATATGTCTATACCACATTTTATTTGAGAGTCTACTTTTAATTATTTGGGGCATATACCCAAATTTGGAAAAATAAAAATGGTAATAATATTTTCAATTTTTTGAGAAATTGTCATTCCATTTTTCATACTAACTCAACCATTTTACATTCTCAACGGTGCATAAAGGTTCTAATTTCTCAATATCCTTTCCAACACTTATATTATTTATATTTATTTATATATTTATATTTATAATATATATTTATATTTATTTATATATTTATATTTATATTATTTATACTGGTCATTTTAATAAATATGAGGTGATATTTCATTATAGTTTTCATTCACATTTTGCTAATGATTAGTGATGTTGAATATTTTTTTCAACAAATATTTTTATTGAATAATAAAAATAATTTTTTATTATTTTTCTAAAATTTTATATATTTTTAGAGAAATATTTATTCAAGCCCTTTGCTCATTTTTTAATTAGAATGCTATTTGTTATCAAGTTTTAGGAGTTGTCGCTCTGTATATCTGATTCATAATTATTTTCTCCCCTCTTGGGTTGCTTTTATACTCTGTTGATATTATTATTTGATGCACAATTTAGGAAACTTTTTAAATTAAATCCTATTTGTCTATTTTTTCCTTTGTCGTTTGTACCTTTGGTATTACAGTCCACAAAGTATTCCAAACCCAAAGTTTTGGATCTTTTGCAATAGGTTTTCTCCTAAGATATTTTTAAAATAATTTTATATGGTACACACGAGTCTGTTTAATTTTATATTTTGTGGTGTTATATATGGGTCCAACTTCATTCTTTCACATATAATCAGTTTTCCCCCATCTCACTTGTTGAAAAGACTGTTTTTGCCCTATTGAATGGTCATGACGCCCTAGTCAAATAATCATTCAACCATACATTTGAAGGCTTACATCTAGGTTTTCTATGAAATTTCATTGGTCTACATGCTAGTACAATACTACTTTATTATGGTTGCTTTGTAATTAATGTTTGAAACAAGAAATTGAGAATACCCAAATTTGTTCTTCTTTTTCCAGGTAACTTTTATATTTCTTCGTGTTTCTATATTACTGTTATTCCAACTGGATTATTTTGAAATGGCCTGTCAACATTTGCTCTGTTTTCCACCTAATTACATATGTTGTTGAACTCCTCTATTGAATATTTCATTTTAGTTATTGTAATTAAAAAAATTGAAATCATTTTACCATTGAACTTTTTTCTTGTGGTTGTACATGTTGTGGGATTACACTGGCCATGTATTCATATATGAACTTAGGAAAGTGATGTCTGATTCATTCTACTGTCTTTCCTATTCCCATTCCCCCTCCCTTCATTCCCCTCTAATTCAATAAACTTGTATTCTTCCCTTCCCCCACCTTCATTGTGTTTTATTATCCTCATACTAGAGAAAACATTCAGCCTTTGGCTTATTTGGATTGGTTTATTTCACTTACTATTATAGTCTCCAGATTCATCCATTTTCTGGCAAATTTCATAGTCATTCTTCTTTCTGACTGAGTAATATTTCATTGTGTATATGTATACCACATATTCTTTATCCACTCATCTGTTGAATGGTGCCTAGTTTGGTTACATAGCTTAGATATTGTGAATTGAGCTTCCATAAATATCCATGTGGCTATATCACTGTAGTATGCTGATTTTAATTCCTTTGGGTATAGAGTGAGAAGGGTTAAGATCCAGAATTTCTATTTGGTTCACTTTCATCATTTCTGTCTCATCACTGCTATTATTTGATAAGGCATGGTCCTTCTGTCCTATTAAATTCTCGGGGGATGGGACTTTGCAAGAGTGCTGACACATTCATTTGCCTCTGGCAACTTCCAGGCTGTTTGTTTTACACGCCTCTTTTGGATTTTTGAGATTGGCTTATCTCACTTAACATCATATTGTCCAATTTCATCCATTTGCCTGCAAATGCCATAAATTTATTATTCCTTATGACTGAGTAATATTCCATTGTATATATATATACCACAGTTTCTTTATCCATTCATCAATTGAAGGGCATCTAGGTTGGTTCCATAGTCTGGCTATTGTGAATTGAGCAGCTCTGAACATTGATGTGGCTGTATCTCTGTATTATGCTGACTTTAAGTCCTTTGGGTATAGGCCGAGGGAGTGGGATAGCTGGGTCAAATGGTAGGTCCATTCCAAGATTTCTAAGGAATCTCCACACTGCTTTCCAGAGTGGCTGCACTAATTTGCAACCCCACCAGCAATGTATGAGTGTACCATTTTCCCCACATCCTCTCCAACACGTATTGTTGCTTGTATTCTTGATAATCGCCATTCTAATTGGGGTGAGATGGAATCTTAGGGTAGTTGTGATTTGCATTTCTCTTATTACTAGAGATGTTGAACATTTTGTCATGTTTGTTGATTGCTTGTAGATCTTCTGTGAAGTGTCTGTTCATATCCTTAGCCCATTTGTTGATTGGGTTAGTTGTATGCTTGGTGTAGAGTTTTTTGAGTTCTTTATAGATTCTGGAAATTAGTGCTCTATCTGAAGTATGAGTGGCAAAGATATTCTCCCACTCTGTAGGCTTTCTCTTCACATTGCTGATAGTTTCCTTTCTGAGAGAAAGCTATTTAGTTTGAATGTATCCCAGTTGTTGATTTGCTTTTATTTCTTGTGCTATGGGAGTCCTGTTAAGGAAGTCTGATCCTAAGCTACCAAGGTGAACATTTGGACCTACCTTTTCTTCTATAAGATGCAGGGTCTCTGGTCTGTTTTCAAGGACCTTGATCCATTGTGAGTTGAGTTTTGTGCAGGGTGAGAGATAGGGTTTTAATTTCATTCTGTTGCATATTGATTTCCAGTTTTCCCAGCACCATAATTCAATTCTTCAACTGAATAAACTATGATGGTTAGTGACTGAGTAATGCCATGAGAGACAGTAAATTAAGGCGTGTAAAACCAAACCAAGGTCTATTTGATCACAAAGCCCGTGCTCTTAAACATGGTGGTAGACTACTCAGAGTCAGTGTTTGTTGGCATGACCTGTGAGGTTGAATATCTAAAATTAAGTTTTCATGAAATGGGTTTTGTATACAGTTTTCCAATAGGAACCAAGTATTTGTTACTTTATCTTGTTTTTGGTAACTGCAACTTAGAAGGTGGCTACATTCACTTTAAGAAAATGGTAATTTTTCCTTTTAAAATATAAAAGAAGAAACAAAAACACTATCTCAAAATTTCAGGTCTTACAGTCCCTATTTTTTGTAGCTATTTTTTCATCCACTTGTTTCCTTTTGGATAATGGGATTTTTAAAGTATTACTTTATATCTTTTTATTTTTACAAATAGGTGAAAATATTCCTGACTTCGAATATGCAACTATAGCAAGTACTATGGGCTTATATATGAGGATTCCTAATTTAGTCAAAAATACTAAATCATCATGCATCATACTATGATACTATATTTACACATCTTTTTAAAAGTCAGAGGAATAGGAATACTCATGAAACAAAAGGGGAAAAACCCATTTACCCACCTGATTTACCCACCTGATTCCATATGATTCTTATCCTTAAGTCTATTGACATGATGGATTACGTTTATTGATTTACGAATGTTGAACCATCCTTGCATTCCAGGGAGGATCCCCACTTGATCGTGGCACACAATTTTCTTAATATGTTTTTGGATACGGTTTGCCAATATTTTGTTAAGGATCTTTGCATCTATATTCATCAAGGATATTGGTCTAAAATTTTCTTTCCTTGATGTGTCTTTTCCTGGTTTGGGTATGAGGGTGATATTAGCTTCATTGAATGACTTTGGTAGGGTACCCTCCTTTTCTATTTCCTGGAATACTTTGAGAAGTATTGGAATGAGTTCTTCTTTGAAGGTCTTGTAGAACTCGGCTGAGAATCTGTCTGGTCCTGGGCTTTTCTTGGATGGTAGATTTTAAATGGCTTCTTCTATTTCATTGTTTGATATTGATCTGTGTAAATCGTGTATGTCCTCCTGGTTCAGTTTGGGAGGAGCACATGTCTCTAGAAATTTGTCAATGTCTTCGGTAGTTTCTATTTTGTTGGAATACAGATTTTCAAAGTAGCTTCTCTTTATGTTCTGTATCTCAGTGGTGTCTGTCATGATATTTCCTTTTGCATCATGTATTTTAGTAATTTGAGTCTTCTCTCTCCTTCTCTTTGTTAGTGTGGCTAAGGGTTTGTCTCATTTGTTTACTTTCTCAAAGAAGCAACTTTTTGTTTTGTCAATTTTTTGAATAGTTTCTTTTGTTTCAATTTCATTGATTTCAGCTCTGATTTTAATTATTTCCTGTCTTCTACTACTTTTGCTGTTATTCTGCTCTTCGTTTTCTAGGACTTTGAGCTGTAATGTTAGATCATTTAGTTGTTGACTTTTCATTCTTTTCTGGAATGTGCTCCATGCAATCAATTTTCCTCTTAGTACTGCTTTCTATCGTGTCCCGGAGATTTTGATATGTTGTATCATTGTTCTCATTGACCTCTAAGAATTTTTCAATCTCCTCTCTGATGTTTTTTGTTATCCATGTTTCATTCTATAGCATATTATTTAGTCTCCAAGTGTTGGAGTAGTTTCTGTTTTTTATTTTGTCATTGATTTCTACTCTCAGTCCATTATGATCTGATGTAACACAAGGCAGTATCTCTATTTTTTTGCATTTCCTACGGGCTGCTTTGTGGCATAACACATGGTCTATTTTTGAGAAGATTCCATGTGCTGCTGAGAAGAAAGTTTATGTGCTCGTTCATGGATGGAATATTCTATATATGTCTATTACGTCTAGGTTATTGATTGTGTTATTGAGTTCTGTGGTTTCTTTGGTTGGATTTTGTTTGGAAGATCTATCTAGTGGTGACAGTGGTGCATTAAAGTTAGGGACATAATTTGATAAAGGACCACTGAGTTTTCTTTTTCTGTGTTTTTGGATGCTGCCTTCTTTACCAAGATGCACTGGATTAGGACTCAGCCTTGGCTTCATTTTGAACTAGTTGTGTGACTTTGGGGTGATTATATAACTTTCTTGACCTTTGGATTCTTTATCTGTAAATGAAAATATTTGTACCAAGTAATCTTAACTTTACAATTCTGTGATCAGGGCTGGGGTTGTGGCTCAGTGGTAGAGCACTCACCTAGCATGTGTGAGGCCCTGGGTTCCATCCTCAGCAATATATAAAAATAAACAAATAAAATACAGGTCCATTGACAACTAAAAAAATATTTTTACAAAGATTCTGTGACGAACAAAATAAACAGAACTGAATGAACGAATCTGATAAACAGTACAAGTTTATTTCTAATGTTGAGCATAAAGTTGGAGCATTACTATTCCAAAACTCATCCCTATTCCTGACTTTCTTACAATTTACCTGATTTGGGGTTTGCACTGCAGGTTCCATAACATCCATGAAGCCTTCCCTAACCATGACATCAATTCTCTTTATTTTTTATTTTTTTTTCTTTTCTTCTTTTTTTCCCCCTTCCCCCCACCCCTCCCACCCCTCTTTTCCCTCTATACAGTACTTCCTTCCTCCATACTTGCCCCCCTCCCTAACCCTAACTCTAACCCTAACACTAACCCTTCCTTCACCCCATTATGTGTCATCCTCCACTTATTAGCGATATCATTCATCCTTTGACTTTTTGAGATTGGCTTATCTCACTTAGCATGATATTCTCCAATTTCATCCATTTGCCTGCAAATGCCATAATTTTATCATTCTTTATGGCTGAGTAATATTCCATTGTATATATATACCACAGTTTCTTTATACATACATCAATTGAAGGACATCTACGTTGGTTCCACAGTCTGGCTATTGTAAATTGAGCAGCTATGAACATTGATGTGGCTGTATCTCTGTAGTATGCTGATTTTAAGTTCTTTGGGTATAGGCCAAGGAGTGGGATAGCTGGGTCAAATGGAGGGTCCATTCCAAGTTTTCTAAGGAATCTCCACACTGCTTTCCAGAGTGGCTGCACTAATTTGCAGCCCCACCAGCAATGTATGAGTGTACCTTTCTCCCCACATCCTCGCCAACACCTGTTGTTGCTCGTATTCTTGATAATTGCCATTCTAATTGGGGTGAGATGGAATCTTAGGGTGGTTTTGATTTGCATTTCTCTTATTACTAGAGATGTTGAACATTTTTCCATATGTTTGTTGATTGCTTATAGATCTTCTTCCGTGAAGTGTCTATTCATTTCCTTAGCCCATTTGTCGACTGGATTATTTGAATTCTTGGAGTAGAGTTTTTTGAGTTCTTTATAGATTCCGGAGATTAGTGCTCTATCTGAAGTATGATTGGCAAAGATATTCTCCCACTCTGTAGGCTATTTCTTCACATTGCTGATAGTTTCCTTTGCTGAGAGAAAGCTTTTTAGTTTGAATCTATCCCAGTTATTGATTCTTGCTTTTATTTCTTGTGCTATGGGAGTCCTGTTAAGGAAGTCTGGTCCTAGGCCGACATGTTGAAGATCTGGACCTACTTTTTCTTCTATAATTTGCAGGGTCTCTGGTCTGATTCCGAGGTCCTTAATCCATTTTGAGTTTAGTTTCGTGCATGGTGAGAGATATGGGTTTAGTTTCATTCTGTTGCATATGGATTTCCAATTCTCCCAGCACCATTTGTTGAAGAGGCTATCTTTTCTCCATTGCATATTTTTGGCACCTTTGTCTAGTATGAGAAAATTGTATTTATTTGGGTTTGTGTCCGTGTCCTCTATTCTGTACCATTGATCTACCTTTCTATTTTGGTACCAATACCATGCCATTTTTGTTACTATTGCTTTGTAGTAGAGTTGAAGATCTGGTATTGCAATACCCCCTGTTTCACTCTTCCTGTTAAGGATTGCTTTAGCTATTCTGGGTTTCTTATTCTTCCAGATGAATTTCATAATTGCTTGCTCTATTTCTGTAAGGTACGTCATTGGGATTTTAATTGGAATTGCATTGAATTTGTATAGCACTTTAGGTAGTATGGCCATTTTGACAATGTTAATTCTTCCTATCCAAGAACATGGAAGATCTTTCCATCTTCTAAGGTGTTCTTTAATTTCTTTCTTTAGTGTTGTATAGTTCTCATTGTAGAGGTCTTTCACCTCTTTTGTGAGATTGATTCCCAAGTATTTTATTTTTTTCGAGGCTATAGTGAATGGGGTAGTTTTCCTAATTTCTCTTTCCGAAGATTCATCACTTATGTATAAAAATGCGTTGGATTTATGAGCATTGATCTTGTAACCTGCTACTTTACTGAATTCACTTATGAGTTCTAAGAGTTTTCTGGTGGAATTTCCAGGTTCCTCTAAATATATAATCATGTCATCAGCGAACAGGGATAGTTTGAGTTCTTCTTTTCCAATTCGTACCCCTTTAATTTCTTTGGTTTGTCTAATTGCTCTGGCCAGAGTCTCAAGAACGATGTTGAATAGAAGTGGTGAAAGAGGGCATCCCTGCCTTGTTCCAGTTTTTAGGGAGAATGCTTTCAGTTTTTCACCATTTAGAATGATATTAGCCGTGGGCTTAGCATAAATGGCCTTTACAATGTTAAGGAATGTTCCCACTATCCCTATTTTTTCTAGTGTTTTGAGCATGAAGGGGTGCTGTATTTTATCAAATGCTTTTTCTGCATCTATTGAAATAATCATGTGATTTTTGACTTTAAGTCTATTGATATGGTGAATTACGTTTATTGATTTCCTGATGTTGAACCAACCTTGCATCCCTGGGATGAAACCCACTTGATCATGGTGCAGTATCTTTTTAATATGTTTTTGTATGCGATTTGCTAAAATTTTGTTGAGAATTTTTGCGTCGATGTTCATTAAGGATATTGGTCTGAAATTTTCTTTCCTTTATGAGTCTCTGTCAAAAACTCATCCCTATTCCTGACTTTCTTACAATTTACCTGATTTGGGGATTGCACTGCAGGTTCCATAACATCCATGAAGCCTTCCCTAACCATGACATCAATTCTCAGTAATATTATTTTTGATTATATTATTTATTATTATCACTATACTTAGTCTGTTATATCATTTTATAATTCTTTTACTTTTAGTGGTTTTGAGGACAACCATGATTTATGAACATTTATATGCCCAAGTACATTACCCTGTAATATGTATGCATGATAGGTTATAGATTTGTTGAATGAATGTGAATGGATAAAGATAACTTCCTGAAATTACTGAAAAATTCAAAATTCAATGTGTTACTGAATTTTTCCACTTTTATTTCCCAAAAAAGTACATAATTTCAAAGAATTTTAAGAAATCTAAAATGATATTTGGCATTTACCGTAAATAGTAATCCTTTCTCTTCTAGTCCGCAATTCTTTTCCTTTCTATATAATCAAGAATACTTCCTTTTTAACATGAATGCCCTGCCATGGAAACAGATCATTTCTTTTTGTATTCTATAGAATAGAATGTAATTTGATGAGAAATTCTATGGCTAGCATCTTATTTTGTATTATCTTCTCAGGAAATATTATAAAATGACAGTGTCACTACTCAAGGGAGTGTTTGGTTACTTGCAAGGACCAAAGGCAGTTTTCTAGTATATGATGGAATTAGATTGTACTCTTCCTACCACAAGGCATATCTCCAGTCTTCAAGTGTGAACTGGAACAAAGGTAAACAGTATTCCAGTCAACGTTTTCTTAGACTTATTATAGCTGTGAGTCCAGTTTGTTCCAGTTCTTGGAGAATTTGCCTTCAAGTGTCTTTTTTATTCTGTGTAGAGAGGAGTTTGAAACACAGTGATTCATAAATTGAATTCATCTGGTTCAGGAGACGTCAAGAAACCTTTGTTTTTTTCCTCATGCTTAGGGAGCCATGTTGTTTCTCTGTCAGGTTGAGACTGTGTCACACTTAGCAACATTAGTTATCCCAACAAAATCATTTTCTTTTTCCTTTTCTGTACCAGAATGAAACTCCAGGGTATAAGCAAAGCTGATGTTGCTTGAAGAAATTTCAAAGATTTCCACATTCCAAAACTGAAGTAACACAGGAAGTAAGAACTGGCCAAAAATGTATTTATACTGGCTGGTAATTAGGAGTCATTTGAGGCAAAGAAACTTAAACATGTGCTATGTGATGGTACCCTGTAGAATAGGAAAGGCCTGTGTCAAGTTGATTTTTTAAGCAAAAAATGAGAAAAATCAGGCTGCTTTGTGTGGGTTTGTGAGGTAGGTGTTAGTGATGGTGGTGAGGGGAATGGGTTGGCAATACCTAGGCACGATTGATGACAGTAATACAGAAGGGATCTAATTCTGGTAAAGAATTTGTTAAAATAAGTTGGTCTTTTCTTAGAGTCACTCCTACTTCATTCACTTAAGGAAACAGTAATCATTCTTATTGGTGTGTTGGGAAAAAATGATTTGCTCCTACAGTTTTACTAGAGAAAAAAGGTGAACCACGCTCCCAAGTTAGTTTATAGGCAAAATCAAGATTACACTTTCAAAATTTAGTGCATCTTTTTCCTGTGACCCCTTAGGCACTATAAAGAATTTCATAGTGTTAAAAATGAATTCAGCAATTGTAACCCAAGCATAGTTAATGGAATTCATGGAATTTTACCTTGTGGTTAGGACAGTTTAAGTCCTGTCAATAAATGTCTTATTTAGACTTTCATTTTTTCATGGAAAAATTTCTCTTGATCCAAGATAATCATATTAAGTTCTAAGCCCAAGAGGGCCCTCTGCAACCACACTGCAAGGAGGTACTTTCTGTGCCTCTTGTTCACATCTATATTCCATCCCATCAGTGTTCACTGGCCCAGTTGGGCTTTCTCTAATATTATCTCCCGGAATTTGGTTTGCCAATGTCTGCATGCATTCTCATTTCCAGGATTCCAGCATCATACCTCAAGTGTCACTTGTGCAGCCCGGGTTTTCCTATTACAGTGTTTATTGCTGTCACTGTTTCATCATTTTTTATTTATCTGACTCAACTCCAGGTAGTTTTTGCTCAGTCTCTGGCAGGTTGTTAACTGGCATGTGTGATTGAGGCAGCAATTCATTCATCCATTTTGACATCCACACCTGACATCTTCATTAATGCCCAGCGCAAATTTCTCAGATTCCAGATCTGTTTGGTGTCTCTATATCCTTTTGCACATCCAGCTCTTTGAGGCAAAGTATATTTCATGTAAATGTCACTTTTTTTTTCAAATGTTTCACATGTTCTACAGTGGAACCATATGTCTTACAGAAATGATGCCCTTTTAGGTCTGTATCCAAACATAGCTTGTCAATGACTGCTCACAAATTCTAAGTCAGCTTGTAAGCTTTTACACTTTCTCTGAAATGTTTTCTCTAGGGCTTGTAAAGTTTTTCCATGTTATTGCTTACTAGCTGTACCCGTTTTTTTTTTTTTTTTTTTGTTTTGTTTTTTCTTCTTGACATTAGCTACAACTACCTTACCACCTTTTTTTTGCCCTTTCAATTCATCACATTCAGTTGAGCTTTTGCCTCAGGGGAGTGCTTCCTCCCTGTGTCTGTTTATTGGGTTTGAGGCTATCTCTGTCACAGAAATTCCTCTGCCTTGGATTTTTTTTTTTTTGTTTGCTAACCTTTTAGAACATTAGTTATATTCAGTTCCTTGAAAACTTACATTGATGAAGTAAATAGTATTGCTAATTTTATATAATTAAATATTTATAATTCAGGTACTATGAGTTGTATACATAAAGATGAGCACAGAACCCCAGGAGAACTATGTGGACAGGTAAAAAAATTGTGGCCTGGTCTGTGTGACTTAAGAGCTATTGCTTTTCCTTGTTCACACAGTTGTCACTGTTACCAGAGTCCTAGGCCAGAGGCCCCAATGTACCAATCTCTGCCATTTGCCCCATTTGAACAAACAGGTGATGAGTGGTGGTGAATGTGGCAATTTATCTCAGTGTGGCTACACTGGGGAGAAAAAACTAAAGTTTAGTGACTGAGAATGTGTCTCTCTGAGGGGTTAACAATAATCTTTGGATTATGTAGGCAAGGAACAAAATGGTGGGGGACAAGAACCATACATAATCAAATACTCTTGGTTAAAATTGTCTGGTTGATCATTTTCTCAGGAATGGTCATTCATGATTTTGCTGGCAGCTGGAAAGATGATTGCATACAAGGCTCACTGTTCCTGGAACTTGAGATAAGTTGGAGAAGAGAGATGACACAGAGAACAGGCTAGAGGAACAAATGGAGATACTTAGGACAATGACTGGGTTCTCCTTCAGATTTGGAGTAATGACTGGAGACTTCTAGGCACTGCTCTTTTATTCTGGCACAGGACACTAAAAGCTGATGGTTGAAAATCTGTTGATTATGATGTCCTCTAAATCTTAAAAGTATCTTAGTTCTTTTTTATATTGATATCTTTAGCCTTAAAGGGGGTATTAGGTAAATGTAGAACTAATCAACGTTATAGTACCAGTTTTTAGATTAATATTCCTTAAAAGATTAACATGTCTACATACAGAGTTGAGCAGAAATCTGAACCAAAGTTTAAGGTAGCAGAAGGAGAGATATAATATGAAGGCAGAGATGTTAAACTTTTATCCTGATTTTAGTTACCCACTAGGCATCTACCGTACCAAGAAAAGTGTCACTGCTTTTAGCAAAAACTGTGTTAAGTCTCTGATACAGAAATGTTATTGTGCAATTCTTAACATTTAGTGAGTGTTCCCTGTATGGTAGGCCCACTATTAAGGGATTATATAAACTACATCATACTCAAAGTAGCTCTTCAAAATAGATTCTATTTTTATCTCTCTTTTACAGATGAGGAACAGAGAATCAGGAGGATAAATGACTGAAGGACATACAGCCATTAAATGAATCCAGTTAGCATAGATTCAGAATTCACTTTCCTCAAGTTGCATACACATTTCTTCTAATAATGATAACTAATATGTGTTGTGTACTTATGTGAGCCAGATATACAGTATCACTAAGTGGTATACAGTATCAGAAGTCACCATGCATTAATTAGTTTATTAATTCATTCCATCAGCCCTTGAGAAGCAGATGACCTTATTAATTTTCTTTTGCAGATGAAAAAATTGAGGTTTAGAGAAAATAAGTATTGTCTCCAAAGTGACTCAGTTAGTAAGTAACACACAGGATTTTAATTTATATACTGAAGCACTATGTCATACTGTACCAATAAAGAATTAAAAAATAAGAAACAAAAATAACTGAAATTCATCTATGAATTCTTACATTCACAAACAAGAACATACCTTTAATTCAGCTGCTTGCAGGAGGTATCCCAATAAGATATTGGGATTTATCATCAATATCAATAATTTATATGTAT
Organism: Sciurus vulgaris; assembly: GCF_902686455.1. Classification (NCBI taxonomy): domain Eukaryota; kingdom Metazoa; phylum Chordata; class Mammalia; order Rodentia; family Sciuridae; genus Sciurus; species Sciurus vulgaris. Next base: position 46,100,906 of record NC_136471.1, on the reverse strand, counting down.
TTATTCCTGGGATTAAAAATGGGAGCAATTCCTGAGGAACAGGAAAGCAATACCTTTCTTCATTAAGAAAATTGGTTTACCAAAGTAAACCAGATAAACTTGTCAGAGATAGCACTAAGGAGGGGTAGAATAGAATGTAGAATGTAGTCCTAGAAAGAGTAACTATATAGAAATATGTATTCCAGGGAATCTAGTAACAGCAAAAGGAACAGTGACAAAGTGTAGTTTTGATCCTCAAAAAGCAGAAATATAAGTGTTATTTTGCATTTAGGGAAAATTATTCAATTTCCTTTTATAAATTCAGTTGATTTTTTCCTGTTATCCTGCAAAAATAGGAGAGTTAATTTGCAAGCCAGATCCTAATGATACAATGTTCATTTTTTAAAAAATAGTATCTGTTTTTATGAGATTATATTCTTCAAATAGTTTTAGTGCTTGATTTATTTTTCACTTAATATTGTATAAGTTCTGTACCTTCTCTAAATTTGAGATTTTCATTTCTAAATATTCATGCTTTTGCCTTATGTGTAAATGTAATTATATATTTTCCAACACATGTAAAATTAATAAATGTTCTGTTATATAGTTTAAAAAAAGGTAAAGCAAGTGAGGAAAAGAGAAGATGAAGCAGGTGATTGTATTATTAAGATACCTCTTTCCCTCTCATCATTCTACTTCTAAAATCAGCCTGTTAGGGTCTGTATGTACCTATTTGTCAAGGAGATATTTTTGCATTGAAGAAACATGATATTTAATAGGAGAAGCTAAGAATAATTTTGAAATGGTAGCTGATGTCCAAGGAGGACAGGTCAGGTTGGAATTACACAGTGGGAGGTATAAAAGCCCTGGGTAATAGAGGAATATGTGGCATTAACTGTGAGAAGACAAATAAAAAGAAAGGAAAAAGGGAGAAATAGTTTTTATCTACTTCAGAATTTTGATCATGGGTAGGCATTATTTATTTCTATTTCTGAGACATTCGAATTATCTGGAAGAGTTAAAATTTATAATACTAGAGTTCGGATTGTGAAATTTCTACTTTTTAACTTACTGGTGTTAGAAGGGATTTGATATTTGCTGCCAGAATTCTCTTGGAATCTTCCATTGGCACAGACCTAGAAATGTTAACTTTGAAAAATGGCATTTGGCTGGCAGCCCCTGACACAATCACTCTTGATTTCTACTAAAATACCTATGAAGACATAGAAAAATGTTGATAACTCACAACAATACTGATAACTCAGAATGAGAATGAAATTATTGCTATAGCCAGGGAGAAATTTCCATTAGTAAAAAATCAGGAAGCAATGCATTGAAAAGGGCAATCCATGAGCTGCACATATTATGCTGCTAGAAATTTGGGAAGCTTAAACATTGAAAATATAAAAACTAAGATATGCTCCAATACAGTCTAAATCCTGGTTCCAGAACACAAAATTTTATTTTCATAAACACATGAGTGGTATCCTATTGTGTGGAGATATATTTTACATTGCTAGAAGCACCTCCCCATACACTTCCTGTATGTACTTGGCAACTGGAACACCTAGAAAACAATGAGGAAAGAAGGCAAACAGGAGTGGCTTTGGAACTTTGAATATGAGGTAGTAGTGAATTCTTTCTTCAAAGTTCATTCTTCACAAACACATTATTTGAAGTAGGAACACAGAAAAGAACAAGTAGGAATGCATACCAGGGATTCTAATTTTTTTTTGTTTATTCCATTAGTTCAGATTTTCAACAAAGAAGTCATTTGGGTCAGAAAGAGGATCTATTGTTAGATCAAAGAAGTCATATTAGATAAATCAAGTTAGACACTGAAGTCAGGCCATTGAGATCATATATATCTACATGTTGTATCAGATCAGATACAATTGTGTATCTGAGAAAGGAATATATCTAATAGCCAATTGAGCTTAGCCTAGGAAATTGTTTCTCCTAACTATTGGCTAATATGGGATCAAGATAGATTGCAACTCCTTTAAAGATAAGCAATAAAGAAAAAAAAAAGAATGCATACAGAAAACTCACAAACAGGCTAAAGGCAAGATCATTCTGCAGGTTTAGAGTAGGAAGACATTTATGAAAATGAGTTTTAAAGGAATAAGAAATTACAATTTTTATTTTGGCTAAAATGCATGAAGACACAGCTTTTATGAAGAAAGGAAGTACAAAATGACAAGTGTTCACTTAGCATGATATTCTCTACTTCCATTCATTTCATTCTTCCTTATGGCTGGGTAACATTTCATTGTGTTTGTATGCCACATTTTCTTCATCCATTCATCATTTGAAGGGCACCTAGGTTGTTTCCATAGCTTGGCCCTTGTGAGTTGAGCTCATATACACACTGATGTGGCTCCATCATTGTACTATGCTGATTTTAAGTCCTTTGGGTGTACACTGAGGAGTGGGATAATTGGATCAAATGTTAGTTCCATTCCAAGTTTTCTAAAGAATCTCCATCCTCTATTCTATAGTGGTTTCACCAGTTTGCAGTCACACCAACAATGTATGAAAGTAATAGTTGTCTTATTTAAATGGTGTATGAGCTATATATGCTCATTTTAGAGGGTTGGTCCTCTACAGAAGAGTACAAAAAGTTACATTGTGTCTCTTATTCTGAGATATGACAATTGGTATTTTTTATGTACACTCTTTTCCATCTATGTTTTTGACTCTGATGAAACAAAATCAAATGTAAAATTCCACATCCTGCTTTTTTGTAACCTAATATTTGGGAGAATTTATTCATGCAACTGAAACCTTTCAAACCATCATTTTTAATAGCTGTTCAGGTGACTCTGCCATTCTGCAATTGAGGTATGCCTAGATTATTCACAAATAGGCCTTTTTATTTGTCACTATTTAAAATATGCATTTTACACACATTCTTGAACTGGTGGTTCATATGAATTTACTTGTTAACTTTAGTGCCTATCTCATCCCCAGTAGCATTTCCAGAACCTTTACCATGAAAACTCCATGAGTGTTCTTAATTCAAGCTTGAGCATCTTCAGCAATTGTACTTTCCTACCAAAGATATCATGAAGAAGATAGACTGGTAAGCCTTTTCTCTGTCTTTCCCAATGCTGTCTTGATCACTTCTTTTAAGTCCTCCATATCTCCTGAATCATGATTTCCATCATTTTCTTCCACATTTGGTGGACCTGTTTGTGCTGAGCATAAAAGGTCTTTCATATCTGAATGTTGCATTTTTTAAGTAAAACCAAAACAAATCAGATGCAGCAAATAGCCATAAGTAGTCTTGACATGAACATGAACTTCATCATGGGCTGCCATTTTTTTTTTGACCATGGAACACATGTTGTAAGATCCATGCAATGCCACTTAGGCAGTTTTTGTCCTGAACTTCCTTAGTAATTAGCTTGAATTTTCTTGATGCAATTTCATCATTCTGCAGATTAGCCAAGGCTCAATTCAGACATATGACTCTTGAGGCCATCAGATGCAATTTTGGTTACTTGAGTCCTCATGACTAATGTTTTTTTCCAATATTTCTTATATTGAACATAGCCAATGCTTTCCAATTATACCAGTCTGTCTTAGAAAATGCATCGGTCACTCTCTTCTTGACTCCCTTCTTGCCACCTTTTATAAGGCACATGTCCTTGTCAAACTCCATGGTGCTTTTCATAGAACCAAAAGTTGTTCATGATTTTGTTATGTTTGATGTTACAACAAACATGTATGTATACGACTTTTTTTCTGAATCTCATATCATTTCCTTATAATTGATTCCTAAAGTTAGAGATACTAGGTCAAAATGAAACATATTTTTACAATTCTCGACATACCATGCTTTCCAAAAAGGTTTTTAGTAATTTATACTCTTCCTCCAACCAATCCTTTAACTCTCCAGTCTCAGCATGCCCTTAGAAACATTACTCAACATCTAAATATCTATTCATTTAACTTAAAAAACATTTAAGTTGTTTTAACTTCCATGATTTTGCCTATTCCTTTGAACATATATTTTAAATGATAACTGTGCAATTGTGGTTACTTCTCTGTGGATTGTCCATATGTGACTTTTGCCATTTTAGGAGGTTGTTTTGTCATTTTAGTTATTCCTTTGTTACTTGGAAAAAACTGTGTAATCTGAATATATTTGAATATTTAAAATAGAAAACTTTGTTTTTAATTATTTAAAAGTTGATAATATTTTTGACTATTGAGACTAGAGATCATAATTAATTTATGGCAGCAAGAAAATGGAAAGAGAGTTTCATAGAACAATATCTATATGCTCATCCTGAGAGAATTTGTGATTTCTAGCCAAGGCTTTCCTTCAAACATGTGAAAATTAACATATCATCTGTTTTACTCCATAAATATACACTTCAGCCATCGTTTTCACTTCAAGACTATGCCATACTTACAGAGCCAATTTTTTTTTTTCATTTGTTCTGCTCTCCTTTCTTAGTAGACCCAGAATTTAATGGATACTTTCCAAGACTGAAATTAAATATGATCTTACAGGATCTCAGTTCTTGGAAATTTTGTGAATGTGTATGTAACTATTGTGACAGGGCAAGAATGTAGTCTAGTCAGAGGATAAAGTTCTCAATTAGAGCATTCCTGGCATTCTTTTCCCAAGTTTTTTCAACATTTCTATGCATATATTCAGAACTAAAACCTCTGGCATTGCTCATACTGAGGTAACTTGCTTGTGCACTTCCACAGATTTCCTTAACCTCTGTGGTTCCTGCAAACAGAGCCCAAGTTTGTTAATTGGAGGCATATTGTACACTAAGGTTAGCTAATGCTGTGTTATGCATTCCTTGACTATGCCTTTCTTTTCCTCCATTTTCATATGGACCATTAGTTTTCTCTTATTCTCCCCTACCTTTAGTAGTTTCTTGTATTTTCTTCTTCAATTTCATTCCCTGTTGAATTTATTTCCCTTCTATTCCAAAAGATAAAGCTGAATATCCACTAGAAGAATCCATTCAAGAGTATTTTTCAAACTGTGGGTTATGACCCATTAGTGGGTTGTGAAATCAATTTAGAAGGTTGCAACCAGCACTTCTAAAATCACATAAAATAGAATATATCAGAGTATATCACATATAGTAAGGCAATTACTTTTTCGTGAAACGAACATAGGACTGTACTGGGTCCAATATAAAATGTATTTTTTCTGGGGGTCAAAGTAAAAACTGAGAAATATTTTCGTGAAACACATTTTAGGATGACAAACATAGATGGAGACTCAATTTAAGGGGTGTGAAAGCCTGGTAGCTGCCCTGGGTGGCAATTGATATATGTAAAAACATTTTAAAATTACAAAAATATTACAGGAGCTATAAGAAGATGGAGAATATTGAACTCACTGGACCCTTCTCTAGGACAATAAAGCATGTGAATAGGTAGAGGAAGTTTTAGATAGGATTGTATTTCTTAGGGTATCAGGCAGAGAGACTGTGTCTTTCTTCCAATGAATCATACGTCCACATTCTTCCTCCATCTGCACATAGTATTTGGTCTGTCCTCTCAATAGATGTTGAACCAATATTTGAAAAAATTGGGGGATACCAAATTAATAGCCTGCTAAATTTACTCATATATTTTGCCTCACATCTGTGCAGTCCCTAGATTGAGAGAAAAATGCTATTGTAAGTAATATATATTTGTTGGTCAGGATAGCAAGATTTGATACCCATAATCCTACAAACTTCAGTGACTTGGCACAATAGAAAATTACGTTCCATTCATGTAGTAATCCATTGCAGGTGTGGGCAAGTAAGGGAGTAGCTTGCTTCCAAAGGTGACTCATGAACCCACATAGCTTGCATGCTGTGACTCTTTTATAAGTCTTTCAAAATCTTTTCTCCACCCAGCCCAAGGATGGGATGTAGTATAGAATGCATACCTACTCACTAAATCTTCCTATCTGGAAGTGATACCTATTAGTTCTTTTCACATTCTACTAGCAAGAACAAGTTATTTGACCACACCTGGATAAAAGAAAGGATTGGGAAGTGCTCCTCATTTCCTTCCAGGAACACCACTGCATGTTGTATAGTGGGCATAGATTTTGATGAATAACTGGTTGTTTCAGTCACAATAAGTTATAGTAGTCATCAAGAAACCTCTAGAAATTGGCACCATAGGTTTGGGAAAAAAATCACTCCTCCCCTTACCATTTCTATGCTATTTTATAGAGTAACAGGGCTGTGTTGACCATTGGTGCATACATACATTTTATTAATAAAAATAGACCATTTCATTTTCTATCTTACTTAGATAGTCATTGGGGCATCTTCACATTTAGCTGCATATTGTTTTTAGTTTAAAATCCGTGTAGTTGGCAAGCATGAAGAGTATAAGGTAGTAAATCCTAAATTGTAGGCAGCTACCTCATTTATTCAGCTGCTGGGTTCCAATTGGTTGACCAGACAGAGTACTTTGTAATATGATTTGTGATATCTGGATGCAATTGAATGATTTCAAGTTCTGATTAAACAGAAAACTTGAAAAGTTTTAAGTGATAAGCCAATAATATTGAAAACATTAAAATCTGGTTTAGATAAACAGTCATCTGAATGAATTGGATATAAACATTTATTTTGGGCAGAAAGCACTTGTGTAGAAATTGCTCTTATGATTATTATTTAAGCTTATGAGTATAAAGATAATTCATAATTATGAATAACAATTGTTGGCAAGTATGCTATTGCTTTATTAGAATTCTTGCCCAGAATTGGTATGGTGATATTACTTATTGCTTTATTTTATTCTTCTCTGATAATCAGGAAAAAAACATTAAAATTGAAATCCTTTAATAGCAATTAGAGTTTTCTTCAAGTTACCAGTCATCAGTGTGGCTATGGAAAATTGTGTTGCTTCTATGTGAAATGCATTGTGAAAATATCTTCAAAATAATGAATTTAGGAGATTTGTTGAATTACTACTGATAAAATGACTTTGCTTCACTGAAATTACTCTAACATTAAATTTATATAATTAATTACTTTCTCTTATTTCCTTTTGATTCCTGCTTTAGTTTAGTGAGCAGGCTAATTAAGTGCTAATATTAAATTTACTGGAGTATACAGAAATGAATAGCATCTACACTGTTGTTTAAATGGCAAAGTAGAAGGCTGGCCATGATGTTTAATTGGAGGCATGAACATGTTTGTTTCTTGGTATAATCTGACTATCTGAATGTTGATTCTTATGTAACAAATGACAAGAGAAAAGCAAAAAACGATCACATAGGAAGATAGAATGTGCTCATTTCACAAATAATTGATCCATAACCATTCTGAACTTAGTCATTATTTTACATCAGTGTTTTCAAGATTTTTTCAATTGAAATAGTAGTTCTACGAATCTGAAACATTTCATGTGAAAGGATCCTACATGAAAATAAATTAGGGAAATGCTGAATCCTCTCTCATAGATAATCATAATGCATATTAACATTTTAAGGAGTTTGAGAAATTATCTAGGAAGCCTATTTGACTTTTTAAATCTAGAGATCTTGATTTAATTTAGTCAAATTCTTTTGTTTAATAAGTTTTAACTCCAATATTCGGATGTCTGCCAGGCCCTTTTTTCTTATAAGAAGAAGGTAAAAATCATCCTTATGATTTTTGAAGGGCATAAATGCTTTTATTTGCAGTACTGAAGTTGAGGTGTATATTTATAATAACACCTAACTAGTTTGCAAAGAAAAACTGGCACAAGCTTGATAATAGCAGCATTATTGATAATAACCCAAAGGTGGAACCAACCCAAATGTTCATCAACAGATAAATGCAAAAAGAAAATGTGGTCCATATAATAGAATAGTATTTGGTCATAAAAGATTAAATTCTGACACATGTTATAACATTGATAAACTTTGAAACTATATTAAGTGAAAGAAGCCAGTTACACAATACCCATATACTGTAAGATTTAAATTATGCATTATGTCAAGAATAAGAAAATCTGTAAAGACAAAAAGTAGGTTTGTGATTGCTTAGGACTAGCAAGATAGAAGGGTGGGAGGATGATAGCTAAAGAACAAACTCTGTCTTTCTGGTGACGAAAGTGTTGGAAAGTTAGCTGCAGTGATGGTTGCAAATATCCATGAATATACAAAAAACTTTGAATTGCATACTTAAAATGGATGGATTGTATGGTATGTGAATTATATATTAAAGCTTTTAAAATAGTAATCATCACTTGGTAAATACCTAAATGTCCAAAAGACCCTTTTTTGAAATGTAGGGAAGATTTTTTAATGATGAGGTTATCCTGATAAAGTTGCTCACTATTCACTGACTTTCAGTCTAATCATTAATAGCAATATCACTCCAAAATTGATATACCATATGATTATTTTATAAGATGTGTGTGGATGGATATGTGCTCATGTATAGATATACATATTTTCACTTCAACTGGTTTGCAATAACATGTAAAGTTTTGCCAGAATACTTTCAAAAAGATCTAGTAGGAATAAAAATAATATAAATATGATATTGTTTCTGATTTGTGGTGATTAAACACAAAATAAATAACCCAATAACACACATGGGAGGAATTTAGAACTCCAGATTTTGTTGCAATTTTTGAAGAAAGGCAGATCACTTTGACATTTTGAATTTTGTTTGTTTGCTTTGGCTCTTGTCTTACTGGGCCTTTTGTTCCAGTTTCCTTTGTTAATTCCTCCTTTCTTGAATCTCTTAACATTGGAGTGCACCAGGACTTACTCCTTGGACCCATTCTCATTTCTGTTTGTGCTTATTTCCTCAGGATCTCATCTACTTTAAGAGTTTTAAATATCAATGTGCTGATTACTTCATAATTTGTATCTCCAGATCAGAATTCTCTCCAGAATGCCCCACTTGTATGACTGATTTTCCCTACTCATCATCTCCATTTGCATGTCTAATAAATATCTCGTACTTAGCATTTCCCAACCTAAATGGATCTTTCTTCTAAATCGAGCTCCATATCTATCCAATCTTCACTTTCAGTTAATGGCTAAACTTTCATGTTTCTCAGGTTAAAATCCTCGAATTACCATGATTGATTTTCTCTCATACTTAAGGTATGCTGGAACCTTAGGACCTTTGTACTAGCTAATCCTTATATCGAGAATGTACTTCCCCTGATACCTGTATGTTTTCCTTCAACCCCCTGCTTCAAGTCTTGTTCACCTGTCACGTTCCTTCTTAGTGTGGGTCTTATCATCCATACCACTTAAAATCACAGCAAGTCAACACCACTGATACCCTGACTTCTTGTTTTCCATGATAATACCATCTAAATTACTATAAAAGTTACTTATATTAATGTTTAACTGTCTTCACTAGAATGTAAACTTCATTTCAGCAGAGATTTTTATTTTTAAATTTTGGTCTGCATTTTATTCAGCATATAACACACTGCTAGCATTTGGTAAATATTTGTTCAACAAACAAATGGTATTATATATGCAAGTTATTGGTATTATTTTAATGACCATAATTATAGTTCCTCATATTTTGAAAGTGACTGATGTGAATTTTCCAAAATAAACAAGCAAAACACATCCTTTTATAGCATGCATGGTATGTGTTTTCTGACTAGACCAATATGTACAATTATAATAATCACCCTCTCCATCCACAGTCATTGCAAGTCAAATTAAGTGTAATCTCTATTACCTACTCAAAATGTTTAATTTTTATAACTTATGTAATAGAAGTAAGCAAGGACTTTGATTTCTGCATTTTCAAAAATATTTATTTTATAAACATCTCTCATATACAGTTTAAAAAGTAAAATCAAGGACATTTGGCATGAAAGTTTCTATCATGATAACATTTAATTATCATTCATTTCATATTAAGGTAATTTTAAAAAAATTCTCATGATTTATTTTCTTATATATATTAGCTGATCTCTAAAAGTGGATAGTTACAACCTCACAAAGAAAACAAAATAATATATGTGCATAATTAGCACAAATCTTGCTATGAGAATTTTAATTTCAGAATTTGGGACTTAAGTTACCCTTACATTTAAGTTGTCAACCTCAGAGTTTTATTAGTCTAAATTTTACGTTTAATTTATGAAGACAGTGCTGTCTCCTTAGAATAGGCACAGCTATATGTTATAAGATGTATAGTAGGAAATACAAGTTTAGGATTTCCTTTCCTTGTTCTTATTTCATTAACATGTGACCTCAGGCTGATTATTTAATTTCTGTGCTTTGGGTTGATTTTATAAATTTAAGAATACAGAAAAATATTCTTCTGTACTTGTTTAGATAAGACATTAATATGTACTGGACAGAACACAGGTTTGTGAGGCATATAAACCTGGATTCAAATCCTGCTTCAAACACTAGCTAGCATTGTCATCTTAGGGAAGTCACTGACGTTCATTCTTGTTTGTGTCATCTGTTAAATGGTGATAAGTCCTACTTTATAAGGTTGTGAGGATTAGAAAATAATTTAAAAAGTTCCAAGCATAGTGACCAACACTAAACTCATTTCTGTGCCTGTTCCTTCTCCTCCACCTGCCTTTGTTCTAGATATAAGTTTTAGGTGAAACATTAAATTTTATAAATGCTTACAGTGCCTGTCATTTAGTAGGTGCTGAAGATAGTAGTTGCCTTGGACATGCTACAAGAAAATTGAGGTTACTAAATAAGAAAGGTCATTATGATAGTGGGAAAGGGAAATGAGGAAATCAGAAAAATAAATTTTAAATAAAAACATTAGTAAATAAAATGATTATCCCTGTTTAACATACTGTTACCTTGGTTTGAGGGAGTTCACCTTCCCAAATTCCTAAAATATCCCAAAATTAAAGTCTCTGCATCATAGACAAGCCCACTATCCTACTGAGCCTTACATTTTTTTTGCGCAGATTTCATGAGATATGTAATATAGATTCATAACTAAGAAAAAGGTTTACATTATCAAACCTAGTACATTGCCCAACACATTTGACAATGGAAAGAGTTTCTGTTGCTAATTGGAATTGAGTGTATGGTATACAATGCTCACTGACCCCTTGGAAATAAAAAACTTAGAGGAATATGTGTCTTTATTAATAGCCATCAGCTAATTTTAACAACTTCATGTAAGCCTCCTTTTACATGCTCCTACAGTGAAATGAGTTGTATATGTGAACACTAAAAGTGAATATTTGTTAAGGTTTTGAAGAGAAAAAACTAATTAGCAAGTTCATTGATTATGGTCCCATTGCAGTATTAGTTTTTAACATATCTTGCCTTGATTTAATTCACTATTAGTCATAGGCTAGTAGTACTGTGTTGCAAATCACATATAGGCATTAAAAAAAACTTCAAACAGCTTGTTTTTTCTTTTTCACCTTGCTCTGGAATTAGGTGGGTAAATCAGGTGGGTAAATGGGGTTTTCCCCATTTGTTTCATGAGTATTCCTATTCCTCTGACTTTTAAAAAGATGTGTAAATATAGTATCATAGTATGATGCATGATGATTTAGTATTTTTGACTAAATTAGGAATCCTCATATATAAGCCCATAGTACTTGCTATAGTTGCATATTCGAAGTCAGGAATATTTTCACCTATTTGTAAAAATAAAAAGATATAAAGTAATACTTTAAAAATCCCATTATCCAAAAGGAAACAAGTGGATGAAAAAATAGCTACAAAAAATAGGGACTGTAAGACCTGAAATTTTGAGATAGTGTTTTTGTTTCTTCTTTTATATTTTAAAAGGAAAAATTACCATTTTCTTAAAGTGAATGTAGCCACCTTCTAAGTTGCAGTTACCAAAAACAAGATAAAGTAACAAATACTTGGTTCCTATTGGAAAACTGTATACAAAACCCATTTCATGAAAACTTAATTTTAGATATTCAACCTCACAGGTCATGCCAACAAACACTGACTCTGAGTAGTCTACCACCATGTTTAAGAGCACGGGCTTTGTGATCAAATAGACCTTGGTTTGGTTTTACACGCCTTAATTTACTGTCTCTCATGGCATTACTCAGTCACTAACCATCATAGTTTATTCAGTTGAAGAATTGAATTATGTGCTCTCAATACCTGCTTTGCAAGGATGTAGTGGAAATTCAATAAGAAAGAGTGGAGGAGTCATGTGTTCATGGGTGTGTGTGTGTGTATGTACCTGGCTATAATACTCAATACATGGTAACTATTAATACAAACTATGGGAGCGTGCCTGCCCCCACACACTTAGGTGGAACTCCATCGCTGAGCCCGCCTGCCCCTCCATCAAGGTAGGACACCATCACAGAGCCTACCTGCAGGCCCCCTTGGCCCCCCCACCACGGAGGGACAATGTCACTGAGCCTCCCCAGCTCACCCCCACACCGAGGATGGAGGCTGGTAGCTGAGCCTGCCTGCCTGCCCCCTACTGCTGAGGAACACTGCACCTACCTCCATGCTGACTCAGCACACCCTCGCTGGTGCTCCCCACCTTCTTTGGAGGCTGGTGCAGGCATTTTGAATTATTCTTGAGGGCGTGGCCATCATCATTGCAAGGGCGGCTCCCTTCCTGAGACACCTACAGGAGACTGGAGGCCCTTTGACAGGTACCTCTATTTACTCACTCACATCCTACACCCTTCCCCATCCTCTTGTTCAACTAGAAATATTGTAAATAGTAATCGAAATGATACTGTTCATTACAATAATGTTAAAGTCTTTATAGGGGCTATCTGGTTCAGAGCTGCGTTTTCTTTGTATTTTGTGTTTACTGGTATTGATTTCCCCTTCAAAGGAGAGGTAGTGGAAAACTGCAGGTTTATAATAATCCTTCAAGCAGGGAGCTTCAGTATCTCTGATCTTTACTGCTAGAGGGGAATATATAGAAAAAATATGAAAAAACAGGGGAAGAAAGTGTTCCTAACAAACCAAGATGCTGTTGTGATAGAATCCAATGACACCCTGGCAGTAGAAATTACAGAAAAAGAGTTTAGACTCTGCATACTTAAAATAATCTGTGAAGCAAAAGATGAGCTAAGAGAGCAAAGGCAGGCAATGCAGGACCATTCCAGTAAACAGTTAAAAGAGCAAATGCAGGAAGCAAAAGAACACTTCAGTAAAGAGATAGAGATTCTGAAAAAAAAAACAAACAGAAATACTTGAAATGAAAGAAATGATAAACCAAATTAAAAACTCAATAGAAAGCATCACCAACAGAATAGATCTCGTGGAAGACAGAATGTCAAACAATGAAGACAAAATATTTAATCTTGAAAATAAAGTTGAACAAACTGAGAAGATGTTAAGAAGTCATGAACAGAACCTCCAGGAATTATGGGATATCATAAGACCAAATTTAAGAATTATTGGGATTGAGGAAGGCACAGAGATACAAACCAAAGGCATGAAAAGCCTGTTCAACAAAATAATATCAGAAAATTTCCCAAACCTGAAAAATGAAATGAAAAATCAAATACAAGAGGCTCACAGAACCCCAGGTGCACAAAATTACAACAGATCCAAACCAAGACACATTATAATAAAAATACCTCACATACAAAATAAAGATAGGATTTTAAAGGCTGCAAAAGGAATGTATCAGATTACACATAAGGGGAAACCAATGAAGATATCAGCAGATTTCTCAGTCCAGACTCTAAAAGCTAGAAGGGCCTGGAACAATATATTTCAAGCTCTGAAAGAACATAGATGCCAACCAAGAATCCTATACCCAGCAAAACTAACATTCAGATTTGATGATGAAATAAAATCTTTCCATGATAAACAAAAGTTAAAACAATGTACAAATAGAAAGCCTGCCTACAGAACATTCTCAGCAAAATATTTCATGAGGAGGAAGTGAAAAACAACAATACAAAACAGCAAAGGGAGGAACAACCCTAAAGGAAAAGCCAATCAAATGAGAAACCAAGTCAAGTTAAAAACCAAACATAAGCCAAAATGACAAGGAATACAAATCATATCACAAAAATAACCCTGAACATTAATGGTCTAAACTCAATAATCATAAGACATGGACTGGCAGTTTGGACTAAAAAGAAGGACCCAACAATATGCTGCCTTCAAGAGACTCATCTCATAGAAAGAGATACCCATAGACTAAAGGTGAAAGGATGGGAAAAAAACATACCATGCACATGGACACAGCAAAAAAGCTGGAGTATCCATCCTCATATCAGATAAAGTGGACTTCAAACCTAAGTTAGTCAGAAGGGATAAAGAAGGACATTTCATACTGCTTAAGGAAACCATAAAACAGCAAGATATAACAATTTTAAATGTTTATGCCCCAAACAATGGGGCATCTATGTATATCAAACAAACCCTTCTCTATTTTTAGAATCAACTAGACCAAAACACATTAATAGTGGGGGATTTTAACACACCACTCTCACCACTGGATAGATCCTCCAAAAAAAAAAAAAAAAAAAAAAAAAAAAAACTGAACAAAGAAACTATAGAACTAAATAATACAATCAATGATACAGACTTAATGGACATTTACAGAGCATTTTCCATTATCAATCGAATATACATTCTTCTCACTAGCTCATGGATCCTTATCCATAATAGGCCATATGGTATGCCACAAAGAAGCCTTTAGTAAATACAAAAAAAAAATAGATATCCTATCCTGTATCCTATCAGACCACAATGGAATGCAATTAGAAATGAACAATAAAGTTAAAAAAAAAAACTACTCATACACCTGGAGACTAAATGATATGCTATTGAATGATGCAATGATAACAGAAGATATCTCGGAAGAAATTAAAAAATTCTTAGAGGGAAATGAGAACAATGACACAACATATCAAAATCTCGGGGCTGGGGAGATAGCTCAGTCGGTAGAGTGCTTGCCTTGTAAGCACAAGGCCCTGGGTTCGATCCCCAGCACCACAAAAAAAAAAAAAAAAAATCTCTACAACATATCAAAATCTCTGGGACACTCTGAAAGCAGTGCTAAGAGGAAAGTTCATTGCATTGAGTTCATACATTGAAAAAATAGTCAACTAAATGACCTAACATTACATCTCAAAGCCCTAGAAAAAGAAGACCAGATCAACACCAAAAATAGTAGAAGACAGGAAATAATTAAAATCAGAGCTGAAATCAATGAAATTGAAACAAGAGAAACAATTCAAAAAACTGACAAAACAAAAAGTTGGTTCTTTGAAAAAGTAAACAAAATTGATAAACCCCTAGCCACAGTAATGAAGAGAAGGAGAGAGAAAACTCAAATTACTTGAATTTGTGATGAAAAAGGAAAGATCATGACAGATACCATTGAAATACATAACATAATTAGAAGCTACTTTGAAAATCTATACTCCCATGAAATAGAAAAATATCAAAGGCATTGACAAATTTTTGGAGACATATTATCCTCCTAAACTGAATCAGGGAGATGTACACAGTTGAAGCAGATCAATTTCAAGCACTGAAATAGAAGAAGCCATCGGTAGTCTACCAACCAAGAAAAGCCCAGGATCAGATGGATTCTCAGCTGAATTCTACAAGACCTTTAAATAAGAGCAGATACCAATACTCCTCAAAGTATTCCAGAAAATAGAAAAAGAGGGAACCCTTCCCAATTCATTCTATGAGGCTAGTATCATTCTGATACCAAAACCAGACAAAGACATATCAAGGAAAGAAAACTTTAGACCAATATCCCTGATGAACATAGATGCAAAAATTCTTAATAAAATATTGACAAATTGCATACAAAAATATACCAAAAAGATAGTGCACCATGGTCAAGTGGGGTTTAACCCAGGGATACAAGGTTGGTTCAATATCCAGAAATCAATAAATGTAATTCATCACATCAATAGGCTTAAAGTTAAGAATCACAAGATTATTTCAATAGATGCTGAGAAAGCATTTGATAAAATACAGCACCCCTTCATGCTCAAAACACTAGAAAAAATAGGAATAGTAGGAACATAACTCATCATTGTAAAGGCTATCTATACTAAGCCCATGGTCAATATCATTCTAAATGGAGAAAAACTGAAAGCATTCCCTCTAAAAACTGGAACAAGATAGGGATGCCCTCTTTCACCACTTCTATTCAACATCATCCTAAAAACACTTGCCAGAGCAATTAGACAGACCAAAGAAATTAAAGGGATACAAATAGGAAAAGAAGAACTAAAGCTGTCACTATTTGCTGATGACATGATCCTATATTTAGAAGATCCAAAAAACTCCACTAGAAAACTTCTAGAACTAATAAATGAATTCAGCAAAGTAGCAGGATATAAAATCAATTTGTGTAAATCTAATGCATTTCTATTCATAGGTGATGAATTCTCTGAAAAAGAAATTAGAAAAACCACTCCATTCACAGTAGCCTCAAAAAATACTTTGGAATTAACAAAATAGGTGAAAGACCTCTACAATGAAAACTACAGACCATTAAAGAAAGAAATTGAAGAAAGCCTTAGAAGATTGAAAGATCTCCCATGTTCTTGGATAGGCAGAATAACATTGTCAAAATGACCATTCTACCAAAGGTGCTATACAGATTCAATGCAATTCCAATTAAAATCCCAATGACATTCCTCATAGAAATAGAGAAAGCAATCTTGAACTTCATCTGGAAGAACAAGAGACCTCAAATAGCCAAGACAAACCTGAGTAGAAAAACTGAAACAGGAGGTATCATAATACCAGACATTAAACTATACTACAGAGCAATAGTAACAAAAACAGCATGGTATTGGCACCAAAATACACAGGTAGACCAATGGTACAAAATAGAAGACACAGAGACAAAACCACATAAATACAGTCACCTCATACTAGACAAAGGAGCCAAAAACATACAATGGAGAAGAGATAGCCTGTTCAACAAATGGTGCTGGAAAAACTGGAAATCCACATGCAGTAAAATGAAATTGAACCTCTATCTCTTACCCTGAACAAAACTCAACTCAAAATGGATCAAGGACATAGGAATTAGACTAGAGACCCTGCTACTAACAGAAGACGAAGTAGGCCTGAGTCTTCATCATGTTGGCTTAGGATCAGACTTCCTCAACAAGACTCCCAAAGCACAAGAAATCAAAGCAAGAATCAACAACTGGGATGGACTCAAACTAAAATGCTTTTTCTCAGCAAAGGATACAGTCAAGAATGTGAGAAAAAAACCTACAGAGTGGGAGAAAATCTTTTCCACACACACTTCAGATAGAGCACTTTTCTCCAAAGTTTATAAAGAACTTAAAAAATTTTACACCAAAATTACAAAGAACCCAATCAGTAAATGGGCCGAGGAACTGGACTGACTCTTTACAGAAGAAGACAAACAGGTGATTAATAAATATTTGAAAATGTGTTCAACATCTCTAGTAATTAGAGAAATGCAAATGAAAACAACTCTAACATTTCATCTTACTCTAATTAAAATGACAGTTATCAAGAACACAAACAATAATAGATGTTGGTGTGGATGTGGGGAAAAAGGAACACTTTTACATTGCTAGTGGAGTTGCAAATTGGTGTAGCCACTCTGGAAAGCAGTGTGCAGATTCCTCAGAAAACTTGGAATAGACCCACCTTTTGACCCAGTTATTACACTCCTCAGTTTATACCCAAAGAACCTAAAATCAGCATACTACAGTAACACAGTCACATCAATATTTATAGCAGCTAAGTTTACAATAGCTAGATTGTGGAACCAACCTAGATGCCCTTCAACAGATGAATGGATAAAGAAACAGTGGTATATATATACAATGGAATATTACTCAGCCATAAAGAATAATAAAATATGGCATTTGCGGGCAAATGGATGAATTTGGAGAATATCATGCTAAGTGTGATAAGCCAATCTCAAAAATCCAAAGGACGAATGATCTCACTGATAAGTGGATGATAACACATGATGGGGGGTTGGAGGGGGGCAAGAGTGGAGGAAGGAGGTACTGTATAGAGGGAAAAGAGGGGTGGGAGAGGTGGGGGGAGGAAAAAATAACAGAATGAATCAAATAGTATTACCCTTTGTAAATGTATGATTACACAAATGGTATGCCTCTACTTCATGTACAAACAGAGAAACGAGTTGTACCCCATTTTTTTACAATAAAAATAAATTTAAAAAAAGGAAAAGAAAACAGGTATGCTCTTTGAAACTCAGAAGCATCACACGAAAAACTTGGGAGAGGTTAAAAGAGCATGACTCAAGCATGTCCATGTTTATTAATCAGTCACTGCATATTCCTATAGTTGAGAGGCAGTTTCAGATTGTATCAAGTGTATATAAATCACATGAACACAATATGATTTATTTTTATGCAAAAACTACATTTGTTAATAAAGAATATATTAATAAACAAAATAATGATATATCACTGAGAGTTAATTTCTCAAAAGCAAAGAACCATCAGTCTTGATATGTTAAAGAACATTATATAATGCAATAGATAGTAGGTGGACAAGATAGATGTTTTGCATATCATCTATTCTCCTCCTGTACTCCTCATCTGATAGAGCTATATGAATATCATTAGAAGGATGCCAAACCTTCTTATGCCCAACTTACAAAATTCAGTTTTCCAACTAAATTAGCATTTTATTCAGAAAGAGCCCTCTGTCAACTAGCAAGGTTTGCTTGCCAAATTCTGATCAGAGCTCATAATGGTTACCCTCAAGCCTTCACAAGTTCCCTCTGAGTCAGAAGAAAATTCATTCATTGTCTAGTGTAATATTAAAGTGCTGACTCTATTTTGATCTTTTCTTTAGTAGTATATCATTCCTGGACAGAACATTAGGTGTATTTATAAATAATGCATCTGGCCCTCTTGAGTGGCTTGTAAATGAGTTCTGAAGACAATTGTAAAATAAAAGTTTAAATAAAAGTATTCAGCAACTCCAATATTGTAAAAATAGATGCTTACCTTCCATGATGTCCACATTGAAGGGTTGCTTTCTCTGTGTAGACCTGAGCAATTACAGAGATGAGGAATTCTTAGCCTTATCCTGAAGGATTTAATAGTCTAGTTGAGGATATTAAAAAGTGAAAAGGTTTTTATATAAACTCTGGTAAATTCTCTCTTAGAAGAAAATACAAGTGGTATGGGAATCCAAGGAAGGGCAGATAAACAAAGTAGAGTAGACTTTGTAAATTGGTACAGAAACATTTCATTAGATGAGTTCTGAGATATACCTGTTACAAAGTGTATCATGTATATCTATACTTACAAGTCATATTTTGGCATCTGCTCAAATATTGCCTAAATATTCCAAATTTAAAACAGTTACAGAATTGTTGCATTTCCTCTCCCCAATGAACTTATATAACCAAGCTTGAAGGAAGGTTGAGAAACTTTATTCAGCCTCTCTGTCATAATACCCTGAGTCCAAGCTAATTGACTTAGAATAAGATGAGCAATGAATTGAGAAAATAGGGTTAGGTTTCTAGATATAAGAGGCATTCATTCTTATGTGCATAAATCTTTATTTTTTCTCCCAAATGCTTCTGCCATCATACATGTTCTAATGTGTTCCTGATATTCCTGATGATATGAATCATAAGTTCATTCATCCCAATTAACAACCAAGCATGATGAATTTGACATTAACACATCCAATATATGTATTTGTAGCAAAACTTAAAATCTCCATTTCCTTTTCACTCTCCATTTCTCTTCTTGGCACTTTCCTTGGGATGACTATTTTCTTGTACTATGAATTAAATAGCAGTGAGAAGGACAGGGGTTAGCCTGTGTTTTAGACAGACAAAATTAGGCTATAGAAATCAAATGGTGTCCAGGGACAGTTATACTGAAGAGAGTTGAGAGGGTATTCTTTCTCTCTGACCTGAGCCAATAGGTCCACCTGAATTAATTCAGCTGGTCACCTTTTTACAAAATGCCATCTGTGTAAACTGGATTCAAAGTAAAACTGTATTACCTTGAACACACTCCATAGATGGGCTTATATTTCACATAGAAAATTTTGACTCAGAGAAAAGGATAACTACAGTGATTTTTAATCATTTTAATAAACTTTCAAATAACAAGTAACATGGGGAAGTGCTTTCTCCTTTCTTGCCATCATTACCCATAAACCATAGATGTTTTAAAGTATAGAATCAACTCATTTCAATACATATTTCTTAAAGGTATGTGAAGAAATGTAGTTATGTACAAGACAGACTTAATTCCTGTCCCCATGGAGCTTCTAGTCTGACAGCCAAGGTAAGTATTATACAACTAGTTATAGGTTTTATGACTATTGTGAAGAAAAGTTTACAAGGTTAGGGAAGTGTGTGAGGAGGCCTAACCTTCCTGTGCAGTAGATAGATGTGGTCCAAGTCTCATCTACACTTTGGCTTAGAGTTGCAAGGGGCAAAGGAAGGAATGGCCAGCCTCTTTTCTTTGTCTGTAATTCTTAGTATAGCTGAAGTATGCCTCAAAGTCACTGAGACACTTTGTTCAGAAGACATTGGTATATAATAGTCTCCAGTTGATCTTGTGCTTTATATACAGCTGTTTCCTCTCTAACCTTGGGTGTTTGCTGCTCTTTACACTCCTCCCAAGATAATGGAAAGTCATTTCAGCTTAGTGCTGAACTACCCATTCCTCATTTCTCTGTAGCTTTCTAGAAGACTTACCCTTGCCTGTCACTTGGAACTCTTTTTGGATATGTTCTCCAAGAATTCTATGGCATTCTCAGGCTCAGTTCTTTACCTATGTTCCATTTAATATCCAAAGCTTCTCCACCAGGAAGAAATGTAAAGAGTTAAATCTGGTTCTGGCCACTTCTATAGTACATTCATTGAAAGACTTCTTTGGCAAGTAGTGCATTTTCAGTAATAGTTAGTTTTCCCTATTAGTTAAAAAACATCAGAGAGCAGGAAAGTAATTTATAATAAAAGGGGGTCTGGGAAATCCAACAGTATTTGTCTTGAAACTTACAATGATTCAAATTTGCTTTCTGGGTCAAAAGGAAATGTAAAATAAAGAGGTGGGGGATCAGTAATTTTTTCTTTGCTCCACAAGTATTCTTCAGAAAACATGGTAAAATGTCTTTCAGAATATATTTAAAAGAGGCCTGAAAGTCTATTTTATTGTAGCCCAAGTGAAGGGCATGGAGAAGAGTACAATCTTCCCCTATCCCAATTTACCATGGTTCAATTTACAATGGTTCAGTTTTATTATGGTTAATGGCATTAAGCATTCGGGAGAAATAATAGTTTGATGATTGTTCCATTCCCCAGTTAGCTATACATGGTATGATCCTCACAGTGCTGGACAACAGGAGTGAGCAGCAGTTCCCAGTTAACTTCACAATCATAAGAGGAAATAACCCATATTCTACAGTTGCTGAGCTAGGATGTTCCATATGTCAAGTATATTATACACATTTTAATCATCCATTTTTTTCAATTTCTGATGGATTAGTGGGATGTTACCCCATTGTGAAGTTGTTCAATCTCAATTCTGGTTTACTTGGCAGATAAAAGATTTCTCTGGAATATGCTGAATGCAATAGGGTGATCAGGCTCTGGGCAACTCAACTTTCCTTTTCTAGGGCTCCATTTTATCATACATATGAGTGTACAACTGTAATTCCGTGGCTTTTTTCATCACTGTTGGTTTTCTACAGAGGCACCATCAGGAAGAATTATAGTGGGCAATCATTTGCCACTTAGGCACATCCACCCTGCCCCTTGTTTTCTACTAAAAGATCTCTGCTTTTCTCTTTCATGTTATCATTTACACATATGATTTCATTTGAACCACAAGGTTCATGTCTTGACAACCTTGTAAACCATTGTATTTGATGATTTTTAAGGAGTGTGATTCTTTTGATTGGTTCAGGTAGTCTGATTTGAGGGAGAATTTAGAAAAGTGAGTTGATGTGAGAGGATATGGCTTAATCAAACATCCCTGAAGCTCTAGAGGAGAAACATTCTCCCTTCTTGCATTTATATTTGCTGCTACTGAGTTAAGATATGATGGTACTGAAAACTGAACTCTCCCCCTGGCTGTACCAGATGGATTATCCTTGATGAAGTGGGTGGAGCTGGCAGTTTAAAGCTTGGAAAGTTGTAGTTAAGAAGTAGAGCCTCCAAGGGTTTCAATCACTGGTGCCTTACAATTTTGCAGTGAGCTAAGAAAGATATATGGCCAGGAATTCTGAATGTGAAGTCCATGGACTAAGGGAGAAGGGAGCCTTGGAAGGCTTTGAGTTTGTAGGGACGTTGCTTTTGGTCTTTGGATGACATCAGGGCATAGAGACCTGTTCAGAAGACAGGGTGATACCTCACCCATGTAAAGTAAGAAGCAGACAATGCTCCTAATAACACATACCATCTAGGGAAAAAAATGATCATCCTAAGAAATTTTGAGGGGCTTCAAGGTCTAGAGAACATCCCACTTACTTTTATTTGGGATTTTACCAAACAGAAACTTAGAATATGAGAAATCATCTTTATATTCTTTTTTATTATTGCAATTATATAACTTACTTTCCCCTTCATTTTGCTAAAAATTTTCTTTTGTAAATATGTCTTTGTAAAGTTCAAAGGATCTGTATTTCTTTAGGAATATCCTTGGCAGGGTTGACATCCTGGCCATGTGACCTGTGTAGTTGCTTGGTTTAATGCTCTACTGACACTGCCTTGAAATTCTTAATAACTTTTGAACAAGAGATTTTGCCTTTTCATTTTGCAGCAGGCTCTGCAAATTATATAGCCTATCCTTGCTATCCATTTTATCCTGATTTTTCTACATTATATGGTCCATAGACATAACAGAGAGAAAAGTAGCCATTTGAGTCTTGCTAGGTCTCAGACATCCAGAGTTTGTCATTGAACCTGAACGCCAGGTTGAAATAGCTAGAAATTGAGATGGCCTTGGTATTCAGGATTGGGAATGGAGTGTTTAGCTCCCTGAGGCCTACGTTTAGTGATTTCTGCGTTGCTCTTTAGGTAATTCATGTTTGTCTTATTGAATTATTTTTAAGGTGCCTCATGTGAGCTCTTTTGTAAACTTTGCCACAGAGGCAGAGTAGATAGACTGCTGGATTAGAAGGATTTATTGCTGCCACCAGATAAGAAAAGAGGACCCTGTAAACAGCTTTCTCCCACTCTGGAATGTTATAAAAAGTACAGATTGTAAGTGAAAGCTGGCACATGTCTTGGGCTCCCCTTCAAGACAGGTATTGAGGCATTATCAAGATTATTTATTGTTATTGTTTATAGAATTCTCATTAAGCCCTCAGGATGAGGCCTAATGTGATGGTTAACATTTCTGGGCTGTGGGCATCAGAGTGAAGAAATCTATCTCAGGCTTAGTAACCTGGACATAAGCTCCAAGCTAACAGGCATGACAGATTAAAAACCCATTTCACCTGGAGATAATGACACCAATAGGGTTGTTAGTTATTGAACCACCATCAGTAGGGTGCATCTCTGAGGGTGAATCCACCCTGAAAAATATTGGGTGTCCTTCTCACAGGGTGTCCTCAGAATTAGCACCAGAGAAATGCTGGTTATATGGAGGCATTCTGGCTGAAGGAAGTTTTACATTAAATCAACTTGCTAGTCAATAACCAGGGCTTTGCTGGTGCCTCTTCTGACCAGATGAAAAACCACCTCTCTTTTACTATTCTGTTTTTAAAAAGTATCCAAAGGAAGTGTGTATACTCCAAGTTCTCTCATGATAAGGAAAAAGCTGTAAAATGAGTATGTCAAACTATGGAAGCCTATTTTTGTTTACTCTTGTTATTTGCATCTTACATGGCCCTATCTGGTAATGGGTTATCATGTGTCTTCATCTTTCTAATCTGCTTCTTAAGATTTAATACAGGCAGATTAGCGTGTAAGTCTTCTACATACTCTTGGTGCTCAGGGACTTGTAGTGGTCTCTTACAGTTGCTAAAATCAATCTTACCCTGAGATAGAGGCATCCAGTTTGCAGTCTCCCTCCTGCAGTCACTTAGTGTTACTGATTTGAACTGAGAGAAAAGAAAGTTGGAACACATTTTTTTGGAATAAGCACTTTTTCAAAGGGCCGCCAGGAAGATTGTCCCCTTTTTTTCAGGATTATGTAGGATTGTTTGACATAGTGCCTAATTATTGAAGATTTCTCTGACATTTGAGAGTACCAACTAGGGATCATGCCCTACTAACACAGCTTACCACATGTGTGGGTGCACCTGTGACTATCCACAATAAAGGGAACTACCCACTTGCCTTGATATTTCATTCACTTTGTCTTGGTAAATTTTTGGAAAAGTCCTTTCCTAATACTGCTCTCCTTGACCAGAAAGCCTCCGTTGGGCCCTTACTCCTTTCCCAAACCCTTCCTTTGTGCCTCCCTCATGTGCTCCTATTTCCATGGAGCCTTCTCTAAATACTTCATCTCAAACACACCATCCTGTCCTTGAAATTCACATTAATTATCTTCTCTCTTAAAATACCTTTTCTTGTTATTAAGTCTCTTTATCCACATAGCTCCTGTGGGAGATATACTTACTTATTTTTTCATCCTGTAGAGTACGTAAACCACTTAATAAATGCTTGATTGATTATTAAGTCAGTGGAAGGGTTTAATCCCTGATGGTCTTGTTAAGAATGTCTTATCTGAGAAGATGAGATGTTTACAACTTCACACAAATAAGCACATTAGGATAAACCTAGGATAAAAGGCTGGGGTATTCTGGAGAACAAGAGAAAAGGAAAAGTAACTTAGTTGTTGTTTAGAATAATCATCAAAAATTGATTATCCTTTTTTAAATATGAGGAACTAGGCAGACGTAGGTTAACTGATTTGTCACCTATTAAGTGACAGAACCAAAACCTGAACCCAAATCCTCTGAGTAAATGCTATGTTCTTCCCTACTATGAAACATGGTATCCTGGCAACCTTGGATGGGTAGGTGTGGATCCTTCTCTTTTTCTGGGTCTCTCTTAAAATATAGCCCAGGAGAGTACGGGAAAGAAGACAGAAGTAGGGTGAAGGAATAGTAACTATACACCTAGAAATTTGAGCACTGACTAATTGCCATATGTGAATCAAACCTGTAATGCTAATGTCTCCTCATCTTCCCCTTTATTCTTCTAACAACTCCTCCCTTCCCCCTTTTTACTCTTCATCTTCACATTTGACCTTCCCACTCCTCCCTCCAAGTATCTAATTATAGTTTTGCAAGAAAAATTACAGAGTACATACTGCTATATTCACACCTGGAATTTACATTGATTTTATGGAATTGTGCTTTCAGTGTCACTTTGTGTTACATTCCCATAGCAACATCAAATAGTAGAATGGGAGAAAGAAAGAAACCTGAAAGCTCAGCAACTGCAGCTCCTAGAAATTGTTCTTGGCTATTACTTGGCTTTTCCTTGACAAATTGCCTATTTTTCTAGCTTTGTTTTACAAAATAAGCATTAATTAGAATGATATCACTTCATCCTTTGATTGTCTTCATTTGAAAAAAAAAATGATTGAAAAGGTGTTACTCTGTAATAACAGAAAAATGATTTTTGGATGGGAGACAGAGGAGAGGGTGTGAATTTGTAAAAGCACGCTGAAAATTCTTCTCTGATCTATAGTAAAAATCAGAGAAATTCGGGGGTCTCTCATCCATCCTTCCACCTACAGTGACCCTCCACTTGCAGAGATCTGTAGACTCAAAAAAAAGAAAAGCATCAGAGATCAAACTGTTGCCTTGGAGTCAGATCACAATTGTGTATTTAAGTTGTCCTTCTGGAGCCTGAGTCCTTGGCTGATTTTTTTGTCTTGTTTGACCAATGATCTGATTTTGCCTTTCAGATTTGTCTGAGTTGCTGGGTCCAATCTTTTATCTCCATCTACCCTATAAAATGATGTCTATTTTGCTGCCAGCCATGTCCTGTTGCTAGAGACTGGTGGTGTAGCATGGCTTGACTTCTCTTACCATGGGTAGTATTTTTTCAAGCCACTTTATAGTCTCAGCTCAATTGTCATCTCATCTGAGAGTTCTTCTCTGACCAATTTATATAAAATAGTTCCCCCTCCTTCATCCCTGCAAGAACTCTTGATCCCATTATTTTGTTTTATTTTCTCATAAAATATTTTTTTGCATTCTTCCCTTTTATTTTTTATTATTATTTTTATTTAGCTTTTAATTTCTTATAGACTGCATTTTGATTCATTGTACACAAATAGGGTATGTAATTTCATTTCTATGGTTGTACATGATGTAGACTCATACCATTCGTTTTATCATAAATGTACATAGGGTAATGATGTCTGTCTCATTCCACCATTTTTTATACCCCCTCCCTCTCATTTTCTTCTACATATTCCAAAATTCCCCCATTATTCTCTCATTCCCCACCCCCACCCCCATTATATATCATCCTCCACTTATCAGGGAAAACATTGGGCCTTTGGTTTTTTGAGCTTGGCTTATTTCACTTAGCATGATATTCTCCAATTCCATCCATTTATTTGCAAATGCCATAATTTTATTCTTCTTCATGTCTGAATAATATTCCATTGTGTATACATACCACTGTTTCTTTATCCATTCATCTGTTGAAGGGCATCTAGGTTGGTTCCACAATCTAGCTATTGTGAACTGAGCTGCTATAAACATTGATGTGGCTGTGTTACTGTAGTTTGCTGATTTTTGGTCCTTTGGGTATAAACTGAGGAGTGGAAGAACTGGGTCAAAAGGTGGGTCCATTCCAAGTTTTCTTAGGATTCTCCATTCTCCTTTCCAGAGTGACTGCACCAATTTGCAACTCCACCAGCAATGTAAAAGTGTGCCTTTTTCCCCACATCCATGCCAACATCTATTATTGTTTGTGTTCTTGATAAAAGCCATTCTAATTGGAGTAAGATGAAATCTTAGAGTTGTATAAAACATATTATTAACTGAGATTATCCAATGTGTTTACTTGTTTATTGTTGAATCACTTCCCCACTGGAATGTAGGAGTAGAAACATTGTCTGCCTTACATTCAGCACTTTATCTCCAGCTCCCAGCACAGAGTCTGGCCAAGAATAGACATTAAATAAATATTTGTTGGATAAGTGAGTGAATGAATGAATTAATCAAGTGCTTATTGAACACGTATTATGCTGTAAAATAAATATTGCTGGTCTCCTAGAGAGTTTACTTGTAGAGTAGCCGCATTTTGAAAGGTGAATGAATGTGTTCTGTATTTCTTTATTGCTTCCTGTGTCTGTAGCCCTCATTGCAGTAGCAACTCAAGAACTATTTCAGGCTTTTATGGTCAAAGATATTTCCAAAGTACTCTTCAGAGCTGGAGGGTTTATTTGGGCTTACCTCAGGTATGATTCTAGTCACTTTATGCTTTCCCCTAATCTACTGTTAGATAATTAAACTTCAAAAATATTGACACAGTTAATTCTGTCTCTCACTGTGGACCCAAAATGATCTCGAAGGTAAGTATACCTGGGAAGCTGAGAGTCAGGATTTCGTTTTTTTTGTTTTTTTTTTTAATTGTAAACAAATGGGATACATGTTGTTTCTCTGTTTGTACATGGCGTAAGGGCATACCATTTGTGTAATCATAAATTTACATAGAACAATGTTGTTTGATTCATTCTGTTATTTTTTCCCTTCCCCCCACCCCTCCCACCCCTCTTTACCCTCTATACAGTACTTCCTTCCTCCATATTGCCCCCCTACCTAACCCTAACTCTAACACTAATACTAACACTTCCCTCCCCCCCATTATGTGTCATCCTCCACTTATTAGCGATATCATTCGTCCTTTGGCTTTTTGAGATTGGCTTAACTAACTTAGCATGATATTCTCCAATTTCATCCATTTGCCTGCAAATGCCATAATTTTATCATTCTTTATGGCTGAGTAATATTCCATTGTATATATATACCACAGTTTCTTTATCCACTCATCAATTGAAGGGCATCTAGGTTGGTTCCACAGTCTGGCTATTGTGAATTAAGCAGCTATGCACATTGATGTGGCTGTATCTCTGTAGTATGCTGATTTTAAGTCCTTTGGGTATAGGCCAAGGAGTGGGATATTTGGGTCAAATGGAGGGTCCATTCCAAGTTTTCTAAGGAATCTCCACACTGCTTTCCAGAGTGGCTGCACTAATTTGCAGCCCCACCAGCAATGTATGAGTGTACCTTTCTCCACACATCCTCGCCAACACCTGTTGTTGCTCCTATTCTTGATAATCGCCATTCTAATTGGGGTGAGATGGAATCTTAGGGTGGTTTTGATTTGCATTTCTCTTATTACTAGAGATGTTGAACATTTTTCCATATGTTTGTTGATTGCTTGTAGATCTTCTTCTGTGAAGTGTCTATTCATATCCTTAGCCCATTTGTCGACTGGATTATTTGAATTCTTGGAGTAGAGTTTTTTGAGTTCTTTATAGATTCTGGAGATTAGTGCTCTATCTGAAGTATGATTGGCAAAGATATTCTCCCACTCTGTAGGCTCTTTCTTCACATTGCTGATAGTTTCCTTTGCTGAGAGAAAGCTTTTTAGTTTGAATCTATCCCAGTTATTGATTCTTGCTTCTATTTCTTGTGCTATGGGAGTCCTGTTAAGGAAGTCTGGTCCTAGGCCGACATGTTGAAGATCTGGACCTACTTTTTCTTCTATAATTTGCAGGGTCTCTGGTCTGATTCCGAGGTCCTTAATCCATTTTGAGTTTAGTTTCGTGCATGGTGAGAGATATGGTTTTAGTTTCATTCTGTTGCATATGGATTTCCAATTCTCCCAGCACCATTTGTTGAAGAGGCTATCTTTTCTCCATTGCATATTTTTGGCACCTTTGTCTAGTATGAGGAAATTGTATTTATTTGGGTTTGTGTCCGTGTCCTCTATTCTGTACCATTGATCTACCTTTCTATTTTGGTACCAATACCATGCCGTTTTTGTTACTATTGCTTTGTAGTAGAGTTGAAGATCTGGTATTGCAATACCCCCTGTTTCACTCTTCCTGCTAAGGATTGCTTTCTTAGAGGTAAATGAGAACAAAGAAACATCATATCAAAATCTCTGGGACACTATGAAAGCAGTACTTAGAGGGAAATTTATTTCATGGAGCGCATTTAATAAAAGAAGTAAAACTCAACAAATAAACGACCTAACACTACAGCTCAAAGCCCTAGAAAAAGAAGAACAGAACAGCACCAAAAGTAGTAGAAGACAGGAAATAGTTAAACTCAGAGCTGAAATCAGTGAAATTGAAACAAAAGAAACAATACAAAAAACTGACAAAATAAATAGTTGGTTCTTTGAAAAAATAAACAAAATTGATAAACCTTTAGCCACACTAACAAAGAGAAGACGAGAGAAAACCCAAATCACTAAAATTCGGAATGAACAAGGAAATATCACAACAGACAGGATTGAAATACAAAACATAATTAGAAGCTATTTTGAAAATCTATACTCAAAAAAAATAGAAAATTTCGAAGACATCAACAGGTTTCTAGAGACATATGAATTGCCTAAACTGAACGAGGAGGACATACACAATTTAAATAGACCAATTTCAAGTACTGAAATAGAAGAAGTCATCAAAAGCCTACCAACAAAGAAAAGTCCGGGACCAGATGGGTTCTCAGCCGAGTTCTACAAAACCTTTAAAGAAGAGCTCATTCCAATACTTCCCAAAGTATTCCATAAAATAGAAGAGGAGGGAACCCTCCCAAACTCATTCTATGAAGCCAATATCACCCTGATACCTAAACCAGACAGAGACTCATCAAGGAAAGAAAATTTCAGACCAATATCCTTAATGAACATCGACGCAAAAATTCTCAACAAAATTTTAGCAAATCGCATACAAAAACATATTAAAAAGATAGTGCACCATGATCAAGTGGGTTTCATCCCAGGGATGCAAGGTTGGTTCAACATCAGGAAATCAATAAACGTAATTCACCATATCAATAGACTTAAAGTCAAGAATCACATGATTATTTCAATAGATGCAGAAAAAGCACTTGATAAAATACAGCACCCCTTCATGCTCAAAACACTAGAAAAAATAGGGATAGTGGGAACATTCCTTAACATTGTAAAAGCCATTTATGCTAAGCCCACGGTAATATCATTCTAAATGGTGAAAAACTGAAAGCATTCTCCCTAAAAACTGGAACAAGGCAGGGATGCCCTCTTTCACCACTTCTATTCAACATCGTTCTTGAGACTCTGGCCAGAGCAATTAGACAAACCAAAGAAATTAAAGGGATACGAATTGGAAATGAAGAACTCAAACTATCCCTGTTCGCTGATGACATGTTTATATATTTAGAGGAACCTGGAAATTCCACCAGGAAACTCTTAGAACTCATAAGTGAATTCAGTAAAGTAGCAGGTTACAAGATCAATGCCCATAAATCCAACGCATTTTTATACATAAGTGATGAACCTTCAGAAAGAGAAATTAGGAAAACTACCCCATTCACAATAGCCTCGAAAAAAATAAAATACTTGGGAATCAATCTCACAGAAGAGGTGAAAGACCTCTACAATGAGAACTATACAACACTAAAGAAAGAAATTAAAGAAAACCTTAGAAGATGGAAAGATCTCCCGTGTTCTTGGATAGGAAGAATTAATATTGTCAAAATGGCCATACTACCTAAAGTGCTATACAAATTCAATGCAATTCCAATTAAAATCCCAATGACGTACCTTACAGAAATAGAGCAAGCAATTATGAAATTCATCTGGAAGAATAAGAAAGACAGTCAGGATTTCTACCATGTGTACCCAAAGAGGTAGTGAGGTCAAACAGACCTCTTTATGCTGATTAAAGTATTTTAGTAATTTACTTTAGGATTATTGACTTCTTTTTGATAAAAAACGAAGTTTTAAAGAGAAGTACTCCCAAGCAAGAAAAAAAAAAAAGTGCTTTGTTCCAGGTGCAGAAAGTAGGACCCTCTAAAGTACAGCTGTTCCTAACCACCACTATTAAGGTAATTTAGAACATAGTCTTCTATTGGCCAGACAGAATGCTAAATATTTTTGGGCTTTCACTCCAAGGAAAAGATGAGCTGTACCAACATTCCAGTTCAGAGACAATGGAAGGTGCCATTCTAAAGACCCTAGTTATATTGTTTTAAATTACTCCTCTCTATAATTCTGGGGAGATTTCACATTTTCTACCTCAAAGCTTCGTAATTCACTGACCTTTTTTGAACCTCTGCTTTCCCCATTTAGACCATGAGGCTATCTACCTAATAGGAGTGTTGGATGGCTATTATCTTATTTTCTCTGTCTGGGTAATAGTTCATACACATGCTAGGCATTATTGTGGTCATTGTTAATGGTTCTCATTATTCACCTGCTTTTATTCATTCCTGAAAGTGCTAATAGTAATCAGTTCTTCTCATTATGTGTCTGCCTGCTAGAATGAAAATACCTGTAAATTTTGGGATCTGGGTGAACAGATATCAAATAGTTTACTGAATCTGATAGTATTTAGTCATTGTATTTTGGAAGTCAGATCTGGATTTAACCAACTTATGATAGTGTTTTGTAGGTTTTAGTTTATATATGTTGAGCTTTATTTTAAAAAGTTAAAAATGTATTACCTTCACATTTTGATTAAGAAAAAAAATTGAGTAATCTTAAGGCAGTAGTTAACACATTTGCTCTTCCAACCAAGAGGTTTCACAGTAAATCTAATTATTCATATGTAATTGCATCTCACACAGTAATGATATTTGCATAATGGGAAATTGTTTCCTTCAGGAATGTCCAGTATATCCTGCACACATCAGGAAAACATTCTGATATCTAGGTGCTTCTCATGGACAATAATGGGGTCAATACCCTCACCTGCCATTCCAAATTAGAAATCACTCCTGGATCTTGTTGTGCCCTAAGGGCTAGTAAATAGATTTCATGCTTCTGGACCCAAATAACTTATCAGCAATGTCCTTCACCTTCCTTAGGCCAGTCTGTATGTGTCCTGAAATAGATGACAATTTTAAGTTTGGAGAACAAATTGGGTCAGAAGATAAACAAAGTGCTTTCTCCCTCTTTTTTTCCTTCTTCCACACTTCCTCTACCTCAAGTCTATTGTTTATACCATTTTTATTTTAATCGTGAGTCAAGATATTCTTATTTAAAACTAAAAAAACACAGTATCTTTGCAAATAAAATAAACATAAGGGTAAGTTTCTGTCAAGTATGTTTCAATTTTATTACATTTCCCAACATAGGGTTTTGTGTGATTATGCAGACACTACTCTTTACAGATCTAAGGTACACAAGTACTTTTGATGACCTATGAGATTTCATTGTGAGCACATGTTATGTAAGATCCACTGGTAATCCAGGATGAATATGAAAATGGCCCAATAACTGCTTTTTATAATTACTATCCATTTATATTCATTCATTTCAGTCAATTCCTAAAGAAAAGCTTCAGAGAAAAATCCTCCTTTGTGTTTGCCTGAGAAACTTGGGTCATGATTGACTTGTCATTTTATATTGCATTACCAGTCTTTATCATAGAACTACATTTTGCCAGGGAACCGCTTCTTATGTATGCAAGAAAAAGAGTAAATAACTCTCTACCCATTGCTCTATCTGAATCAACATCAAAGACATGTATTTAAAACTTAGGAATAATAGTTTGAACAATATTGCAAACTAGATGTCCTAGAAATCCTTTTGACAGTATACCTCAAAATACTGAAAGATGTAAACATTCATTTAAAATGTGTACCTATTTTCACAGGAAATTCTGGGAATATAGGAAAGAATCCTGAAAAATAGGGGATTCGGAAACCAGAATAGTAAGATAATAATGAAGTTATAGCTGCCCTGGGAATATTTTTGCATCTTAGTAATCTATACTCTTGGATTTTCATGTTGATAAGGGACAGGAGTTGAAACCATTTTTATTCCTGGTGGTAATTTGGGACTAAGACTGCAAGTTCAATCTCTACAATGATACATCTGCATAGAAACAGTGGAGTAAAAGTATATAGTCATGAATGATGGAAACTACAGGTTAATTAGTCTGTCTCAGTTCTGTGAGGTATAAAATTGTGAAATGCAAGACTGTAAACAGAAGTCTGCCATTGTACAGTATGGAGTTCAAATTTGAAATATCTATATGGTCCTGGAAATGTCAAGGAGAGAAAAACTTAAAGGCATTCCAGATTGGTTTCACCTCAGGGCTCTTGGAAGATGCAAGATCAGTTCTTCCTGGAGGTTATTATCTTAACCCAGGTTTTGCAGATTATCCATAAATCAAATCCCCATGATTATAAGCTCACAATTCAAAGTTATAAAACCACATTGAAAAAAAGCCACCTTGAGTGCAAGTCAGCAGAAACAACAAAACAGCAGAATTAGACCTTTAAGAACTTTGGATATTGATATTATAAAACACTAGATATATTATTTCTGTTTAAATTATAAAAATAAAAAGATGAATCAGAAACATGAATGAGGAAGGTACAATACAAAGATAAGATATATCTGCAGAAGATTCAAGTGAATTTATGGAAAAGAAAAGCATAGTGGATGTATTAAATAGTAAATTATGCATAAAAGAGAATTGAGTTAGAAGACAAATCTGATACTTTCAGACTGTTCTACAGAGAGAAAAACAGATAAAGGATATAGAAAGCAGGAAGGGTAGAATGACAAAATGTATCGTATGTCTAATTGGAGTTCCAAAAGTAAAGAAAGAATGAAACAGGGGATTGGGGGAGAGATATTAAAAGAGATAAAGGATGAGAATTTTCTTGAATTAATGAAAGATTATATATAAAATAAATCATCACCCATACTTTGAATAGTGAAACTACAGAACAACAAAACTATGAAGAATGTGAAATTTTAAAAAATAAATGAAAAATCAACTCAGGCCTTCTGCCTCCAAATTATATAAAGGGGAAGAAACTAACTGTAGGAAAAGAATGGTATATAGAAAACACCAAGTAAAATGGCAGAATATATGAATAATCACAATGATATAAATGGACAGATGTAACAAGTTGAAAGACAATGGTTTTCAAATTACATCTTTAAAATATGCCTTTAGAAGACTAAAATATAAGGGATATTGAAACATTGAAAGTAAAAGAATGGTTAACTATTTATTGGGAAAATACTAATGTATCTTAATATTTGCATAACTATATTATATGTAAGATAAAGTAGAACTTAAGGCTAGTTTAAAAAATGAATGAGAAAAAAAGGACCCTTATATAATCATTGAAAATTCAGTTCACTAGGAAATTCTAGAAATTCTACATTTGAATTCACCTACTAAACCAGTTTCACAGCGTGTATGTTGAAAACTGACCAAATAACAGGGAGAAATGCACAAATTCACAACTATGGGGGAAGTTTTCAATCCTTCACTCAAAATAATTGATAAATTAAAAACCAAAAAATGTTGGGAAGGGTATAGGCAAACATGCTTTTTCTGTAATTGGTCCAGATAGTAAATATTTTAGATTTTGTAGTCTTTATAATCTATTCAGATGTGCTAATAGAGTGTAAAATTAACCATAGATAGTACTTGAGTGAGCATGGATATTTACAATAAAACTTCATTTATGAACATTGAAATTAATTGCCATATCTTTTTTATGTGTTATAAAGTCTACTTTTGGTAATTTTCAACCATTTTAAAATATGAAAATAGTGTTTAGCTCATAGACCAAAAATGTGTAGTAGACTAGACTTGGCCCATGGACCACAGTTTCCCACCCCCAAAATAAAAAAAGACTAGTACAACAAAATAAGCTTAATAGAGTGGAAAACCTTGCATCTAGTAATTAGGCAATACATATTATTCTCCACAGTATATGGACTATTTACTAAAATTGTTATATATTAGGGCATAAAGAAAGTGTCATTATATCTAAAGTAATTCATATAACACAGACCATATTCTCTTAACTCATCAACTTATACATAGAGATTTATTTTTAAACAAAATGTATGAAAAAAATTAAATTAACAAATATTCATGGGTCAAAAAGTTCATATTGAATATTTCATAAATATAATGAAACAAAGGGAAAAATCTACATGTGAAAACTGTATTAAATAAAGAAACTGATACTTAGGTAGAAGTTCTTAGCATTAAATAATTATAAAACTAATGATTTTATATTAATGAACTAAGTGTCTAATTATAAAGACTAGCAAAAGAACAAAATAAACACAAAGTAGAAATAAGAAAAATGAAGACATTTAATAATGAAGCAGAAAAAATATAATTGAGTCAATAGAACCCAAATTTGGTTCTCTGAAAAGACTAATAAAATAGAAAAACCAAAGGGCAATATGTATTGGGAAGAGAGCAATGAAAAAGTAAGAAAGGGAGAGAGAAAGATGACAAATAAATGATGAATAATACAGGATTTAGCAGAATATGGCTAGAAATGAAGTAGCAAATAAGAAAATACTGCAAAAACCCATAACTTTATACCAGTATAAGTAAAAACTCAGATATAATGCAGAATTTTTCTTTTGCTATCAGGGATTGAGCCCAGGGACACCTAACCACTTAACAACATCAGTATATTTTATTTTTGAGATAGGGTCT
This sequence comes from Sciurus vulgaris, assembly GCF_902686455.1. NCBI lineage: Eukaryota > Metazoa > Chordata > Mammalia > Rodentia > Sciuridae > Sciurus > Sciurus vulgaris. Next base: position 46,065,377 of record NC_136471.1, on the reverse strand, counting down.
CGTCAAGTTTTGAGACTGGCTTTGAGCTTGCTATCCTCCTGCCTCAGCCTCCCAAGCTGCTGGGATTACATGTGTGTGCCACTGTGCCTGGCTAAAATATGCACTTTTTAAATGAAAACCATAACTTGCCTAAAAAATCCTCAGAAGAAAGAGAAAACAGGACTATATAATTATCAGGGAAATCTGAAGTTTTTGAAAAACAGAAAACCACTGAAACCACAGGAAAATTTTATTCATTGAAGGAACAGATAATTCCAAATTCATATAAACTCCCAAAGACATAAATCATGTAGTCCCTTGTTCATTTAAAATTATAATTTTGATTCCAAAACCAGATAAAACTATAGGAAAGATGAGTAGTATGAAGGAAGCTTATTATGAGTGCCAGTAAAAAATCTTAATTTAAATATTGACACAATGAGCTAAGCAGTGTATAAATATGATGATACATCATACCAAGCTCAGTTTCAAGTAATCTAAGGTTGACTGAACATTTGAGAAAATACTAGTGTAAATCATCAAACTAACAGAAAATGATAACAGCTCAATAAATATAGTAAAAACACATAATAAAATTCAAACAAACCAAAATGCAGTTCTTAACAAACTTGGAAAGTGACTTATAAAATATATCTACAAAACAATCTGCTACAATTATTATACTCGGTGGTGAACTATTAGGTGATTCCCCCTTGAAAATCAAGGGACAAAATTGTTCACTATTGTCATTTCTACTCAGCAATATACAAGAGGCCTCAGTCAGTGCCATAAAACAAGGAGAACGAATGAAGTCAATTATTGGAATCAAGAAACAAATAGAGACTTTATGATTTGTTTAGATGGAAAATCTGATATAATCTAAAACTCTTAATGTTTAGTTTAACAAAAATAGTCATATTCCTCCATATTAGCAATAAACACTTGGAAATATAAAAATTTTAGGAAGGATACTGATTATAATTACAAAAATTAAGGGTACATAGTAATAAATTTAACTAAGATGTTTAAAATCTTAATGGAGAAAATATAGGATTTTATTGAGAGACATTAGACTTAAATGGAGATATAAAGCATGTTCACAGAGGACTCACTATGATAAAAATGACAGTTCTATTTAATGAGCATATTCAATGCAATTCCAATAAAAATCCCACTTTTCTGTGATAGCATGCAAGCTGATTCCAAAACACAGAAGGAAAATAACTTAAAACATCCAAGGGCATGTTTATGAAAGTACAAAGATGGGGAAAAGACATGGCTTACCAAACAAAAGTTACCTTAAAAATATAGTATATAAGATAATTTTCTTACATAACTCTAGACCAACAGACTTGAATAAAGATATCAGGAAAAGTTCTTCTTATAAAGAAAAACTTCATAGGAGAGAGTTAACTTTGGAGGTTAGCTGGGAAGGGAAATGCAGATCAATAACTGGTTACTGGGCCACTATTATACACATTTAAAAGAGGGGTATTACCATATTGCACCACACTTAAATATAACTTCTAGGCATTTTAAAGCTATAAAAAGAAAACCTAAATATTTAGAACAATTTAAAGGAGTCTAACTATGACTTCAGGGTAGGAAAGTATTTCTTTAAAACGTTTCAAAAATAAAGCTAATCTAGATGAAAATAAACTTAAAGGAAAAGGTTAATTCATTTTCCTACCCTGAATTCTAGTTCTATTATAATTAAAATCTTCTCATCATAAAAATTTCTTTAAAAAATTAAAAGATAAAGACTGGAAGAAGCAAAAATTGAACTAATATTCAGTATCTAGTATAAAATAAAAATAGTTACTACTAATCAATAGGAACAAATAATCCAAGAGAAAATTACGCAAAGGTTATAAGCAGGCAGTTCACAGAAGAGGAAGCCTGAATGACCAATGTATATAGGAAAAGAAGTTTCATTTGAATTAAAATTAGAGGCATATGAAATTGTATTTAAAATATGTAATTTATCCACCTCCCAGATAAGTAAAAATTTAATGTCTGACTATAACTTTTGTGCAAGTATGTGAGAATGGACACTCTCAAAATAGATGAAATATTTGCAAGTTCTGTGAGAGACAATATGTCAATATTTAGTGAATTTGAAGGTGAACATACCCTACAAATAAGCATTTCCACTCCAAGGTCTAATCTCTTGAGAAATTTTGCACATTGACACCAAAAGACATGTAAGATATATAGAAGAATATTTTGGCTTATAAGACAAAAGAAAGAAATTAAACAATACATCTATCATTAATGGGAATTAATAAATTATAGCATAGTCATAAAATGAAAGAGTGAAAATAAACTAGAGATAAATATATCAATATAATATTAATGTTCAAGGAAAAATAAAATACCTGTCAAAATGTGTGGTATTGGTCCATTTCTACAATTTTTAGACAGGTAAAGCAACATTATAGATTGGAGATACTTCCATATAGATAGGCATGTTTATAAGAGTGAAAGACAATGAACCACATATTAGGGGAATAGGAATAGGAATGCAAAGGTGGAAGACTAAATGAAAGGCTTCAACTGTATTTGTTATCTTTCTACACAGGTTGACTATCATGTGTGTTAATTACATTAATATTTTGAATATCAGAAATACTCATAATACTTTTAATAGTAGCTTACTATGTCCACTCTACTCTGTACTACATTTTCCTCCTGAACTCCTGTTTTACTTGGCGACATACAAATCCAGTCACCTACATTTGAATCCTCAGCCTCATCTCAGAGTCCTTCATTTTCAGTGCCCTTCATAGTCATTTGGCATCCTTATAGCATTTCCCTTATGAGGATTCATGTCTGCTCCATTTTTTTTATTCTGCGACTGCCTGTTTGTTACCCTTTACAGTGATCATTGCATTGACTACCTCAGTGGTCTCACTGCCTTCAAGCAAATGATTCTTAACCTTGGATGCACACTGGAATCAAGTGGGGAATTTAAAGAATTAAATCTGGATCCCACCCTAAGGATTTCATTAAAATGATATGTTGTGGAACTTTTGTATTTTTTTCAAGAATTCTGATGATTCTAATGTTCAACCAAAATGGAGAATGATATCTCTAGGTCAGGGGTTGGTATACTGTTTCTGTAAAGGGTTACATAGTAAATATTTTAGGTTTTGTGGGTCAGATAGTCTGTTTCAACTACTCAGTTTTTCTATGATAGCTTAAGAGCAACTATCCATGATACACAAATGAAGTAACCTAGCAGTGCTTCAATAAAACTTTATTTATAAAAACAGGCAGCAGGCCCAGATTCAGCCCACTAGCTTTAATTGTTGACCTTTGCTCTAGATCAGTGTTTCTCACATTCGAGAATGTATCAGATCACTGGCAGGGCTTCTTGATATACAGATCGCTAACCCCTCCCCCAGTGTTTGATCCAATAGATGGATAATGCAGACAAGAATTTGTATTTCTAACAAGTTTCCAGATACTGCTGGTCTGGAAACAACATTTTGAGAGTCATTGATCTAGACCCTCTGAGTTTCTAGTCCATTACATACCCTGCTTTGTGGTTGTTTACTAGAGTCCATATTTTGGACTTCTAATTGAAGTTGGTAAAAGAGTAAAATAATTTGTTTAATAAAGTACCACAATGAAAACGAACATCACAGTTAATTATAAAACTCCAAGAGTAATCTCAATGATGTTGGGAACAAGGCATTCACCACTATTATTTGACTTAGTTCTAGATGTACCAGCTACTGTGATTACATAAAGAGGAAATAAGGTATTCAAACACTGAAAGAAAATACACAGTGATGATCATTTGCAAATGATATGATTATATACCTGCAGGGTCCATAGTACTAAGTGGAAATTATCAGAATTATATGAGCATAAATATATGAGTATAATACCTCACGGAAACACAGAAAATACAACCACAATTTTCATAAGTAAAAGCAACTAAATCCTAGCAGAAAGAATTTATAGGAAAAATATGAAGAAAGTTGAAAGTCTCTTGAGGTGATAGATAGAAATACTTTGTATTTGGATAGAAAGATCATATTGGAAAGATGTTAAAATTTAATATCCCAATTAAAATACCAACAGAACTATGGACTAGGTATAATAATTTCAAATACATATAAATGTTAAAATAAGCTTGTAGGAATAGCTAAGAAAATTAGGAAAAAGAGAAGTAATAAATATTAACTTTGTAACATATTCTGTAAGCTACTATAATTAAAACTGCAGAATAGAGAGATCAAAACTATATTTTTATTCCAGAAATAGACTCAAACACTAATATACATACTTAAAAGATAATATAAAGAGATGGGATATTATGTTGAACTGACTCTCGATTTAGCGAGAAAAAAAAAGTAACGATAAATCTCTATCTCATTAGTTATACTAAATTAATTCCAGAAAGGTCATATATGTGAGGATAAAATGGGTGAAACTGTAAAAGTGTTAGAAATAAATATGGACCATGGGGGAGGTGAGGGTAAGAGATCTTGAAATACGAAGGACCTAAGACGCAAAATAGATACTCTAGTAGAAATATTAATAAATGTCACTATATAAATTTTAACATTCTTCACAGGAAAAATATAATGAAAATGGAATAGTTGGGGAATATTTTGTAAAATGTGACAGATAAAAGGTTAATAACTTGCTTTCTTATGAATCAATACATGATAATTCAATACAAAAGGAAAAATACATGAATAAACAATGCATTAAAGAAAAAGTATAAATGACTTATAAATGCAAGAAGCAACCTTCAGTTATCTTCATGAGTAAATGCATAAAATGAATAGCAAATAATAAGTTTTGATAATAAGCAGTGTTGGAAAGGAAACAGATAATATAGTTTGAAGCTATTACTAGAACTCTAACAATGAATAGTTCTCAACTGAGGGCAATTTTGCTCACAAAAGGACATTTGGCAATGTCTAGAGTCATTGTTCATTATTACAACTGGAGAATGTGCTCCTGGAATCTAGTAGATAGAGGCCACTGATGTTGCTAAACATCCTACAATATATAAGACAACTCCCTACAACAAAGAATTATCTGACCAAAAATTAGACCAATTGTGTCAAGGCTGAGCAATGCTACTAAAGATAAACCTGTGCCCACATGATGTTCAAGGGTGTTATTTGCTATATTATTCATAAAAACAAAAGACTGGAAGCAATCTAGATGTCCATCAATAGGTGTAGGGCCAAATAAAGTATGACACATTTACAGAGTGCTCTTATACAATTCATAATAAGATAGATAAATGGTGATAAAATATTTATAATAGATGCTATGAAAAATATCAGGGTACATAAAAGCACATACAATATCTCCCCATTTGAAATATGAAGGACCCAAGACACAAAACAGATACTTTAGTAGAAATATTAATAAATGTCACTATATAAATTTTAACATTCTTCATAGGAAAAATATAATGAAAGGAGGTATATATTAATATGCATACAGGTATACATTTGAGAAGGTCTGTAAAGATGCATAAGAAATGATTGAGAATGGCCTCCTGGATAATGGATCTAGAGTGGGAGATATATTTTTATTGTGTTCTGTTTGGTATCATTTGAAATTTTACTTTAAAAAAGTAGTATTTTCTTTTTCTTCTTCTACTTTTCATTTATTTATTGTGGTATTGGGAATCGAACCCAATAGCATTGTACCACTGAGCCATGTGCCCAGACCTGCTTTTTATTTATTTTGAGTCAGTATCTCATTCATTGCTGGGACTGGCCTCAAACTTGTACTTGTACAAGTAGCTTTGATTGCAGGTGTTCACTATAGCACCAGGCCTCATTTTCATAGTTTTATTTTGATTATATTCTGGTACCAGGGATTGAATCCAGGGATGCTTAACCACCAAGTCACATTCCAATAACTTTTTAAAAAATTTTTTAAATGTTTATTTATTTATTTATTTATTTTTCTAGGTTGCTTAGGGCTTCCCTCATTTTCATAGTTTTAAAGAAACCTAAGCTGATGATTTTACTCTAACTTGCCTTCCAAAGCTTTCTCTTCATTTTGTCTGTAAATAGGAGTAAATTCCAGGGATAGAGGACAAAGGTCTTTTTTTCTCTCTGTACTCTCCACCTATAGAGGTTTTCTCCTGATTCACATATTTTTGTTTCCACTAATAGCAAGTTTATTTTATGTATTTATTTTTATTAGAGGTTTATAGTTATACTAGTTGGGTTCATTCTAACAAACTCATACATGCATGGAAATCAAATTCAGTTCATGATCTCCTTCCTTTTTTCTTCCCTTCCTCCCTCCTATTTCCATTCTGAACTCTACTAGACTTCCTTTTGCTAAACTATTTATTTGTATTTGATTGGTTCTTTATTTAATCTTATTCTTCCACCCCCTTTCCTTTATTTTACTCTAGCTTCCACTTGAGAGTAAACATTTGACCTTTGAGTTTCTGAGTTTGGCTGATTTCACTTAGCATGACCCACTTCCATCCATTTACCAGCAAATGCCATAATTTTATTCTTTTTTATGTGACTGAGTAGAACTCCAATGTATGTGTGTGTATCACAATTTCTTAATCCAATCCTCTATTGACAGGTATCTGGGTCTTTGGGGAAAATACCCAGGAGTAATAGCTTGGTTATATGGTGGTTCCATCCGAAGTTTTTGAGGACTCTCCCTATTGCTTTTCAGAGTGGTTAGACTAGTCTGCAGTTCTACCAATGATGCACAAGTGTATCTTTTTCCCCACAACCAGCATTTCCTCTTGCCAGCATTCATTCTTGTTCATATGTTGATAATTGCCATTCTCTCTGGATTGAGATGAAATCTTAGTGTAGATTAAACTTGCATTTCCCTTTTGGCTGAAGAGAGCATTTTTATATCTATCTATCTATCTATCTATCTATCTATCTATCTATCTATCATTACCTTTTGTGTTTATTCTTTTGAGAAGTTTCTGTTTAGTTCTTTTGCCCATTTATTGATTGGGTTATTTTCTCTTTTGTAGGTGTTAAGTTTTTTGAGTTTATTGTACATTCTGGATATTAATACCCTATTGGAGGCATAATAGGCCAAGATTTTCTCCCATTCTGCAGGCTCTCTCTTCATGCTCTTAACTGTTTCCTTTGTTATGAGGAAGCTTTTTAGTTTGATGGTATCCCACTTATTGATTCTTGGTTTTATTTCTTGTGCTTTGGGGGTCTTGTTAAGGAAGTCAGTGCTAGCACACCTACATGATGGAGTGTTGACCCTATGTTTTGTTCTAGCAATTGTAAAATCTCTGGTCTCATTCTTTAGTCTTATCCATTTCAAAGTTTTGTGCAAGATGAGAGGGACCTAGTTTCATTTTTTTACATATAGCTATCCAGTTTTCCCAGCACTATTTGTTAAAAAGCTGTCTTTTCTCCAAGATGTATTTTTGGCACTTTTTAAAATATCAGACAGCTATTAGTATGTGGATTTGTCACTGTGTTTTCTATTCTATGTCATTGGTCTTCATGTCTGTTTTGATGCCAAAACCATGTTGTTTTTGTCACTACCTCTAGTATAATTTCAGATCAGGTATTGTTATGCTCCCTGTTTTACTTTTCTTGCTTAGTATTGCTTTGGCCCTCCTGGGTCTCTTATGGTTTCAGATGAATCTAAGAACTTTTTTTTATCAATTCTGTGACAAATATTACAGATATTTTGATGGGGGTTGCATTGAATCTGTTTATTGCTTTTTGTAGTATGACTATTTTGACAATATTAACTCTGCCTATCCAAGTACATGGGATGTCCTTCTATGTTCTCAGATCTTCTTCAACTTCCTTCTCTAGTGTTCTATAATTTTCATTGTAGACTGCTTTTACTTTTTTGATTAGATTATTTACCTGGTATTTCATTTTGGGGGGTTATTGTGAATGGGATAGTTTTCCTGATTTCTTCCTCAGCCAAATCACTGTGGGAATATAGGAACTTTATTAATTTCTGAGTGTTGATCTTATATACTGCTCCTTTGCTAAACTCATGTATAAGCTCTAGAAGTCTTCTGGTGGAGTTTATTGGTTCTTATAGATATAGTATATTATTAGAAAACAAATAGTTTGACTTCTGCTTTTCCTATTTGTATCCCTTTGATTTCTTTTTCTTGTATGATCACTCTGACTTATGTTTTGAAGACTATATTGAATAGGAGTTGTGAGAATAAACAGACTTGACTTGCTGCTGAATTTAAAGGAAATGCTTTTAGTTTTTCTCCATTAAATATTATGTTGGCTTTTGGTTCTTCATAAATGGACTTTATAATATTAAGGTAAGTTCCTTTGATCCCTACCTTCTCTGGTGTTTTTAACATGAATGAGTGCTTGAATTTATTGAAGATCTTTTCTGCATCTATTGAATGATCATGTAATTTTTGTCCTTAGTTCTGTTTAAGTGATGAATTATTGTTATGGTTTGGATATGAGGTGTCCCCCCAAAAGCTCACATGTGACACAATGCAAGAAGGTTCAGAGGCGAAATGATTTGGGTTGTAAGAATCTTAATCCATATCAGGAGATTAAATTACTGATTCGGTTAACGGGTTTGTAATTGAAGTGGTAGGGTGTGACTGGAGGATATTGGAATTGGGTTGCGGCTTTAGGTATATATTTCGTATCTGGAGTGTGGAGTCTCTCTCTTTCTCTCTGCTTTCTGATCACTCTCCCGCTGTATGGAGCCAGCCTTCTATGGACTAAGACCTCTGAAACTGTGAGCCCTAAGTAAACTTTTCCTCCTCTACAGTAGTACTGGTTGGGTCATTTAGTCACAGCAGTGAAAAAGCTGACTAAAACAATTACATTTATTGATTTACATATATTGAACCAAATTTGCATCCCTGGAATGCAACTCACTTGATCACGGTATATTATAATTTTGATGTGTTTTTGAATATGGTTTGCTATTATTTTATCAAGAATTTTTGCATCTATGTTCATCAGGTATATTCTTGATGTGCCCTTGGTTTTGATATAAGGGATATACTAGCTTCATAAAATGTATTTGGAAGTGTTCCCTCCCTTTCAATTTCACTGAATAATTTTAGAAAGACTGGTGTTATTTCTTCTGTAAAGGTCTGGTAGAACTCAGCTGAGAATTCATCAGGTCCCTGACTTTTCTTTTTTGAAAGGCTTTTAATTGCTTTTTCAGTTTTATTACTTGATATTTGTCCATTCAGGTTTTCTATATCTTCTTGATTTAAAAATTTTTTTGTTTGTTCCTTGTAAATATACATGACAGTATATTTTGACATCTTATACATACAGGGAATATAACTTATTCTAATTAGGGTCCCCTTCTTTTGATTGTAAATGATGTGGACTTTCACTGGTGGTGTAGTCATATATGAATATATGAAAGTTATGTCTGTATATCTTCTTGACTTAATTCAGGTAGGGCATATATGTCTAGAAATTTGTACATGTGTTCCAGATTTCCCAGTTTATTAGAGTATTAATTTTAAAAATAGGTTCTGATAATCCTCTGGATTTCAAAAAGATCAGTGGTCATGTTTCCTTTTTCATATCTGATCTTGGTTTGTATCTTCTCAGTCTGTTGTTTGGTTAGATTAGCTAAGAGTCAGTCAATCTTATTTATCTTTTCAAAGTATCAGTTCTTCAATACATTGATTCTGTGAATTATTTTCTTATTCTCAGTTTCATTGATTTCAGCTCTGATCTTAATTCTTTCTTGTCTTCCACTGGTTTTTTGGTTAGTTGGTTCTTCTTTTTATAAGGACTTGAGTTGAAGCATAAGCATATTTGAAATCTGTCTAATTTTTCAATGTGGGCAATCAGTACTATAATTTTTCCTCTTAGAGCTGCTTTCATACCGTCTCAGAGATTTTGGTACGTTGTATCTCTGTTCTCATTTGTTTCTAAGAATTTTTTAAATTTTTATTCTCATTTCTTCTTTTATCCATTTTTCATTTAAGAGAATATTGTGCAATCTCCATGTGTATATGGGGTTTCTATTTTTCTTGCTGTTGATTTCCAGCTTCATTCCATTATCACCCGATAGGATACATGGGATTATGTCAATATTTTTGTGTTTGCTAAAATTTGCTTTGTGGCCTAGAATGTATTTACTTTGGAAAATGTTCCATGTGCAGCTGAGAAGAAAATAAATTCAGCTGTTTTGGGGTGGAATGTTCTGTAAATATACATTGTATCTATTTGATTTATAGCATTGTTTAGGTTGGAGATATCTTTATTAATTTAATGTTTTGATGACCAGTCTATTGATCATAAGGGTGTATTGAAATCACACAGTATTGTGTTGGGGATGTCTATGTAGGATTTAATGTCATGGAGTATTTTTAATATGTAATTGGGTGACTTGACATTTGAGGCACAAATGTTTAATATGGTTACATCTTCTTGTTGAATTGTTCCCTTTACTAGGATGCAGCGACCTTCTTTGTGTCTTCTGATCAATTTTTACTTGAAATTTATTTTCTCAGATATGAAAATAGCGATTTCTGCTTGTTTTCTTGGATCATATGCCTGGAATATCTTTTCCATCCTTTTACATTCAGCCTGTGGGTGTCTTTGCCTGTAAGTCTCTTGTAAACAGCATATAGTTGCAACTCTTTTTTTTAAATCCATTCTTCTAATCTGTGCCTTTTAATTGGGAAGTTGAGGCGATTAACATTCAGTGTTAGTGTGGATATATGTTTGTATTTACTGTCATTTTTTTTGCTATATTTTATCCTGTCTTGATTCTCATTTGATGGATTATTCTTCTATTGAACTTTCTCTGTTTGTGAATTTTGGAAATTATTTTTTATTTACTCTGTGTGCACTATATATCTTTGAGTTTTCTTTGTAGTGCTGTCTTGGTTTCATGAATTCTTTTAGTTTGTTTTAATTCATGCAAAGCTTTTATTTCCCCCTTGAATTTGAAATTGAGTTTTGCTGGGCATAGTACCCTTGGCTGGCAGTTTTCCTTTAGGGCTTAGAATAATCTCATTCCAGGCCCTCCTTGATTTTAAGGTCTGAATAAAGAAATCAGAAGTGAGCCTTATTGGTTTGCCCCTAAATGTGACCTGATCTTTCTTCCTTGTTGCTTTTAATATTATTTCCTTATTTTCAATATTAGTATTTAGATTATAATATGTCTCAGGGGACTTCTTAATTGACTGGGTATATTTGGGGTTCTGTAAACCTCCTGTATATGGATGTCTACATCATTCTGATAAGGAAGAAATTTTCTGTACCTATTTCATTGAAAATGTTCTTTAGGTCTTTAATTTAAACCTCCATGTTCTCTTATATCCCCATGATTCCCAGGTTTGGTCTTTAAAGTTGTCCCAGAGTTCTTGTATATTCTGGTCATGTTCTATATTTTTTCTTTTTATTGCCTTCTGTGTACTCAAGATCATATGTCCTATCTTCAATTCCTGAAGTTCTGCCTTCAAGGGCTGAGGTTCTATTTTCTACACAATCTTATCTATTAGGGATGCCTTAGGTGAGTTTTTAATTTAATTTATTGTATCTTTTATTTCTAGGGGTTCTTGGTTTCATTTCACTATTTCTATTTCTTTATCAAAGTGGTCTTTCATCTCGTGTAATTGGTCTCTTAATTCCTTCCTTAGATCTTCTTTGGTTCATTGAACATTTTGATAATCAAGTTTTTATAGTCTTTACCTGGGTTTTCATCCACACACCATCAGTGGGATTGTTCTATCCTTTGTTGGGTGATTGTGGATTTTGGGAAGAAATTTGTTTACTCGTTTTCTCATGTTTTCAGAAGTCTTGGTCTTGTGCACAATTGAAGTGGTTTCCCCTACCTCTTTATTTGCATGTGTCATTTTGTATGCAATTATCTTATTTGTTCTGGAACTTCTCTCTGTTTTTGATGTATGCATAGATGTCAAGCAGTGGTACATGAGTTACTTCTCTGAGTATTCCTCCTCGGATCCTTGTTGTTGCTTTGGCTTTTATCTCCTTACTTGTTTGACTTGGATTAGTGTCAGAGAATGTTTAGTTCATCAGCAGAATCTCTAACCTGTGAACTTTTAGTGTCCTTGTAGGTTCCCAGCACCTCACAGAATGGAGGCAAAATGAATAATAGTAACAACTGTTGCAAACAACAAACAATAAAGTGTTTAAGTAAATACCCAAATCCTACTATAATGTGTTCATTGTTAATTGCCACCAATAAAGAGGAATGGTGGATTCAGCAATTGTCAACA